>NC_140941.1:22544870-22622370 GCF_014529385.1 Adiantum capillus-veneris | reverse complement strand
GTGCTTGTAGCCCTGTGGGTCACACACGGTGTATACCAAGTCCCTAGAAGTAGAAATTTTTGGCACTGTTTCTGGGAAATTGCTCTACCCCAAGCTCCGCCTGTAGCCTGCATACGACAATCTTTGAATCAAAGAACAAAACAAAAAAAAGGAAAAAAGAAAAATGTACAGACAATCTTTACAAAAAAAAAAACCATTTATTAAAAGAATGATCGGGATCGGGATCATTCTTCCAGCCTCGGCCTCAGCCTTGGTCTCAGTCTTTGACACACACACACACACACACATCTATATATATATATATATATATATATATATATATATATATATATATATATATAGGAAGAGGAGACCTCCATAGCTTCCTCTCAAGCGAAGGAATAGAGTATGTCTTGCTATATATACACCAAGTCTAAAGGTCAAAAGGAGACATGTGGGATTTAGGCTTCACCCTTTCCTTCCACTAGCTTCCTTGGACTTTCCCCCTTTTGCCTACACATATAATTGGAATTCGACTATTTTGGGGGTCACGAGAGTTTTTGATAGCCGAATCGTGTGCTATAAAGCACGCTAGATTCCTCTAGATAATACACTTGTTTTGAGCTATCACAGGACCTATTCTGTCTCACCCACATAAAACGGGTTTTCAACAAAAACAAAACAAAACAAAACCAAGTAAATGGACCAAAATCTCGAGTGGAAAGACCTCTTAGATTACTCGTCACTCAACTCTTTTTGGATACACGTCTCACATGTATTTTCACTCTAGACGAGTGATAGAGTTTGATCCATTAGAGAGTGCCTTGAATTGCACATGAACCAATTACCCACCCACGTTAGGTTCCAAGAACCCAAGGTAGTGCAGCTCAAGACCCTCATATTGCATCTAGTGGCTCTTGCTATGACTATGACATCATGGAGGGATATCCTATACAAAACCCTAAAATGTCAAGTCAAGACACGCATGACTTTGCTATATGGCACGGTTCTAGCATGTCTAGCCACTTAAAAGAGACCTGTAGTCGAGCTTCCCGTTTGGAGCCCCATAACTAGTGAAGTGAACGAGGGCAATGGGGAGGTAGATTCTCCTTTCAATTCTCATGTAGGCCATGTACTCCTCAAGGGTACCCATGTTGACATCCTACCCACTCTGTTCATGAAAGACCTTATAGAGCCATCACCCCCTGCGGTTCTACTACCTGATGGTAGGAATCTTGCCAAAGTGCAAGAGATCAAACAATATATGAAAGCAATGATGGATAGGGAAATTGAGAACCTACGAATGCTAGAGAAAAGGCAAACCATGAAATCAAAGACCCCTATGAAAAAAACCATGCCAATCAAGCACCCGAGTGCTCCCAAGATAGCATTCACGGTGGCGAAGTATCAGGCAATGGGGATCCATAATGCTTTCACTTCAATGGGAGCCTCCGGCATGCCAAGATTAGAGGGGAAATTTCTTACAAAAAATTGAGAGTAAGACCTACAAACTGAGACGTTGACCGACCTGTACACGGGCTGCACATACGCTGTGGGGTGGTTAGAGGTGGTACAATCCACGTTTGGAGCCACAAGTCTAGAGGAGTGGCAACGGATGATCTGTGATGTCATCCATGATGCCATCCAACTAGGGAGGCAAGACCAAGGAGCCAACATTCCTTCAATGGGTCATATGAGAGTCTTGGATACGGGAAAGGCCAAACGATCAACCCTATATAAAATGGAGACTCCCTCAATGAGTCCCAACTATCCTTCGTATGTTGTTGCTCTTGGAGTCTTGATACCCTCTCAATCCAAAAGCAATAGTTTCACATTCCTAAATTTAGCTCATCTTTCCCTCAAAGAATCTACGACTACTATGCTTGTCCCACCAAAAAGTACACCTTGGACCTCATTCATGAGAAAAGCACTGCTACATAGTAGAAAAATGCCCACAACAATACCTACAAGTGTACATCAATCATATGTACCTATGGGGCCTCATATCCATGTAGCTCCCACACCCCCGATTGTTTCGACAACCTACACTCCAGAACCACCCTATCCGAGTACTCATTCTAGTGGGGCCATACCAATTAACATGTTATATCTTATGTCTCCTATGCCTAGGGTCACACATAGGAACATTGGTCCACCACATGG
Source organism: Adiantum capillus-veneris (assembly GCF_014529385.1). NCBI lineage: Eukaryota > Viridiplantae > Streptophyta > Polypodiopsida > Polypodiales > Pteridaceae > Adiantum > Adiantum capillus-veneris. The sequence goes on along the minus strand of NC_140941.1, from coordinate 22,620,228 downwards.
CACAACATTGTACCCATCTTGGGACCCGAGGATCACCCATATGCCTAACCCAATGCCAACCCCCATTCCACATGCAGTTCTGAGAGTGCATGTCCCCACAATACCTGCCCAGTTGGGTGACTTGACAATATTTGCTCGGATCTATTGCTGAAAATATGCGTAGCATGCCTGATAGAGATCTTAGAAGTAAGGCAGTACAAGTGGCCAAAGCTCACACAAAAAAATAGGGGTGACGGGGATGCCTAAAATCATATCAAAGTATTTGAAAAAATATGTGATTCCCTGGGAGAACACAACGAACTACATAAGAGAAATGCTTTAAGCCTTACTTTCAGTGGAAAGGTTGGGGATTGGTATAGGACCTTAAGGATGGAAGAGAAAATGATTTACCCTACTCTTTGAAGATTGTTCCTAAAGTAGTATATACAAGAAGGTGTGCTTTGGGGTTTACCATCTCAACTCCAGAAAGCCCAACAAGAGGAAGGGGAGTCAGTGAGAGACTTTATTAGCGGCTTGAAGGATTTGAATTCTCATTGTAATCCAAATGAGCGCTTCAATAATAATCAATTTCTCGATAGATTCATTAGGGGACTATGAACATGAGAATATCTATAATGGCCTAGTCATTAGGGGTATCACCACTTGGGAAGCAGTCACCAACACTGCAATCCAATTGGAGGACAATTTAATGATTCAAGAGAGAGAGAGAGAGAGAGTGTTTGTTGAGTCTAAATCTACTAGCTCGCAAGCATCAGGTCATGATCCAATGACCATAAAGCCTACTGTTAAAGAGCCAAAGATATTTGAGATGACTTAAGCATATCTCACCAAGGGCATTCAAGAAAGTCTTAGAGATGATCGTTCCTCACAAAACAATCATATGTATCCCAAGAAGGGAACAACAATGGTACGCAGTTTGCTTTGGTCCACATACTCGGGGGGGTTCACTATGTGTAAAACTACCATATCACGTGCGTTCAAGACATTTTTGTAAAACCCCTTTTCTGTGAATTTTGTTAAGAATATAATGTACCCTTTTCTTTCAAAGTCTATAAGTTTTTTTTCAACTTTGAAAAAATAATGCGCTTATGTATATATATTTCTACAAGTTTCAAGAACTTTAAATACCCTTCTGTTGAACTCACGTGATAGGTTACAATTTTATTAGGTAACATCCACGGGTCCACATAGCAGTAGTAAATGCCCTACATTTAGAGTAAAATTCAACAAGAATTTCATATATTGGTTTGATAATAAAAAACAAGCAAACAGTAGGCCAAAATAGCTCTTGATTTTCCATTAAAACATTCAAAAAAACAAAACTGAGGTTATGAAAAACTGATCAACATAGTAGGACAAAAACTTGGATATATGTTTTCAATTCCATAAACATAAAAATGATATACCAAAAAAAATTCTTTTGAGATAATACATAATATGAACACTGGTTGAATGTATGTCACATAATGGTAAACATCCGCTCAAGTAATAGCATCTTGTGAGGTTATGAAAAACTGATCAACATAGTAGGACAGAAACTTGGATATATGTTTTCAATTCCATAAACATACAAATGATATACCAAAAAAATTTCTTTTGGGATAATACATAATATGAACACTGGTTGAATGTATGTCACATAATGGTAAACATCCGCTCAAGTAATAGCATCTTGTATGGTCTTATTGGCAGCCTTACAACAGAAATCATTCGACACAGTGTCAACACAAAGCATACGGATGCCGACCACCCGAGCTTTTAGGTAGACTTTCAATCTACTAAGAGGATGTTTAACTAAAATCTAGCATTATTTCTTTGTTTTTTCTAGACACTATAATAAATAAGTTTGTAAACAAAAGCTACTTTTGAGTATTGGTCTTGAAACAATGGAAAAGGTATGCTTTATGTTTTTTAGATTGAACTAAGAACTTGTAAAGTAAGTTATTGTGGCAATGGTATGATAGCTGGTATGCACATTGAAGAAGAGGTTTCCAATTTTTATTTAGAAGAAAATCCTCATGTGAGGCTCCTTAGTAGAGAGGAGGACATGCTTAAATTGAAAAATTGACCTAATTACAAACAAAACTCTGCCAAAATTTTGGGAAAATAGAAAAGATAGAAAAATATGCTTGTTCAAGAATTGACCTAATTACTTGGAAAGAAAGTTTTTTTTATGCTTATTGATATACTTTTTTTAGGAAAGTTTTCCAAAATGGATTTTCTTGAAAAGAAAATCCTCATGTGAGGCTCCTCGGAGAGGAGGGCGTCTTTATTTTGAAAAAAATGTCTAATTACAAACAAAATTCTGGAAACTTTTTGACAAAAGGAAAAGATTTTCTGAGTTTTAAAAGTCTGCCATCACCATAGCTTGTGAACTGCGTACATACTTTGTTGGGTAGTTCTAGATTTTTTATTAAAAACAAAATCCTCATGTGAGGCTCCTAAAAAAGAAGGGCTGGTTTACTTTTTGAAAAATAGGTCTACTTACAAAAAAAACTCTCCAAAAATTTTGGCAAAATACAAGTAGTATATATCTTATCCTTTATATAACCCAAAACTGAATCTCCTTTTCTATCTTTTTTTCTCTCCATCTCTCTTTCTCTCTCTATCTCTCTCTCTCTCTTTATCCTCTCAGGCTCTCAGTCTATCCACTTGGGGAGTAGATTTTCCAATTTCACATGTAATCACTATGCAAATGTTTCTTTCTACCTTAGGTTTCTCTAGCTACTCTTAGAAGCTAGCATCTAGCATAGACCACTAATTAACACGATCTGGTTTATGAAATTGTACTACAGGGTATAACGATTTCTATTCAAAACCAAACTACGGAGGATATACCATCCTTTGAGAATGCGAGTCCAAAAACTCACAAGACATGCTACCTATCCAATGGAAAGCCATGTCTCTCCGCCATACGTGATTTTTTGGAAGGATGAAAATCAGTCTCCGTCATCAAACCAGGAACGCCCATTGTACCATTTGAAATTTTGGTAGAGGAAAATGTACCAAACAAACCTATTGTAGACAACACCATTAAAAACCGGATCATGCCTGATAGAGAAGCAAAGAAAAAACTCCCTCGAAATGCATACAAGGAGAGTCAAGGGGTTGAGGCCTATTGGACAACAATAACAAGTAGAATAGACTGTTTGGATACCTGTCTTCCCATCAAGGTTGCCCATGTTCTAACTGCCTGCTTGTGTTGGATGGTGACAAGTATAGGTCTACTCTTTCATAAGTTCTAAAGCTCAATTGTTCTCCTACCAGGTTCGGATGTACCAACAAAAAAAAATATGAATTTTGTCTTTTGTCTATTTTATCTTTAGCTATTGTCTACTGTCTTTTATTTATTATATAATTCGGTCAAGTGTCAATATATGGTTCTCTAAGAGTAGATATGAAATTTAATCTCCCTCTTTCTATTTCCCGAGTTATCCTTGGTCGGACAACTACCATATATTGACCTTGCCTTCATTCTACACTGTGTATAATTTTGTCTGTTTAAAAATCCTTTAGGTTGGTTGGATTGTCTCTCTTACACGTTTTGGGTATTCTAACAATTAAAAAAATCATATCCCTCCTATTGGTACACAATGCCTCCTCTCTTGCTTCAAGGGGACTGACTTTCATAAAAGTCTTCTTGACTATGAGAAAAAGGCAATACAAGAGCAAGAACTTTCAGCTTTAAAAACAGCTTCTGTTAATCATTGGTTAAAACTCTTAGCCCTTTCCAAAAAAGATCCAACACAATTAATTAATTCACTAATCTATAGTTATGCTTTATTGATGCTCTAGATTGCTCTAATTTAGACTTCTATTTCTCATCACTACCTTCCATAGTTAATAAGGTTTATTTCATTAATAGTCTCCCTATCCTTCCTCTGGCAATCAAAGAGTATCAAGAGATTGTGAACCCTCTTTTGGATCTAGAGCTTTTAGATAAAAAAGAAAAGGAATCCCTAGGCCTAACTGATGACCCTTCTTGTCAAAAAATTGACAAACCTATGCCAAAATTTTTTTTGAAGTCATTTCACTACTCCCTTTCAGACAAATTGAGCTTGACATTGTTCATCTTGAAAACAAACTCTGGGATTTTGAGATACTGAATCAATGTGCTCCTTTCACTATTGATTCTTTAGCTCTACTTTGTAGTCTACCACTGCCCGATGTGGTAGAGCAATGCAAAACATCATCACTTCAATCAAAGCATCTACTATCACAGGATAAACCTGTTACACTTAAGCAGATAAAATTGTCATACATTGACAGTAAAAAGTTCTCAAATATTTCCATGGTGGCTCGTACAAAGGGACTATCACTCAATGAGAAAGAAAACGACATTCGGAAGTTCTTGAGGAATTGCGGAAAACACATACAAAACATTCATCAAGTGCACTTGTAAGAAGAACCACGGTTCAAGCTGCCAAGCGTGATCATATGGTTTGATAACCTTCTATTGTTTGTATTTCAGAATCTCCTAAGGTTCTTTCCTTATTCCTCTAGACCCGCACAAGTATATGCCTTCATTGGCTGGGTAACATCCTTTCCCATTGAAGTTCAACATGGGGTAGTGGTTTTTTATGCTCTTCATGAACATTTGATTGATGTAGAAAAAGGTTTATTATTATATACACCAGGAACTCCATTCCCCTCTCGAGTTCAACATCATCCAGTTGGTCTGACCATCGACTCAATTTTCAAGCCCTCTAGAAGTAGGGAGAAAATAAAGCGTATTGCTAGCACACCAAGCAATACGACATCATCTTCAAAACAACCTCAAAAATTTCGCGGATCTGAGGACTTTGGCAAAACTCCAAGAATGCTAGAGTACAATACAGATGACAAGGTACGACATTTAATTACTAGAACTAATGATTTATAATGGTTTACATAAGGTAAAAAAAGAAGACATTGTTTTATTCACCAAACTTTCACTAATAAATTTATGGAGTTTGTGCACCCCAACACGTTTTTTGAAGAATTGTTAAAAGATATTGGTATCAAAAACAATCCATTTGCAACTTTTGCAGAACCTTTTGATCTTAGTGAACCTTGTGTATGCCATACCCAAAAACGATTTAAAAACTTCTTGGAAAGTTTTGGCCATCTTGGTGAGCATGTTCTTACTACTTAGCCAGATTTAATTAGACACCACACATTAAGGGATAATGTATCCAAAGGCCTTAACCATATCCCCTTTGTCCCAAACTATAGGCATAACCAAATCCCTTGGTTCATCAAAAATAATATCTTAGAAAAATTGGAATTTATCCATAAGCACATTTTTATATGTAGTTTGGACAAATCAGCCCAAACTCCTGTCTTTATTTCTAAACGAATCAGTAGATTGCATGCAAAGAGCAGACTGAATTCTTTGGAATTCATGCCTATACACGAATGCAATAATACCATTATCTCACTCATTAGTTCACGATGCAAGGAGTTTAGTGTTATACCTTCTCCAGATAAAGGCCTTCCTACATTATGGGAAACTATGCAATTCACAAAATAGAATTTCGTTGGATAACACATGCCCATGATTGTGTTTTCTCCCATGTAGCTAGTATAATCACTATTTTTTTGCAAGGTTTATCTAATGGGCTGATTGAATATACCAAGAACTTTCAAAAAAACCTTCAAACATTCTCAAAGGTTAATACAAACGCATACTAGATCATTAACAACCAATATGAAGATTTAATAAACCTTCCCAAAATGATTTATTCTATACATACATATGATATTAAAGCTTGTTATGAAGCAATTCCTCACCATCAAAAACATAGCATGATGGATTCTTTAAGAAACATTGAAAGATTAATAACTACTCAAGGTTATAAAGGTTTTAAACCATCTCGAAGCAAAATCAACCTTACAAAACAGAAATCAGAAGTTAAATGGTCATTCAAATTCTTTGATGTTTTAAATAGCTTTGTGTTAGACAATTTCTTCTCACGGTTACGGTTGGATATATACCGACAAACTAAAGGAATCCCAATGGGATGCTCATGTTCTCCTTTATGGTGCAACCTATACCTTGCTTGGTTTGAGCTCGAATATGTTAGAAAACTATCCAGACTCAATAAATCTGATATGCTTTTAGCTTTTATACATTCTAATTGGTATATGGATGATCTTCTATTTGTTGATAACACATATATTACGCAATGCATGAATCACAACAAACCTTTGTCCGTTCAGGATCCCTTCACAATATATCCATTGGATATCATTTCAGTTAAACCAACTCATACAAGGTTTGGTTCTACGTATTTGAACACGAATATAATTCTACAAAAACCTCTTATCGGGGAATACACTACGAAAACAACATGGAATAAAGACGCATTACTAGGACACCAAGTATCTCACAAAGTGTGTGTGTCACAGATATTACCCATATTATAATGCTTCATGCGTGGTTACATCATTTAATGATTTACAATGGCTAAGCTTTGTGTTTACTTTTAACGAATTCAAAAAAGCCCGCATCAAAACATTAATCACACATTTTCTCTTAAAAGGTAACTTCCTTGGTATCAAATTCAAGGTCAGATCTTTGATAAATATAGTAAACAAACAAGAAATAGAACATGATATGAATAATCCTGGTAATACTATGGTAAATATCTTTGAAACAACTGGTTTGAATGCAGGAGAGTAATCAACAAAGCGAGGACACACAATGAAATGGAAAAATGATGGGCAGACATACCATTCTGGCACACAACATGATGGCGTCTTTTTATCCCATTAGTAATTCATTAAGATGATTGATCTTCTTTTTTAGTTCAATAGAATTTTGGTACATACCGCTACATTTTCTTTGGAGAATAGAACGGATACCATGACATATGTACAAAGGTTTTTTTCCTAAATAATAAACGTTGTAAAACAACTTGTCACGTAATGTGTTAGTCATGGGTAGTATGGTGTGCAATGTCATCATGGATACCGTATACTATTGAATAAATTATATTCTACCAGAATACCAGATTCTGGAAAGCAAAGGAAAGATTGATACATTATCAACTAAATAGATCACTTAAGAATTGAAAGTTAGAAATTCATAAAGACAACTCAAATTTTAATCATTGGCCGGGGATATGTCCACATGGTGGGCTATCCCCCATCAAGTGGGCATACTCCCAGGATTGGGGGTGGGCCTCTCTCTCTCTCTCTCTCTCTCTCTCTCTCTCTTTGAATCCCAGATATTAGCATTATAAGCAGCACCTTCTTTTTTACCCCCCTCTCTATCTCTCTTACCCAATCCCTATCTCTCTATACAGAGCAATATGGGTAAATACAGGGTCTCTTTGAAAATGGGGTCTCACTCTCGTTATTTTATCACCAATTGGGCATACTCCCAAGATTGGGGGTGGGCCTCTCTCTCTCTCTCTCTCTCTCTCTCAACAATTTGTAGCCAGCACCTCAGTGTTGAATTCCCATAAAAAACTTTATTCCACCCTATTTTTTGATGATATTTGGCAACATATAAACACCAGCAAAGAATCTTCTCGTCCTCGCTATATAACTATCTCAGTCCATCTCACTCTCTCTCCATCTGAGGTAATCTTGGCCAAGATATGGAGAAAATCTATGTCAATAATTTTTGGAAAACATGCCTTGGGGTGGTAAAGACGTTATTACATCCACCTTCCTCTCTTTCTCTCTGTCACTCTCTCTCTCTCTCTCTCTCTCTCTCTCTCTCTCTCTCTCTCTCTCTCTCTCTCTCTCTCTCTCTCTCTCTCTCTCTCTCTCTCTCTCCCGCTTACATATTGGAAATCCAAGCTAAATGGGGAATGGAACCTAACTCAAAGAAGCTTAGTTACTGTAAACATTGAACGTGGATGGGGACACATAAAAAATGTTACAAAGTATTCAAGGCACTGTGAGGTGCATGCCTAATAAGGAAATCGAAAAGCTGGCACCTTACACTGAGTATATTTCCACATGGTTGTATTGAAAGCACCAAATGGTGATCTGCTGCACTATACGTATAAAACAACAGGCTTGGAAATTGAAAAATGTACGCATATGTATAAGCGCTCTTCACACAGTAAGGTGATGCCCGTAGAGTCCGCTTTATACACAACACACACACATGCAAGGTAGTTTGCTACTCGTTTCCTATCATACATCGTGCATAGACTGCACACACACACACACATACACACACCTGCACGCGTGCGCACACACGCGCGCACACACACAAAGAGACAAACACACCCCACTTACGGCACATTACCGCATCATCCCATATTGTCGGTGGAATCTTTGGGTAGCAGCAAAAGGAACACCGGAACAAAGGATTAGTGTTACTCCTCATCTCAAAAAACGATAATCAGACATTGTTTATTTATGTCTTTTTGTTTAAACGCTTTGCTTTTGATGGATTTTAAAGTAATGTGATATGCATGTAGTATAAAAATTGTGATCAACTAGATGTATTGACTCTTTTGTGCATATCAATCCTTATACCTATTGAGTATGAATATAAAAACATAGGAGAGGAGAACTACTCTAAAAGAAACAAACCACATGGTCAAAAACACTATATAATCTACCAGCTAGCATGGAATAAACCATCTAGTCTTTAGGCTCAAAAAATAGACGAATTTTTGGGAAGCTTTTAATATACTATGAAGTATATTCTCGTGTGCATGGTAGTAGACACTGGCTGAGTATATGGGTTTAATAAAAAAACAAGCAAATAGCAGGCCAAAATAGCTCTTGATTTTCCATTAAAGCATTCAACAAAAACAAAACTGAGGTTATGAAAAACTGATCAACATAGTAGGACAAAAACTTGGATATATGTTTTCAATTCCATAAACATAAAAATGATATACCAAAAAAAATTCTTTTGGGATAATACATAATATGAACACTGGTTGAATGTATGTCACATAATGGTAAACATCCGCTCAAGTAATAGCATCTTGTATGGTCTTATTGGCAGCCTTACAACAGAAATCATTCGACATAGTTTCAACACAAAGCATACGGATGCCGACCACCCGAGCTTTCAGGTAGACTTTCAATCTACTAAGAGGATGTTTAACTAAAATCTAGCATTATTTCTTTGTTTTTTCTAGACACTATAATAAATAAGTTTGTAAACAAAATCTACTTTTGAGTATTGGTCTTGAAACAATGGAAAAGGTATGCTTTATGTTTTTTAGATTGAACTAAGAACTTGTAAAGTAAGTTATTGTGACAATGGTATGATAACTGGAATGCACATTGAAGAAGAGGTTTCCAATTTTTATTTAGAAGAAAATCCTCATGTGAGGCTCCTTAGTAGAGAGGAGGACATGCTTAAATTGAAAAATTGACCTAATTACAAACAAAACTCTGCCAAAATTTTGGGAAAATAGAAAAGATAGAAAAATATGCTTGTTCAAGAATTGACCTAATTACTTGGAAAGAAAGTTTTTTTTATGCTTATTGATATACTTTTTTGAGGAAAGTTTTCCAAAATGGATTTTCTTGAAAAGAAAATCCTCATGTGAGGCTCCTCGGAGAGGAGGGCGTCTTTATTTTGAAAAAAATGTCTAATTACAAACAAAATTCTGGAAACTTTTTGACAAAAGAAAAAGATTTTCTGAGTTTTAAAAGTCTGCTATTACCATAGCTTGTGAACTGCGTACATACTTTGTTGGGTAGTTCTAGATTTTTTATTAAAAACAAAATCCTCATGTGAGGCTCCTAAAAAAGGAGGGCTGGTTTACTTTTTGAAAAATAGGTCTACTTACAAACGGAACTCTATCAAAATTTTCGCAAAATAGAAGTAGTATATATCTTATTCTTTATATACGCTCCTTTTCTATCTTTCTCTCTCTATCTCTCTCTCTTTATCGTCTCAGGCTCTCATTCTATCGACTTGGAGAGTAGATTTTCAATTTCACATGTAATCACTATGCAAATGTTGCTTTCCGCCTTAGGTTTCTCCAGCTACTCTTAGAAGCTAGCATCTAGCATAGACTACTAATAGACAAGATCTGGTTTATGAAATTATACTACAGGGTATGATGCTTTCTATCGAAAACCAAACTATAGAGGATATACCATCCTTTGAGAATGCGATCCCAAAAACTCGCCAGAGATGCTACCTATCCAATGGAAAGCCACGTCTCTCTGCCATACGTGATTTTCCAGAAGGATGCAAATCAGTCTTTAATATCATCAAGCCAGAAACAACCAATGTACCAGTTGAAGTCATGGTAGAGGAAATTCTAACAAACAAAACTATTGTAGAAAATACCATTAAAAGATGGATAATTCCTGATAGAGAATCAAAGAAAAAACTCTCTCAAAATGTATATAAGGAGAGTGAAGAGGTTTCTTGCTAATGGGACAACAACTACAAGCACATTAGACTGTTTGGATACCTGTCTTCCCATCAAGGTTGCCCATGTTCTAACTGGCTCCTTGTGTTGGATGGTGACAGGTATAGGTCTATTATTTCATGGGTTCTAAAGCTCAATTGTTCTCCTACCAGGACTGGATGAGCAACAAAAAATAATGAGTTGTGTCCTTTGTCTATTTTGTCTTTGGCTATTGTCTATTGTCTTTTATTTCCTATATAATTTGGTCAAGTGTCAAATATGGTTCTCTAGGAGGGGATATTAAATTTAATCTCTCTCTCTCTCTCTCTCTCTCTATATATATATATATATATATATATATATATATATATAGATATAGATATATATAGATATATATATATATATATCTAGCTAATGAGGAAAGATTGAAAGGAAGAAGATGTATCTTACAAGAAAGAAGTATTCTCCTCACATAATCACTCTAATAGCATAGCTTAGCTTAGTAATTAGCATGGTAGAGGAGATGAGCATGCCATTAAATCTTGGCTCTTGGTTGGATTTGCATTTCATAGCCAAGAGTTGTTGGTGTAGGCTTCTACTTCTCAATTCTTGGAGAGAGATGGAGTTGTTCTTGCACACATGAGTTGTGTGTGCGTGTGTAGCAATGTATTAGGTAAAAATGTAGCCCTCTCTCTCTTCTTGTTCGACCCCTCTTGCTAATTGCTCATGCTTGCCTCTCATTGGCTCCTGCAAAGCTTAGCCGATCACAAATTAGAATCATAATTGATAGCCTTGTGACATGTGTCCCCCTTTCCTCTTTTGTGAGAGATTTAGGTAAGTAAATAATGCATTTAAACTCTCATTGGACCTTTTAGTCTTTTGGCCAATATTAATCAGGAAAAATCCATTGGGCTACTGGATGCTCATTGGGCTACGAGAACTAGGGAGATTAATTTCTATTGGTTCTTTTATCAAGCATTTTTAAATTGTCTAGGCTAATTTTAATCTAGCCTAATTCTCATTAGTTCACCTCTATGGTCATCCACTAGGATTTGAGGAGAAATTGGGGGCAACTGGCCTAGGAGCCTGCCATGTGTCCATTCTTCCCTTTGGAAAGAGCTTGTGAGTGTGTGTGTGTGTGTGTGTGTGTGTGTGTGTGTGTGTGTGTGTGTGTTTCTCTCTCATCCCCTACCATTAGGGCTTGCCGCCTCCTTCCTAGCAATGTGGTAAGACTTTTTAGTCTTCCCATGACCATCCAATTTCCCCCTACTTTGGCCATTGGGCAAATGAATTAAATTTAGGAACTTTAGCCTATGGAAGTCTTAATGAAGCTAAACCTTAGGTATTTTGTCAGGACAAGGGTAGGACCAGTCACGGCCAAGGGCCAGGATGGACATGCAGTCAAGGGGGTCCCTATATTTAGCAGGCCAAGGGCTTATATAGGGCATGGCTGGGTGGAGATTAGCAGGTTCCAATTCCCTTGCCCTTTCACTGGTATCAGAGCTAGGTCAATCCATCCTTAGTCTGTCCTTGACAGAGTTGCGAGTGTGATAGAGGAAAACTGTGGAATGCTTATCCGATAAGCTGCAATTTAGGCATAAGATGCGTAAGGGCACATAGCTTGGGCACACACCCTAAAACATTAAGGAAAGTTCCTCAGCCCAGCATGTTCTTTTTCTCTCTCTTTTTCTTATTTCTCTCAAGAATAATGAAAACTTTCTAAGAAGCTTTTGATACATGTTTTGTTTCGGAGTCAATATGAGCCAAGGTGCTCTAACTCTCAGCTAGAAGTTGGCCATGATGCCATTCACATTAATTTTCATCGGTTTATAGATTGAACACTAATTGCCGTAACAGCTAGGAGCCACACACAGGCTAGCTAAGAGCCATTGTTAGATTTTGGGTAGGACCCAACTATTGGCATTGCTTGGGTGATTGTTCTTATGATCGCACAGATCTGCCCAGTGAAGTACACATCGAATACATCGACGCTAATGGACGAGCAAGAGTCTTGTCATTTCAAAGGATTAGGGTGTCATTTTTGCACTATATGTTTCTAGTGCGATGCTCAAGTTGAGTTTTTGATACTCTTGCACTTACATCAGCTAATATATACCATGGAGTCTAGAGGCAGCAAACAGTTGTGAAAGCATGGTTGTGGATACGAGCTAGGCATCTCACTTGTGTGGATTTCTTTCTCTCTCTATAGCACTACGAGTGTCTATCGCATCACAATTTTGGGGTATGACCCAGCAGCGGGTGCTTGCTAAATCACCCCATATGCATTGAGGATCATAGTTTGATCTATCCTCGTTATACTTTCAAGGAAAGAATTCCATAATCTACCACGCGGTAGCGGAAAAATTCAACTTTTCAAGTTGATTCTCATCATTCTGTACACGGTTAACGAGCTTGGTTACCATCACCTGCTAGTTGAGCAGTTTCTACAAAGGGTCTTACCAAGGGGTTTGACTACGTAGATTCTACCCAGCAGGTTTGGATTGCGAAGGCAAAACCCAGGGTTTCTAGTGCAATGTTGCTTGGTTTTTTCACGGGGGGAGTACAATACGGGTAACTGACCTTTCAGTTCAATCCCCAGGGCCATGCCAAGGGCATGTCGAAACAAGTATTTTGGGCCGTAGTGTCCTAAGTACACTATGCTGTTATGAATCCACTTGTAGGATTCGATTTGGCACATGGGCTACAACATGGTCTAGGAACTCAAGGAGTTCGGTTTAGCCAGTGTGGAGCAATGAATGAGGGTCCCTCTCACTCTTGTCACAGAGTGTTTAGAGTTACCTCCACACACAAGTACATCTTGTACTTGAAGGGTGTTCTTTTTTCAGACATCCTTAGTTGAGACATATTCCACATGTGGCGAATATGAGTCTCTAGGATTGACATGGCGCCCCCTATTTCAAATATGTGTCACGAAAAAGTCCCTACGTGCTGGTCAAATATGTTTTCTCGACCATTGTTTAGCACGACGTATCAGGAGCAATTTCAGTGGTGGCCAGAAATTGTCGGATACTTAGAATGACTTGTTCAGCTACAAGTATTGCTAAACAGCATTATGGATAGTTGTTCATACATATAGCAAGGCTATAAGTTGTTAATGAAAAAGTTTCATTGTCTGTACCAAGAAGTGATCAATGTTTCACCTTCTATTGTGATTCATACATTTCAGCAAGGCTTGCAAGAGATTGCAACTGAAAGTATTTACTTTCTTTTTCGAACTATTTACATTCCTTTTTAATGTGTACTAGGCGCATCACATTTTCCATAAGTATTGGCAAGGATCACCATGGATATACAGGTTCGGATTTGTTTTTTGCTAGATGCATGCACAATAGGTGTTATGGGCCCTAGTGTTTAGCAAAGGCTGATTTGGAACGGCATGCATATTCCTCAAGTTGTTGCTTATGAAGCATTTTGCACTCTATGAGATTCCTTTTGGGTCTACTAATCACCAAAAGAGGTCATGTCTTGGTTTGGGTGTTTGTGGATTTTTCAAGTTAACCACAATGGTTATTTCGAACATTGTTGATTCCTCAACAATGTTATACGCTATTGTGATTCCCTGTTTACCAGTCGTCTAGGAAGACTGTCTGTAAACCATGGGGGACACACACCTCAATACTGTCAGTTATCCAAGGGGATAGGCAGATTACAAAGTGTGAGGGAACACACCTCAGTACTATCAGTTGTCCAAGGGGATAGGAAGATTATAAAGTGTAATCTGGTGTTGAAGGATATGCAAAGTGTGTACGTTAGCACCAAGCAATTCAATCAGTAAAGCATTTATTGCTCTACTTAGAGTTTGCTTACTATAAGTTAAATCATGTTTGCGACTAGGTGCTCAGGTTCTTAACCTTGCACACTCGTTAGGATGGGGTTGTTTACTAATGATGAAAATTGGGAGCAAGTCAAGGACTTAAAACTTGGCTGATGAGTTATGTCAGCAAGTTACTTTCATGGAAAGTGACAAGAGGTACTCTTTTTGGTACACCTTTGTTGTGATAAACTCGTTTACCATGCTGATGAGCGTTCTAAATGGAGTCTACACACTATATTTGGAACCGGTACCATCAGATGGTTGCAAATGGACAACAATGTAGAAAATCAAGATGTTACTCTTGATTTCATTGAACTTTCTACTGAATCGGGTTTTGCTCAAATGAACCGTTGGATCCATGAGGGATGTTACGGTAGAAAAAATTAGTGTTCTTATGAAGATACTATCACTTGTGTTTTTGTGGACGAAAATGCTTCTCCAAGGGGGGAGTAATGTCAGGACAAGGGTAGGACCAGTCACGGCCAAGGGCCAGGATGGACATGCAGTCAAGGGGGTCCCTATATTTAGCAGGCGAAGGGCCTATACAGGGCATGAGTGGGTGGAGATTAGCAGGTTCCAGTTCCCTTGCCCTTTCATATTTGAAGCCCCATTGAAGTCCCCCTTTGGATACCTTTTTCCCTCCTTTGGATCCTTGACAAAGACCGGTCTGACAGCCTTACCAATATTCTACCTTTTACTCCCCTGATACTTCCCCATGTTAAATGATCTGTTTAACATGAGAAAATCATTGGGGAGAATTAGATATCAATTTTTATGACATTACCTCTCTCTTGAAATCACAGTCATCCTCGTAGAGAAGATAAAGCATAGTCATTAGTCCATTTGCTAGTAGGTAGAGGATCCCTATTTTACCCTGGGACACCGTTTGAAAATGGATGACTAGTCCATTTGTTGCTTGAGAGCCTTACAAGCATTTCTTCACATTAGTATGTATCAATCTTCCATAGTAGAGTGACAAAATCTACTTGGTGTTTGGGACACGTTGTCTCCACAAACATGATCCTAAGGATGCATACTTATTAACATTTGTACACAATAACGAAAAAGGAGTCTTATAAGACAAATTTTTAACATTTATACATATTTACATTTTCTTACTCTAGGGAATCATTGTAAGCATTGACAAGGTTTAGGTTATCCTTTAATTGTCTGCCTTTTGCATCCATCTAGCATCTTCAAAAGGATAATTTTTAAAATTGACAAGACATCGTCGGATAGTCTTACCGCCTCGTAATACCTTGTCTTTGTGTCAAAGAATGGACTCAGACTGCAGAACCTCTTCTTGGTCCTCGATCTCCGGTGGATCTTCAATGATTCCCTCTAGAGGTGACTCTCCTTTGTAAGTCTTTAATAGGATCACATGGAAAGCATTGTGTATGAGCCAATGGTTGGGAAACTTGAGTTGATAGGTCATCTCATTGATTGGCCTAAGAATCTCAAATGGGCCATAGTACCTTTTTGCTAACTTAGCATAGTACTTTGGGTGTCCCGTAGGATTCTTTCCCATCGTGTGCCTTAATAGATCCTTGGGAAACTTAAGCAAGACCCAATCATTTTGCTTGAAGGATAGGGATCTTTTGTGCTTATCAGCAACAATATTTTTCCTTTGCTGAGAGATGGATATAGCATCCTTAATCTTTTGGAAATATTCTTGCAGGTCTTGGTTATATTCATTTGTGAGCAAAGATCTTCCCATGTATCCTGAGTAGCAAGGGAATTTTTTATCCTCCCTCTATTACCTCAAAAGGTTCTTTTCCCGTGGAAGTATGTAAAGTGCTATTGTAAGCATACTCCACTAAGCGTAAGTACTTATATATTTTCTTTTAATTTGAAAATTTCATATAATGTTCTTTAATTCTTATTAAGAGGAGGGAAACACGAAAATTTGAAGAGGGGGAGGGGGGGAGGAATGTTTAGGCGCTAAATTGTACTTTGCCAATAAACACGATAATAGTAGCGGCAATAATAGAGGTAACTCTTTACAATAATAGTTGTGGAAATAGTCGAGGTAATATTTGAAATGGAAAAAAACAACCCTCCTGTCCTCTCTCTTCCCTCTCCAACTGATTTTGGACCTTCTCTCTACAAAACACGGTAAAAGACCACGATAAATAATCAAAGATTTTCATAGTGATTGACATTACTGCTTTTGTGTGTGTTTTACAACAAATAATTATCAACGTTTCAATGTAAAATTTGATTATCCTTTGTAGCATGTGAAAATAGTTGTGTCTTATTGTTTTCAAATCACAAAGGATGTATAACTAATCTTTATATTTATAGTTGCATTGACAATTTTATATCATTGTTGTATGCATAATGCCATGTAGACTGTGCATTGCAATGTGTATCTTTGCTCAGAACATATGTGGTCAATATGTGAAATTGACTAGAGTGAATTGCAAATCTCATATTGTGTAGATTTGATTGCTTTCTTAGTGATTATTTTTCTAATATATATTGAAAAGAATAAAATTATTTTTAAAATTAAATATCTAGTTCTTATGTCTTCAGTATTAAATTGACAGCAATGGAGAAAAATATTGGCACAAGTGAAACGAAGAAGGAAAAGAATAAAAAAGCTCCTAGAAAACATGGGTTTTGAATCTTAAATCAAAAAAATTATCTCGCAAATTTCGCCACATAGACAGACTTAGTATTGGAGTATAACTTGGCCTAAACAAGTTGAAGATTTACCCAGACAATTTCTATTTTACAAATCCCTTACAAAGTTGTCATTGCTTCATATGCTTTGAAAGCCAATCATTCAATTCTACAGCTTGTAGAAGTTGTTTTTGAGAATGAGAAATCTCAAAATTGGCAGATTTACTGAAGTAAATGATGGATGGAAGTAAACTAATCATATTTATGGAAACAAAAAGAGGTTGTGATCAAGTTACTAGAAAACTTTGAATGGATTAATTTTGCAACTTTATCTATCCATGATGATAAGAGTCAAGCTGAACGAGATTGGCTTCTTTCTGAATTTAGATCTGGCAATAGTCCTATAAAAACAGTAGCAAATGTTGTAGCTCAAGTTTTGGATGTGAAGGACATAAAGAAAAACAACAACAAAGGCCGCATCAACATTGACAATGAGGTCATGTCAAGGACAAAATGAATTCGGAGGGGGGGATTGTTGACCCATGGGTCAACAACACGACAGAACTCAATTTCAATACCAAAGTGTTATTTTTTGAGAGATGTGAAATGATACAGATTATGGTTAAAAATATCATTTATAATGAGTAGTTATTCTAGTTTTAGAAGACGAGGTGCAATAGCACTTCCAAATTGTAAATACAAAGCCATTTGACCCCTTGAACTCTTGTTTGGTTTAACCTATGTAATTTTGTAAAGAGAACTTAATCATAATAAAAGTTTTAAGCTGTCATTGACCATGTGTGAGAGAGAAAGAGAGAGAGAGAGAGAGTGAGCTTCATCCTGACGCTACTTTTGTTGGTATACTTGCAATGCATACCTTTCTTAGTTTTGCCACCACAATATATGCTGCACAGTTTGTAAGGTGACGCCATCACTTTGTAATAGTGTGCTAATCTAAAGTTTTTTATTTGCTACTAATCTACTTTGCATCATATCTCTCTCTACTCTCCTTGCTACCAGATCCTTATTGTATTCTGCATTTTTTATAACTTTCTACTTGCTCATCGCAGCCACATGGCACCCGCAAGGTGATTGGCCCCCCAAGCCCTCAAAATTCCACCAAGCTCACTAAAAAAATTCCAAACAAAACCTTTTTATCCCACCCCCTCTTGGACTTCTTGCTTCTCCTTGCTCAATGCTCTAATAATCAAGCTGTGACACCCACTTAAAAGCCGTCGTGCCTAACTTTGAACCCATGCAAGTCTCACCACTTTCAAACCCCATCTGGACCGCCATTCGAGGCCATAAAACCGAGAGAAAACTATAGAATAACGTCCTTGTTTAAGGACAGATCAAACGGACGCCCAATTGGCCGGACACATAGCCAGACACCACATTTGTAGTTTATTATTTTTCTGAGCTAGTGTAGTGATATATACTCTGTGTAAATCCTAATTCCAGAGTAGTAGGTCAATTTCCTGAGTTCTAATGATGTCATGATAATTGTAAAGGTCCATGTGAGCCGGCCACTGGCCATTTAGAATGCCCTAGGTATAAAGGTCAATAACCTTAATATGAAAGAGGCTTATCTTTAGAGAAGAAGGGAGCTCTGAAAAATGTACGCTCAAGCTACGAGCTGCTCCAACTTGTAATCATTGCAGTTAATGAATGGGTAATCAATTTTCAATTCCGAAACTTGCATTGTGTTCCTCTTTCTTTGCTCTTTCATTCTAGTGTAAGCATGGAAGCGTCCAAAACAAAGAAATGGAATGTTGATGAGAGTGGTAAATGATAAGGACGCTCAAAATGAGCTTATGAAAAGGTTTCATGAGAGTCTTTATGCTGGACACAGAGGTGTATGGGCCACCTTTACTAAAATGAAAGACAGGTATTTGTGGAAAGGTATGTATATAGATGTATCTCACTTTGTGGAGTCCTGTGAAACCTGTCAAATGTATTCAAATGTACGTCATCGTGATGGGTTGCACCCTACTTACCCATTTTCCATGCACTATAAGTGGGTAGTAGATCTGGCTGCAATGCCATTGGGCTTATGGCAAATGAGATACATAGTGCTTGCACGAGAAGACTTAACCAACCAAGTTGAAGGTCGTGCTCTAAGAGCGAAAAGCACAGAAGGGATATGTAAGTTCCTCTTGGATGATGTAATTAGCCGTTATGGCTGTGTTGGGAAAATAACAGCAGACAGGGGTGAGTTGGGAAAATAAGAGCAGACAGGGGTGAGTTGGATGCTCACAAAGCAAGGGAGTTTTTCTCTAGGTTGGGCATTAAAATTTCCCTCACTACTGCGTATAATCCTGAGGGAAATGGTAAATCAGAGCGTGGGCATCCTCCTATTATTAAAGCTTTGGCTAAGGCCTGCAAAGGTAAAATGGGAGAGTGGCCTAGGTTATTGCCTTATGCTTTATGGGTTGATCGTACAACTCATAGCTCAGTTAGTGATTATATGATTTTGAGTTGATGTATGGTCAGAAACGTATAATGCCGATTGAGGATGTAATTCTCACATGGAATGTATTACCTTGGGAAGATGGAATGAGTAGGGAAGACCTTCTTGCTTTGCACAAACAACAGTTAGAAAGAAGGCCCTAAGATATTGAGATTGCAGTAGCACGATTGAAAGATGCAAGGTTAAAGAATAAGAACAGATTTGATAAGAGGCATAGGCTCAGACCTAAAGCTATTGAGGAAGGTGATTGGGTGTTGGTGTATGACAGTAGTCTTGAAAACCAACATTCAACAATAAGAAAGATTTCAAAGAGATGGTTTGTTCCTTATGTGGTTCAGCATGTACATGGGAATGCAACTTATACCTTACATGAATTAGATGGGACAAAACTGAAGATTCTCATCACAGGGAAAAGAATCAAGTTATTCAAAAGAAGAGGTGATACATAGCCCTTTGATTCATAGGAAGGTTAGAATGAAAGATTTGATGAAAATGGTATGGATGTGGATGAAGAACAAGAGGATGATGCGTTAGATTTTTTTGAAATCAATGATGAAATCGACATTTATGTGGACTTAAATGAAGACTGAACCTGCAAAAGATATATGTGGCACATGACGGAGGATGTGTAGGTTTAGAGGGGGTGGATGCCATGCCATGGAACATTCATAATGTGAAATTAAAATATCTACCTCACTCTTAATGTTTATGATGTGTGGCACCAAATGCTATTATAATGTACATGATATATGCCAAAACGAATGCCACGGTTGCAGCCGTGTACATACCTTTCCGGGCGGGAGAGGCCCTACATGTGGAGCTATGGAATTATTTTCACATAGATATATGCCTAATTTTCTTTAGGAATGTACAAATGTCAAGTGTTTTGAAGTGGCATGCTTGTTTTGCCTAGAAAATTCAATGCGGACCATCTCGGCCAAAAATAGCAGGTTTCGTGCGCTGGCGTAAAAGACATGTCCAAAGTGCTTACCAAGTGGGAAAACGATTTTCAACATGAAATTTGAGCCCAATGGATTTTTCCATAATTTCAGGGATTTTTCCTAGCTCGTTTGGGCTTTTTACGGACAAAAAAGGACATTTTTGGTTAAAAAATGGATTAAAATGGTAAAAAATACCCTAAAAATAGCTCAAAATGCCACATCAAAGATGGTTCCATTGTTTCTCAAGTTGTGTGGCAAGTTTTAGAGCCAAGAATGAGCTCATTTGGACAGATGAGCAAGGAGATACAGCCATTCCTTCACAGGGTGCAGGTGTAGTCCCGCGCTGCTTCCACTGCATGGTTGAGGCTGTGGGGCCTCCAATTAGGGTTTCCCCTCCTCAAATAACTACTTGGGCTTCTCCAATGAAGTACTGAAGCTTCCATGAGATGGTCACGACGAAGAATCGAAGCGTATATTTAGGGTTTTTAACATGTTGAATGAGCACTGCATCTAAGCAAGGCTACACCTAATCTTCACACGCACAAGAGTTTTGAGTTAGTATTGGTTCCTTTTTCAAAGTGGAGCTTTCATGGCTAGAGTTTTGTTCTTTTTTAGTGTGTTTTTGGCTTCAAATCGTCTACGTACGCCTTGCTTGATTTTGCTACGAATCCTCACAGCTAGAGGCCCAACGCTTTTGTAGTCGCACTGCGCACTTCTTGACAGCGTGTATGTAATTCCCACGCTATAGAATGTGCATGAAGGTAGCAGATCGAGATGTAGATGCTCAAACGCTCAGAGAGAGAGAGAGAGAGAGAGAGAGAGAGAGAGAGAGAGAGAGAGAGAGAGAGAGAGAGAGAGAGAGAGAGAGAGAGAGAGAGAGAGAGAGAATGATGTTGTCTTGGGGGTTCACTATTCAATACCCCCCTATATAACGGGCGTTCGTGGGGTAATAAAAAACCCCTCTTTTAACATGTCTAAATGAATAGAATGACCCCTTATTTTATGATTTTTTTTCAAAATTGAATATAAAAACCCCTTATTCAATTTATCTCTATTAAATTGCTTACATTTTTTGTATTTTAAAACCCCTCCTTTTGAATTTACATGATACATATGATTACATAGTGCACCCCCCGAGGATGTTGTACGTATGTGGCCTATGTTGACAAGTGCAACACGACATTGTGGAGTAAATCAATGCTTGTGAGATCAGAGCCATATTCAAGATGGATGTGTAGCCTTCAAAAGCGTGGTGCAACGAGATGAAGTGCTTGAATTGGTAGATTCACAGCAACTCCTCCTTCAGGCCTATGTTGCCAAACTTTCAAACGCTTCCAAGGCGTCCTCAGGGCCTCAGTTGTCAGCCCTTCAACTCTTTGCTCTCTACATGCAATGCCAACATCAATGTCAGCTTCATTCAGCTATGGCCTCCCTTTTTCATCTCAATTTATCTTTACCTTTAAACTTTTCTTCAAAAATGAGAGAACCATGAGAGAGAGAGAGAGAGAGAGAGAGAGAGAGAGAGAGAGAGAGAGAGAGAGAGAGAGAGAGAAGAGGAAGAAGAAGAAGAAACAGAAGCAATGGCAACATAAGAAGAAGAGAATAATATCCTAAGAGCGATCCCGAGGGACCTAAGAGAGAGGGAATATACTATCTGCTATAAATAGCTCTCTAGACTCTCAATGAATTGATCTAGAACCACATGATTTTCCAATGAACATATAGCACAAGTCTCTTAAATGCTGCAAATCTTGATTATCTTGAATCACATTCAAGGAGCAAGATGCTTTCAGTTGTTTTGGTGGAGTCAAGCTATTTATATCAATTCTTGCATGCCTTTAAATTCAACTACTTTTTTGGAGAATTTTTTTGAATGGAATCCCGTTGCATCCACCTAACTAACTTGAGTTGAATCCCACTGCATCCAACTTTTGAAGGAACTTGGTGCTGCATATCAACTCGCGATCGAACATCTTTAGACATTCGGACAAAGATAAGCTTCTCATATAATGCAAGCCTCCGATGTACTTTATGGAGGTCGCACCAACTTGGAAACCAAAGACTTGAATGATTGGCCCATTGAGAGGCATCACATGTGTCTAAGCAGGTTATAGGGTGTCGCCAATGCAAGAGGCAGTAGCTCTTATAGTTAAAACACCAGTCTTGGAAAACCATAGGCCACTTTCCAATCGATAAGAGCTTCACAATTGGACATCTATACTAGAAGATGCAAGCCAACCACTTGTCACAGACTACAAGAAGAGGGAGTGTGGGCTCATGAACGATAAGACAATGTGTGGGCAAGAGGTGAACAAGGGACATGAGGAGCTGAAGGACATAGGAAAAATATGTCATTGCACCTAAAGAAGAGCAAGGGTTTCTCTCAAGATGCAAGTATCTATTCTTAAAACTTGAAGGCATAGCCTATGGCATTACGTAAAAGTTAAACGAGGTAAAAATATTTATAAAGCTCGATTGTTTTTCTTCGTGGTGGTTGTGGTGGTGGTGATCAAGGGGGTTTTCATGAAGAGATTGTTTTTCTTCATGGTGGTGGTAGACGTGAAGCAAGACCAAAGCTTGCAGGTTCATTATTTTCTGAAAACCCTAGTTTACAGTCTTATCTAAGGCTTGGTGTCCTTTCAACATACTGGCGCCCATTTCTGGTCAGTCAGTGCTACATGGGTGTGGTGCGTCTTCATCGGTAATCACCAGCCTTTTACTATAAACCTCATGGATCGAGAAGCCCGGCCCATGACTAAACTTTTGCACAAAACAATAAGGGCGGAATCATGGCTTAACAAGGTATGGCAACTTAGTTTTTCTACACAATTGTGAACAGGTAAGTGATTATCAAATTTACCATTATTTTTTTATAACATAATAGCAATGTGACTCAATTTGAATGTCTATTCTACAGTTTATCTATGTCCTATCAATCCACCAACCAAATTTTTTGGTTCCTAGATCGAGGAATATCTTAAGGAAGAACCATTTTTGCCACTAGTGGAGACCATCTCGAACCCTCTCACACCTACTACTTTGGTGGATGAGGAGGAGACTGAGGAGAGCGAGCTCGATGAATTCCCGAGGATTCACTGTGTTTTTCCGTATGGTACCACATGAGTGTACAAGAGGGGGTTTTTGGATTACGTACAAAAGCGTATACAATAGGGGTAGCCCCCCAATACATACATGCCTACATCGTACATATAAGGCAAGGGGGGGACAGGATGTTGTCTGTGGTCTAAGGATGGTTCCCTTTATCTGTCGATGTACGAGGTGATCCTTTGAATTGGTAGTTGGTATACACCATGGTTTGGGTGGAGCATCTTTCATTATAACTCTTTGTTATATTAACATCATTTTAAGGTTGATGCAGCAAGTGCTCTCAAGTGTACTATTTTTGTTCAACAAGTTAAATCTTTTAATAGGTTGTTTTGGAATGTATTTATATTTGGTAACTCAAGTTTTGTATGGCTATTTTTGAGCATGCCATTATTTTTTATTTAGAGAACAATCCATTTCATATGCGTGCCTTAAATCCCATGTGGGAAGTCTAATTAGTAGGCGGCTAGTATCATTTGTTTTAAGATTAAGATTTGTATCAGGTTGACAAATGACATCGAATTGATTGGTTTATTTTAATCTAAATTCATTTATTTTGTGCTTTTCATGGTGGTTCATTCTCACAAATAAAATTACATTATAACCTACACTTCTGTTCATTCGCAATTCAACGTGTATTTTCACAAAATCATGTGCAATAAAAATTGTCATGCTACTTAGTATACATAAAATAGTGGGTCATTACATTCCATACAAAATCCGTATGAGGGGGGATGGTTCATTGCGAGAATGTTCATATCTTGTCCCTATGTAGGGGGTATGTAAGATACCGTACATAGGGGGCTTTCTCTAATTTGGATGCATGCAGGTGATATCCCCCCATTACTAATAGTGAATCCCCTGGGGATGAATTGGGTTCCACCAGAAATCTTAGCGAGGAAGATGATTGTCATGATGATGATGATGAGATGGAAGATAGTGAATTCAAAGATGATGGAGCCAACACATCTATAAATGATGATTTAGTTTGTATCTTTGTTCATTTGGGAGCCACGATTTTAAATCTAGATGATGCCACTTGTAAAGATCTTTTTGAAGATGATTCATAAACATTTTTTATAATTTATTCTCTGAGAATTTTTTACCGTGTCACCTCTCTCTCTCTCTCATTTTATCAAGCATATTAATTTATGTTAATCAAATCTGTGTTTAGTTTAATGATCAGATATCTATCATTTTTTTCTCTAATTTTGAGTGATAAATATCAAATGCTCTCATTGTTTTGGTAAAATAGAGAAAAATATCAATTTTAATTATTCGATCTCCAAAGCATTTCACGGTAATGCTAAGGGTAGTTAAAAACGACTATAACCTCTCTCTCTCTCTCTCTCACACACACACACACACACACACACACACACACACACACACACACACACACACACACACACACACACGCGCGCGCGCGCGCGCACAAACACTCACTTATCTAGCTGGCAATTCTTTGACTAACACTTGGCTGGATGCTTCCCTCTTTAACTCGAGAACTCGAGAACTCGGGAACTCCTCACGTGAAGTAGCTCTGCTGCTGGGTAGGTGCATATTAACTCCTTTAACGTGAATAGTGACAAAAAAACCGCATTGGACCTTTCCATAACTCAGGAACTCATCACTGGAACTAATGGTCTATGAGATAATTCACAAAACATGGGTGGTCATAAAGAAGTCAACAATATTAGGCATGGGTGCTTAAATAGCCCCTCTAATTTTGGAGTGGGCATTCTCTTATTATAATAACGGTGGTCGTTCTCTGCATACCCACTGTCCCTTTCTGGTTCAGTTCTTTCTCATGAGCGAACGCAATATTGAGGACAATATCCGAAGTAAATGCAATATACACAATTATGGTCCCACTAAAGGGGCTTCTAAAGTAAGAATTAGGTAAGCATTTTGATTTATCAAGTCCTTTAAACATCAAGAACCATAACACCACAAGAAACTAAGGATTATTAGCTTGGGCACAATATTAAAGTTAGAAGAAATGTATGGATTTCTTAAAGTGAAAATATCTTTGAGACAATCCTCCTCTCAAATTGGGGAAATCCAGAGGGAGGCCATTTGGAGAACATTAAACGCAAGGCAAGTGACCTCTCTCATTTTTAGAATATAAGCAAGGCACTCCATAAACAAAAGCATTATCTTTCACTCCCCTTTATTGTCTGCTTGTGGGGCGTGCACTCACACACACACACACACACACGATCCTAGTGAACGCCTTCATCAGATGTTGTAATGTTGTCTCTCTTGCGTACCCACTCTGGTTCTCATTCTCTTTCTCACATCCTCATACCTGCCTCTCACCTGTCATACTCTTGCATGATACTGGCTCATGCTCACCTTCCTTCTATGTGATCATGTGCAGTCACATTGGCATGCCTCTGGTGAGACACACACACACACACACACACACACACACACACACACGGTCATTGGAA
The DNA here is from genome assembly GCF_014529385.1 of Adiantum capillus-veneris. NCBI lineage: Eukaryota > Viridiplantae > Streptophyta > Polypodiopsida > Polypodiales > Pteridaceae > Adiantum > Adiantum capillus-veneris. Next base: position 22,594,465 of record NC_140941.1, on the reverse strand, counting down.
ATCGATGGAAGGAATGATACCATACCTATTTGGAGGAGTGGGAACAATGATCCTGGCTTAAAAAACACTTTTTGTAACGTATGCTTCGACAGCCTTATCAGATGCTTGGCAGGTAAGAACACTTGCAAATATATGGCTTCCTTGTTGCCTTTTATATGATATTCATGCACAAGATGAGGCTTATTAATTCTTTGTGAACATACTGATTCCTCATCACCTCATTTGATATTCATGCACACACTCTGGCTTCTCTTTTTGACATACACATTTCCACATGTGCGCACATGCACACATCTAATCTAGAAAAGGCTATAGATTATGCCTCTTTTGTGGGTGATATCAAAACACCTTTGAATGCATTATACACTGGCAACTTTTTAGATCTACTACTAGCAACATAAAACATCTCTCTTACTGGATGCTTTCTACAGATGGAATCACCTGGCTATGACCCAGTCTCACAAAATCTCACAAAGCTAGGAGTACAACAACTTAGATTTACTTTGTGGTGGTAATCTTGTTTATCTTGGAAGTGGAAGAAATTGTACACAGGTAGGTGCAGCTACACCTACTCAGTATATCATGGCTCGTCTTGGAAAAAATAAAATAAATAAAAAAAGATCTTTTGGTACACATTGAGTGGTATTCGAGTGCTCCTCATAGAACTCTATTCACAGGTTTTCTAATAAATAAAGGACATTATTGAACTATAAGCATATACCTAAGTAATGTTGGAATTCTTTAGTTTAAAGTGACACTGTTAATTGTTTCACAGCTACGTAGTATTATAAATACTTCAATTGCAAAACATGTGAATAGTGGTTTGGACTTCAAGCTAGTTAGCTTTTAAGCTAAAAATCATGTATTTTGTCACTAAGATTTGGAGGTATTTTCAAGCTGAACATTCTTCTTCTTTTTTGAGTTTCATATTGTTGGGAACAGAAATACTAAGGAATGGCTTGTTTTTTGGGAAAACGTGCCCATCATGTGTGACTTGAAGTTATTGTAGCGTCACTTCAGGGCTACCATACCCAACTTTATTGATTGGGCACTACTTTAATTAGTGTTCAAAGCCACCAGGACCGTATGCATAGCCGTAACATAGTAGATAAATGCCGTAACATAGTACCATAACTTTACATGAACTTGGTCCTGGACAAAAAGTTCTTATACTTCTATCTTTTGATGCAGGAACGCACTTTTGAGGAAGGTAAGTATGTAGCTGTGAATTCACAATTGTAAAGTGCCTTTTGATACTGTAATTTACTTTGAAATTTGTCCAAAGATTTCTAAAAGAGCCTTAATCCTCAAGTGGGGGTCTCGGATGAGATGGCATTAGACTGGACTTTTGAGAATTGATCCGATTTACAAAGGAGATGCTGTCCGATTTTTTCTAGAAATAAATGATGAAAACATTATCATAAATAAATGGCTCATTCTCTAAACATAATATTTGATCTATGTTATGTTGTTAGTTTTTGCTGTAATTTTTGACACCGATAACAAGGGGAGAGAGTCGTTGACACCTGTCTTCCCAAGTAATGCCAGTTCTAACCGGCTGGTGTTTCTTGGATGGTGACAGGTAAGAGATTCTTTCCTTGGGATTACAATGAAAACTACAGCAGTAACAGAAGATCGTCCAATGTATCAGCTAATATACCACCTGGATCCTTCTACATGTAGACGTAGTGGAAGCTCATCCCAAAGGATGGGTACATAAGATACAACACCAAGATATTATATTGTAGTGATCAAAGATCAAATTTTTGATCTAATTGATTGTATTATCCATTAGATACAGAATGTTGTATTGGTATATAGGAAATGATAATTGAGGTTTATGACATCTTGTTTTAAAATATTGTTATTTAATATATTATTTAATACAATTGTCTAAGTATGGTTCAATTATGAGGGGGATTTTCATACTTAAACACACACACCCACACATACACATCCACCTTCACACATTTTCTTCTATGATTGTCTGAAGAGTTGTGGCTACAAGTGGAGTCAGTGTTTTGTGTTGTGCATAGTATGAAGTACTCTCGCTATTTTAGAGTGGTTTCATTGAACAAGATCTCCTTTATTGTGGTCCTTGCTCAACATTTCTTCAGTGCAAGAGAGCTTTCCACCGTGACCATTGTGTACAGCCTTTCAGAATATGTAATGAATAAAAATATGCAGTTGTTCACGTGCAATGTGTGTGGTGTTCAAGAGAAGAGTGCGAGCCCCTTTTGTCTTTGTGCACCACACTCTATGGCTATCCACACCTGGCCGTAGATGCATGTGCTACTTGTGGGCCATCATTGGTGATGGAGCGGCTAGATGCCTTGCACAAGATAACCTATCCATATCCGCATCGTTTCATGTCTCAATACTATTTTTTTTATTTTTATGAGAAATATCATGTTCTTTAATTTTTTATGTAAAATAGAAAGAAGTTCCCAAATTTAAGGTAATCATAGCGATAACTTACACAGTAATAACAATAGTAGAAAGCGCGGCAATATACGCGGTAATCTTTCATTTATGAAAAAAATCTTTCTCACCATACCAGTTGACAGATGCAAACAACCTCCACGTCTACAGAGAGGTGTCTCACTCTCTCTCTCTCTCTCTCTCACACACACACACACACACACACATGCAAGAAGAGGTGAAGCAAGACCAAAGCTTGCATTTTCATACTTTTTTGAAAACCCTACTTTACAGTCTTATCTAGGGCTTGCCATCCTTTTCACATACGGGCGCCCATATTTTGTCAGTCAATGCTAAATGGGTCTCGTGCATTTTTCATGGGCGATCACTAGCCTTTTACTATAAACCTCATGGACCGAAAATCTTGGCCCATAACTAAACATATGCACAAAAAAATAAGGGTGGCATCATGGCTTAACAAGGCATGATAACTTAGTTTTTCCACACAATTGTGAGCAGGTAAGTGATTACCAAATTTACCTTTATTTTTTTGAACCATAATAGCAATGTGACTCACTTTCAATATCTGTTCTACATGTTATATATGTCCCATCAATCCACCACCAAAACTTTTGGTTCGTAGTTCGAGGAATATCTCAAGGAAGAATCATTTTTTCCACCGTGTAGACCATCTCTAACCCTCTCACACCTACTACTTTGGTGGATGAGGGGGAGACGGAGGAGAGAGAGCTCGATAAATTGTGTCTTACTGCCAATCTTAGCAAGTTGGATGATTGTCATGATGATGATGATGAGATGGAAGATGATGAAGCCAACACATCTATAATGATGATTTAGTTTGTATCTTTGTTGATTTAGGAGCCATGGGTTTAGATCTAGATGATGCCACTTGTAGAGATCTTTTTGAAGATGATTCATAAATATTTTTTATAATTTATTCTCTAAGAAGTTTTGGCCGTGTCACCTCTCTCTCTCTCTCTCTCTCATTTTACCAAGCATGCTAGTTTTGTTAATCAAATGTGTGATTAATCTAATGATCAGATATCTACCATTTTTTTGTCTAATTCTGAGTGAGAAATATCAAATGCTCTAATTGTTTTGGTAAAGTAGAGAAAAATATCAAATTTAAATATATGAGCTCCAAAGCATTTCAGGGTAATGCTAACGGTAGATAATAGCGATTATAACCTCTCTCTCTCTCTCTCTAAGACACACACACACACACACACATGCACGCACACACCCACACATATACATCCACCTTTAGACATTTTCTTCTATGATTTTTTGAAGTGTTGTGGCTACAAGTGGAGTTAGCGTTTTGTGTTGTGCATAGTGTGAAGTGCACACCTTGCTATTTTAGAGTGGTTTAATTGAACAAGAGATCCTTTATTGTGCTCCTTGCTCAACATTTCTTCACTGCAAGAGAGCTTTCTACCATGACCACTATGTAAAGCCTTTCAGAACATGCAATGAATACAAAGATGCACTTGCTCGGGTGAAATGTGTATGGTGTTTGGGAGAAGAGTGCGACCCCCTTTTGTCTTTGTGTACCACACTCTATGGCTATCCACATCAGGCCACAGATGCATGTCCTACTTGTGGGCCATCGTGACGGAGCGGCTAGATGCCTTGCGTAAGCTAATCTATCCATATAACCATCTCTCATGTATCAATAGTATTTTTTTTTTAATGAGAAATATCATGTCCATTAATTTTTTATGTAAAATAGAAAGAAGTACCCAAATTTGAGGTAATCATGGCGATAACTGACAGAGTAGTAACAACAGCAAAGAGCACGGCAATATACGCGGTAATCTTTCATTTACAAAAAAACTCCTTCTCGCCAGACGACCTCACAGATGCAAACAAGCTCCATGTCTACAGAGAGGTGTGTCACTCACCTCCTATAGTGTTGCCGAGAGGGACTTCGTGTGTCTACAGAGAAGAAGAAGCCGCCGCATTGCCTGTTGTCCTTCTTTGTGCCATCGTGCTCACCAACGCTCTCTCTCTCTCTCTCTCTCTCTCTCTCTCTCTCTCTCTCTCTCTCTCTCTCTCTCTCTCTCTCTCTCTCTATCTCACACACACACACACACACATGCAAGAAGAGGTGAAGCAAGACCAAAACTTGCACGTTCAATAATTTTGAAAACTCTAGTTTACAGTCATATCTAGGGCTTGCCATCCTTTTCACATATAGACGCCCATATTTTGTCAGTCAGTGCTAAATGGGTCTGGTGCATCTTTCATCGGCGAGTGATCACCAGCCTTTTACTATAAACCTCATGGACCGAGAAGCGCGGTCCATGACTAAACATATGCACAAAAGAATAAGGGTGGAATCATGGCTTAACAAGGTATGACAACTTAATTTTTCTACACAATTGTAACTAGGTAAGTGATTACCAAATTTACCTTTTTTTTTTGAACGTAGTAGCAATGTGACTCACTTTGAATGTATGTTCTAAATGTTATGTATATCCCATCAATCCACCAATTTTTTTTTTTGGTTTGTAGTTCGAGAAATATTTCCAGGAAGAATAAATTTTGCCACTAATGAAGTGGAGACCATCTCTAACCCTGTCACACCTACTAATTTGCTGGGCGAGGAGGAGATCGAGAAGAGAGATCTCGATGAATTGAGTTGCACCACGAATCTTAGCGAGGAGGATGATTGTCATGATGATGATGATGAGATGGAAGATGGTGAATTCAAAAATAATGAACCCAACACATCTATAAATAATGATTTAGTTTGTATCTTTGTTGATCTAGGAGCCATGGGTTTAGATCTAGATGATGCCACTTGTAGAGATCATTTTGAAGATGATTCATAAACATTTTTTATAATTTATTCCCTGACAAGTTTTTGCCGTGTCACCTCTCTCTCTCTCTCATTTTATCAAGCATGCTGATTTTGTTAATCAAATGTCGGATTAATTTACTGATCAGATATCGGTCACTTTTTTGTCTAATTCTGAGTGAGAAATATCGAACTCCTCTAATTGTTTTGGTAAAATAGAGAAAAATATCAAATTTAAATATATGAGCTCCAAAGCATTTCAGGGTAATGCTAATGGTAGATAAAAACGATTACAACCTCTCTCTCTCTCTCTCTCTCTCTCTCTCATAGACACACACACACACACACACACATGCACGCACAGACCCACACATATACATCCACCTTTACACATTTTCTTCTATAATTGCTTGAAGTGTTGAGGCTACAAGTGGAGTCAGTGTTTTGTGTTGTGCATAGTGTGAAGTGCTCAGCTTGCTATTTTAGAGTGGTTTAAGTGAACAAGAGCTCCTTTCTTGTGCTCCTTGCTCAACAATTCTTCACTCCAAGAGAGCTTTCTACCATGACCACTATGTAAAGCCTTTGAGAATATGCAATGAACACAAAGATGCAGTTGCTCGGATGAAATGCGTGTGGTGTTCAGGAGAAGAGTGCAAGCCCCTTTTGTATTTGTGCACCACACTTTATGCCTATCCACATTAGGACACAGATGCATGTCCTACTTGTGGGCCATCATTGGTGACGGAGCGGCTAGATGCCTTGCACAAGCTAATCTATCCATATAACCATCTTTCATGTCGCAATACTATTTATTTTTATTTTTATGAGAAATATTTCATGTTCTTTAATTTTTTATGTAAAATAGAAATAAGTGCCCAAATTTGATGTAATCATAGCGATAACTGACACAGTAATAACAACAACAGAAAGCGCGGCAATATACGCGGTAATCTTTCATTTAGAAAAAAACTCCTCGCCATACAACCTGACAGATGCAAACAAGCTCCACGTCTACAGAGAGGTGTGTCACTCATCTCCTATAGTGCTGTCGGGAGGGACTCTGTGTGTCTGAAGAGAAGAAGAAGCCGCCGCATTGCCTACGCTGGCGGGGAATATGTGTTCGAAATGTGAGCCGGGAGGCGCCAGGACTCTGGATGTGAGAGGTGTGAAAGAGAAAGAAGAGCAGACACTGAAACCTCTAGCAATCACCGTAATCTTCAATTAATCAATTCAAGCTTTGAGTACAATGTAGTCGGTAGCCAAGGCGGGCTGTTAGCAGTACCAACACTTCGATTAATTTGGTAAATAGGAGTTTAAGATACCTTTAAAAATCAACCGGTCCATTAACGACACCGGGGCTTAATAAAACAATTAGTTAATCTTCAGACTAATGACAGTGATGGTAATTATCTTTTGTCGTTTTATCTACTTCAACTACCCTTGGATTATGCAAACTTAAATTCTGCTCACTACCTCGATCTCCATGCTTCAATTATTGTCAAATGTCATGCAGCTTCTTGCTCTATTTGCTTTACACTGATTTAATTGCCACTCACAAGCTTTGACATTCTCCTGTTCTTAAATTATCATCCTAAGCTTTCAAAGCTCCCTTTGCTACTGTTTATTGCTTTCCTCTTGCTTACCCTCTCTAATTCCTCCCCTTTATGCTTGAAAGAGAGATAACGAGAGCTTCAAACTCCAATCTCAGGTTGAGAGAGAGAGAGAGGTTTTGTTTTCCGCTTCAACACGAGAGCAAGAGAGACCCGGTTTATCTTCTTCTTCCCCTCTTTGCCTTGCTTTACTAGCCTAGGATAAGAGAGAGAGAGAGAGAGAGAGAGAGAGAGAGAGAGAGAGAGAGAGAGAGAGAGAGAGAGAGAGAGAGAGAGAGAGAGAGAGAGAGAGAGAGAGAGAGCCTTTTCTTGTTTCCCCAACACAAGAGAGAGACCCGTCACTTTGGTTCTCAAGCACAAGAGAAAGAGACCCGTTGCTTCGGTTCTCAATCCCGAGAGAAAGAGACTCGTCCCTTTCTTCTCTCACCCTCTTGCCTTGCGAACCCTCTTTCACTTGCTTCCTTCTTCATGAAATCCCCTCGCTTTCTTTTTTTCCCTTGGTATATTCCCCAAAGATAGGCCTCACCATGTAGTCATGGCACCATGTTTGACGTGGCGCGGGAAAGCATGCTTGATTATGTGGCATGTCATCCCCGACCTGCACGAAAACTGGCGTAACTACTATCGAATAGGGTCGTCCCAATGTCAGGAGCAATTCACGCTTCATGGAGGACATTTATTGATGCAAAGCTGGCCATCGCCATCATTTATCTCCTCCTCCTCCTACACCCCTCGTTGCTCAACGCCTTCTCCATTATTTTCCTTCCCTTCAATCACACTTACCCTTTCCTTATTTGCTATGGGCGGCCATTAACCCTACCCCCTTGGGCGGACGACTCTTGAGCCTTGAGATCCAAGTTGATAAACTTGTTGGACTTGCTTGCAGGATGACCGATACTGACACGACCTCCTGACTTAATGTAATTTTCCACCCATTTCATCTCTTCTGAGGAGATATATATGAACTTTCCTCCGTCATCCATAACACCTGATAGGCGGCCTACTTCCTTCAGAGACACAATCCTGTGAATGACGTTCTGTATGCGTAAAAACATCATCCTTGTTCCCCTGAACTAGCTTGGGTGAATGCTTTTGGAGAAAGGCCTTCCCTTCGCACCTAGTGAAAGTAACCCAAAGACTCTTTACCATAGCCATTAATGGGCATATCTCAAAACCAATGGTCTTCAAAAAGCACCCTCTTAACTGAAAGCTCATCAAAAACATCATGTGATTTTGTAATAGCACCACATTTAACACACTCATTTCACCAAGCACTAACAATCAACACATATTTTCATAAAACCCTTATCGAAGCTGCAAACACCTCAGATGGAACACTAGACGAGGTGACCGAACTTCTACGGAACTCGCCCTCGGTGAAATTTAATATGGCAATATCTGTTAAGTATGGAGCCTGATTTACCCTTGTAATTTTTTGTGGTAAAAGTGCACATTTGTAAGGCCCCCATTATGACGAGAAGCCATCGTGCGTGAAGGAAAATCACTCACCGGAAACCAAAATTTTCACGGCCAAAAATCAGGGGCAACTTTAGGGGCCCCCGAGACTTTTTTTCCTCGTCGGAATATTCCTTTTTCGCCAGATTATTATGGTCGGACGGCGGCCGGAAAGTGGTCGGAAAACAATCGTCGGTTGGCCGGTGGTCAGAAGTCAATGGCCAGTGGCCGGTGGCCGCGAATTCAATGGCCGGTAGCCGAATTCAAAAGCGGACTTGTCTTCTCAAGGGCGACCACACATGGGCAGATTGGAGGGTCCGATTTGGACTTATTCGCACAAGGGCGGCTACACATGGCTTCCTCTCATAAGAGAGGGCAACCCTTTTAGCCTATAAAAGGAGGCCATTTCTACACACATTTCAGAGTGTGTGAAGTTGATGCAACAAGGTGAGTGTGAGGAGGTGAGAGTGAAGCAAGGCGGGAGCTCCAAAAGGGTATAATCCCTTTGTAAACTACTTCTTGTTTTGAAGTACTAAAGCCATTGAGTGGCTGCTTTCCCATGGACGTAGCCCACATTGGGTGAACCACGTATATCGTGTGTACTCTCTCTCTCTCACTCTACTCTATAATCTCGTGTATGTAAATCTGTCTCTCTCCATTAAGTAATCTACTCAATTATCTATTTAGCTACGTCTTATTTCCTAACAATATCTTGGCAACTAGAACTCTGATCTCACTGATATAAAAAGATTGACATGCTTCAGAAAGTGAGCACTTCAGGTCCATGCATTCACTTCATCTGTGTCCCCTTAGTTGCAGTTGCCCAATCCGGTACGGATCTGCAATCGACTTACACTTCAAACTGCCATAACTTTTGCATCGTAGCTCCAATCGACGAGCCGTAAAGACAAACCAGTAGAGCACTTCAAGCACTACAACTCTAGATCATAATCTCCTATTTGTGCTCACTTCAAGCATAGTCCTTTCTAGCATCATTAAGGCATATGTTGAACCTTTTAAGCCGCATCTGGAATACATTAATCATTCAACTTGACCTGTTATTAAGCCCTCATCACTACTCAATAAATGTATAGGCTTCAAAGAAGCTTAGCTTTCATTCCTTTGCTCATTTTCCCATCACGGAAGCGGAGCTGCATGACAATGTTTATCATTATAGGGCTATCTATTTTTTCCATCACATACTAAGTAATACACTCTTGGTTGTGTGCCTTGAGCTTCCTTCATCAAGCTGTGTGTGTTTTCCTGCAACCCTAATTCCAACAAGAGCTAGTTTGGGTACCAAAGAAATAACATTTTGTTCCACCTAGCTCAGGAATAGGGAAGTCAAATGAAGCTTCCAGCTCTTCATGTATCTCATCTGCAAAAATACAAGCTTCCACACAACCTCCACCTACCATTGTACAAATACACAAACAATAAAGACATCGTACCTTCAATTATGAGCTCATCACCTGAAGCAACCTCTCAAGTAAGATCATGGGAGAGTACCATGTTAGCAGCAAGTTAACTTGGATACCATTTTTGGAGCTCTCATTGTAAAAACACTTATTATTTTGATGAATCCAGAATATTATAACTCCTATTTTCTGGATAAACTTTGTAATTGATGAGCCGGGGCTAAAAGATTCCAGATTGTATTAACCTGTCTTTAGTTAGAGCTCCAGACTATTAGTTTTGACCACAAAAAACCTTGACTAAGGTATAAAAGCCAATTTTTGTAAGTTATTTATAAGTTCTGGATAATAGAAACACAGCCTGGGCTAACCTTACTCACTTCTCTCCTCGTGCTTCCTACTCTCTCCCTGGTTGTCACATTGCAGTCGCGTCTGTTGCGTTGCAACCGCAGGTAAGAGCTCTATGCATTGACGTAAGCATTTCATGGTATTTTGTAGCTTTTGGCATCGCCAACCCACCGCCTAATTTCATCATAAGTAGGAATATACACTTCCAAATCAAAAACTAAGTATAGGCGGGGTATTGGGGCATCATTGCTAAGCATTTAGATGCATTTTGAGTCGAAAACGACTAGGTCAAAAACTCACTATTGCTGTTAATAATCGTGATTTTTGCACTTGACTTAAAGTGAGATTTGAGAATATAAGCATGTGTGCTCAGGTCTTATAAACATGTCCTAGAAGTTTCGTTACCTTTAGATATCGATTGATGCTGTAACGGATGTGATTAGCGTTTGGTGATTTCAGTCGTTTGAGTATAGCCTGAGCTAGATGTGAGTCGTTTGTTGTTTTCTAGGATATTGGCAACCTCTTGTAGACTCTATGCACTAGCTGAGTTAGATTCGTCCCATGGATTGACAATTTATTCGTGGTTCTCGCTACATCTGCAATAAGATAGGAGTGAGGTTAGACACCCGTCCCACATTTGGCACTGCTGCCGAGGATCAAAGAGACCTAGACTAGGGAAAAACACGAGCACCTTGTGAAGTTATCCTTTAACTTCCTCTATGATCTCCTAGAGTAGAAACTTTCTTTTCAAAAGTGCATAGCTGAAGATTGTCGTCTTTTGTTGTGTAGAGGTAGCTTGGAAGTAGTCGTATTTGATAATTACCTTTAGGATTGCACGATTATAGAATTAGATTAGGATTTTGAGAATGATTGGCGGATGAGACAAGTCTTAAGATCAAGGCTCAGAAAACCATAAAAAACAAGAAAAAAAGTGTTTGTGGACACTTTCCACAACCCCATTGCAGTACAACCTAAAAGTAGGGTAAGTAGAATCCGAGGTGGATTTCAGAACATTTATCTCTCTGAAAGAATCAATTGTGAAATGTTATGTGAAGTTGTATAATTTTAGGTCTACGGCTAGAAATAGCACCAAAAGACTTTCAACCACTCAATCCAACTGGAGAGTATGCTTTAAAAGTTGTATGAACCACTGGATAAGCTCATAGACACATTGAGGTAAAAATTTCAAGAGTTTGCAAAAACTCAATTTATTTACTTTTTTCTTGACATTTTAGGCCAAATTAAGTTTTGACTTGACTCAGAGACTTAAAATGCCTCATGAAAAGGCTCTTTAGTGAAAAAGTTCAAAAACGTGTTCATTTTAGGCCTAAAATAAATAATTTAGATTATTTACTTTCATCTCAAAATTGACCAAGGTTGATAGTAGAGTCTCTATGTATGTGTACTAACAACTTTTGTTAAGGACCATATAGTTTGGATCACCAAATTGACCAAAAACTGGGTAAAAACTAATGTCTGTACTGATTTTCGCAAACTTGAGTATAAATTGGGAAAACTTTTATTCAAACTCAATGAAACTTGATTCATAGGCTTATATTGATATGATAGACATGTTTACATGCTCACTTGACCAAAAAGATGCAAAAATTTACCAAATATAAATAATCGTGATTATTTATATCTGTCAAATTTTTCAATTTTTTTGACCAAGTTTGCATACCACTAGCTTTACCATGTTGTAATAAGCCCACAAATCAAATTTGGTAAGATTTGGATCATTGGATTGAAAATTGTGGCCAAATTTGCAAAGTTAGTCTCCAGATATAAAATTGATGACCATTTGAACAAAAATTGTCCAAACTTGATGAAACATGGCTAGGGAGCTTAAGTTGAGATACTTAATAGATCTGTGTCAAGATTGTGACAAAAACTTGCAAAAAAATAGCTAGAGTAAATAATCGCGATTATTTACATCTGCTACAAAAATAATAATCTTGCATATTTGAGTATATCACAAGGTCAAGCATATCAAGTAGAACACACAAATCACTTTTGGTGAAATTTGCATCACAAAAGTGAGACTTAAGCCAGAATCTTGAAAACTGAGTCCGCGGCCACGAAACAGTTGATAACTTGAACAAATTTTATCCAAATTTAGTGAAACTTGTCCAGAGACCTTAACAGGTTGTATACTTGGCAAATCAAGCCAAAAAGTGTAAAAATTTGAGAAAAGTAAATAATCACAATTATTTACTACTGCTACACAGAGACACCATTTTGACTTTTGAACTTGTACGGTGTTAGACCAACATAATACAAGGCCGTCGAGCAATTTTGGGTTCAGTTTGATACAAATTGGTATATGTTCACTCAATTTCCATGTTGCAATTTAGTCCTTTGGCCTTTTGCAAAAGTGGAATCTGAAAGTCTCAACTGCTTACTTACTTAGCTGGATTTGAAGTGATACACATAGGCCAGTCACAATAGTTAGCAAAAAGTGCATAGTCTTTGTGAAAGAATAGCTAACTTGATCAAAATTGATACAGGAATCAGGTTGCCAACAAGGAACTAAAAGCTTGACAGAAGTTGCAATCAAGTCAAGTAGAAGAAATTGACAAAAACTCAATCCGACGATAAGTACTCTATCCAGGGCTTCACAAGTCTTTATGAACCTTAGATCTGGTCATATACTAGGAAACCAAGGCATAATTGAAGAAACCTCCTGTAGAGTATCCACCAAAGAGAGTGTTAATCAAGGCGAGCATTTGGGCACTATCCTTGAAGAAGTCTCAGACACTTTCTCACATTCAACATGTGAAATGTCTACCTATTCGACTCATTCAGAAACCGGAATGACAATGTGCTATAAGCATAGACTCTCTTTTTATAAGACTAATCGCCATGGAGCTCGGGCTCACCTATATCTTAATGATGAACAGTATGCTATTCGCATTGATGACCATGGTATTGAGTTTGAAGAGGAAATCAGGGAAAACAAACAAGGAAAAATTTACATGGATAGAAATGGAACTCAGTATTTACAAGTTGAAAACCCTGGCGTGATAGACAAATGGGGTTAGAGGTAAATACCATAATTCCATATATGGCAGCAAAAGAAGGACCACCAACTTTAGAATTTGAGGGATACGATCAAGTTGATTTGAAGCCTTCGAAACGGCTTATTACAAATAATCCTAGGGTCGGATTCTATTGTTGGGAGTATAGAAATGTCAAAGATCTCCTATGGACTTCTCATGCCAAATCAGAACAACTAATGCCCATGAAAATCATCTATATCTTCAAAATCAGAGATAATGGACTCCTGAAGAGGTGGAACAAACCAAATACCAAGGGTACTCCATAAGGGATTGGATATTGGGCCAAGGACCAGAAACTATTCCAAGAGATAAACTCCGAGAGATATATTTTGAGAGTAATGTTAAGAAACCAGAAACCACATCATCACTAAGAAAACCGTGTGACACTAAAGCCAGTCTAGGGCTAGATGAGTCACTATTGCCAAAAGGCTGGTTTGAAGGACTCGGAACATGACCAATTGCGAGAAGCCTGAGAATTGAACCAAATAGACGTGTCAGACCAACTAATTTTCAGAAATGGGTGAAAAAATACAGTGGATTAGGGGATCCATACGACCCTTAGTAAGCTTTAAGCAAGTGCTAAGAGAAGAGCGCATATTTGGTTTCCATATTCAATTTGAGGGATTTGGAATGATATTAGAAGTAAAAGCATTGACATGGTTCCAAAACATTCCACCAAGGTCAATCATGGAGTTAAATACATTAGCTCAAGGATTTTTAGCTGCTTGTTCCAAAAGGGGGATCAAACACAATACAATAGCTCAAATCTATAGCTTTAAACAGAAACAAGGTGAGTCTGCTAGGGATTGTGCAACTTGAATGAAACAATAGATTGCAAGATGCCTAGAGCTAGAGATACCTGTAGAAGAACACATAGTATCATTGTTTCTAGAGAGACTGCTAGACAAAGAACGTCATGCTATACTATATAGCAAGAAGCATACAACCCTAGAAGAGTGTGTGTCAGATGCTATTGACTTAGGAGACAATTGTGATATTTTCAATGAAGAAGATGTCCCTAAGGATAACCAAACTGAGAAAAGAGCATCCACCAAACCAGCACAAGTGGGAGCGATTGCTGTAGCACTGCTTTTAGCCATAGAAGAAATGCTCAAAATCATGAATGACATGATGAATAACATGCAAAAAAGCACCTGTGAGGGGACCAAGGCAAGGGATACCTCAAGAGGGACAACCAATTAGGTAGAAAAAATGGTGTGCAATCGAGGATAAATGGACAAACCATGAGACCAACGAGTGCTATTACCGACCAAAGTATGATGGGAATGTTCAGTACGTGCCTATAAGGCCACAAGGACAACCCATGTATAGATATTAGCATAATATGGGCCCAACTCAAAGACCACCAATGGGTATGGAAAGAACTCAACCCATGTTGGGTCAAAAACCTCCATATCTAGGACATAATGCAGTGCCTGTAAAGTACATGCATCCAGAGGGAGTCATAGATGAACAAGCACTAGTGCTTGTTACACCCTATGCTGAGCCTAGTCCATCTATACTAATGGTAGAAGGAGATTGGTATAATTTACATCCACCACCAATGGAAGAACCTGTGACTTATACTACACCAGAGCTTGCACCAATGTTTTATGTAGCTAATCAAGGTGTTAGACCTCGAATGGTAAGACCCGTGATTAAGCCAAGAATTGGAAACTGTCATAATTGTGGTGGAGATGATCATTGGAAAAATGAATGCCCAGAGCTTGACAAGAACCTCAAGCCAGTTGAAGCTTATCGCATACAATGTTGCAAAAAGGGAGGACACTTCCCTGAATATTGTTCAAAAAATCCTTTAAACAAGGGTAAAACAATAGTGAATGTAGTCCAAGTGATACCTAGTAGCTCTTCTGAGAGTGAACCTCTTGTTCCAATCAAGGTAATCACCAGAGCCCAGGCTAAGAAAAAGAAAAATAACTCCTGTGATGATTCAGAGAATACAAATATTTTCTCTCAAAAGACCAAAATAAGTAGAAACAAAAGGTATGAGATGAGAAAATAGAAACAAAGGACTGAAATCGAGGAGAAAGCAAAGAACCTATTCCAAAAAAAGGTGAAAGAAACTAGAAGCAAACTCAAAGAAACCACCATGAAATCTGGAGGATCAACTTTGGTAGACAAAATTTTTGAGCCAATTAATGTAGCCTTGGAAGCTACGAAGCGGGACTTAAAGCAGGCCTAAACATGGAAAACAAATGGAAAAACTATCCTTCTCCAGACATGGAAGAAGCTAAGCTTGAAGCTTATCAAAATTTGGTAAGAATCACGCAAGAGATGCTGGAGAAAGAAAAACCCGAGCTCGAGAGTATGGTAAAACATGAGGAGATTGTGGTAGGAACCAATAAAGAAAAATCTGAAGTGGTGGTAGAACCTACACACCTTGAGAAAAAAGAGCAAAAACTTTTAGTGCTGGACAGTGAAGATGCCTTAAACAGAATTCCCTTCGTAGAAGAAGAATGGCTAGGAAACTTATTGAAAAAAGTTAGAGAGATTAATGATGGGAGCTTAACTCTAAAGCTCCTATAGTGGAAGTTTGGTTAGACAATCTACCTCCTAATATGGACATGTATGTATGATCCTTGTATGGGGATTACGGCTCTGAATCTTTAGGAATGTCTAAACCATTGACCTTGAAAACACTGCCCTGTTACTTAGGAGATAACAAAGATGAATCCATAGTGTGTAAAACCACTCAGATAATAAAAGCGAAATAGAGCCTAGAAGTAGAAAACATCCATTCAATCATGTCTACACCCATTTAATGCACTCTTAGTTTAAGAAAAATGTTGAAAATCAGACCATATTTATGGAATGATCTACAGAAAACTCTAGAGAAGGTGGGGATAATAGGGTTGATTGCAAAAAATTTGGGAAAATTGAAACATGAATTAAACACCAAAGAGATTCGATTTGTCCCAATGAACAAAGTTGGAGAATACTACCCCGGGGGATTCACTCTATATATAAAATGGGACGCCACGTGCGAGTGGACACATTTGATAAAACCCCTATATACGACTCATATTAGGGAATATCACCCCCTTTCTACACTTATACGACAATCAATGCAGAAAATTATCATACCCCTATCTTACATATAAAATTTAGGTCACACATGATCTAACTGAGTAAAACCAGTCAAAGAGTGTGTAGCATAGTGACTGGCAACGTACTAAGGAACCACTTATGTTGATAACTAGATGTACTCTCAATGTGTCTTAGTTTGAATTTCAAACTATATACCCATTCAACTTGCACTCTAGCTACTCGTCCAATTCTGCCCCATCTAAATTACTCAAAAGACATGGTCATATTGTTGTGCTAGGTTCTTCATGTAAATTTGCATCTATACAAACTCTTTACAGCTTTCATACCTCAACAAATGAACTATAATCACAAAACAAGTAATTGATACAAAGCAGTGTTAGTTCTTGCATGGATCTTTGTAGCTATTGACTCAAAAGTTCAAGGGCAGTCTCTTTTGGGAAGCAATGATTTCGAAACACGAAAACTTCCTCTCATTTTTTCCTTTTCTCACTCCCCCCCCCCAAACCAATAAATATGATACCCCCTCCCTTATTTTTAAGCTTAGGAGATAAATTATTGGGGGTCTGCCCCTAACTTATACGCTTATGTAACTTGTAAAAAAACCCCCCTCCCTTGCACTTACGTTGTGCGATAAGTTTTCCATGGTGAATCCCCTAGGAATACTACAAAGGGGAGGAAGGAAACACAACCCTCTCACTGAGATATAATGACATAGAAACCATGGCAATACTGGATAGTGGGGCAGGGATAGCCATAGCCACGAAAGCAGTATGGAACCCCTAGGGACAACCAGCCATTAGACAAACTCAAATGAAATTGCAATTGGTTGATGGACACATAAAAAGACCCTTAAGACTGCTTGAAAAAGTGATAGTTAATTAATCTCATATTGATTATCAACACACTTTTGCCATAGTAGACTTTGGTAAGAAACTCAATAACGAAATCATCTTGGAAAGACCTTTCATGTGACAAGTACAACTCATCAAAGATTGGGGGAACAATTATCTATACTTTAAGTGGGATCAATAACAAGGGTTAATCTAAAAGATCATATTTATAGAGATGTCATGAAAATGCCCATACAAGAATTCGATTCAGTCTCCTCGGTTGAAACTAAGCTTCCTTCTTGGTTGAACAAAGACACTCCTATTTCGATGTGTGGAGCCTCAGAAACGGGAGCTTAAAATGAGAAGAATGTATCTTAGAAAGGGATTTCACAGATGAAGCCTATGTACCTAAACCCTTTACAGAGCATTTATTTGAGCCAATTGAGTGGACTCTGATGCATGGTTTTTAGGACCCCTTCTGAAGATGCAATAACGGCACAGTCAGTTGTTGGGGAGATGAGGATACTCTAGTCCAAGGGATCTCGAAAGAGAAGAAAAAATCTACTTCACAAGCACCAAAGAGTAAAAAGCACCATGGACAGAAGATACGTGGGAACGAGCTCTTATGCATGCTTACAACCTATATCTTACAGAATAGCCCATTCTAGGTGTGAATTTCTATTGAAATTTACATGAGGATGTTCGTGTGGACTCACAGCACAGCATACTCCGTTTTCACTTTTTTACCGACAGTAAATATTTTTTACCACAGTAAATATTTTTTACCTACAGTAAATATTTTTCACATACATGGTAAATACAAATCACTTTTTACCTACAGTAACTTTTTTTACCCATGGTAAATATTTTTTACTGCACCATAAGTATTTGGTAGGTAACAGTTCACTGTTACTAGAAGCAGTGATTGGGCATCAACAATGCAGTTACAGGAGGAGAAAAGGGAAAAATCTTACGGTAAAGGTGAGTCAACAGGGATAAAGACTTTTGAGTTGAAAAGAGACATGCTGATTTTTTCAAAGAACACATGTCAAAAGAAGCCATGGTTGAGGATTTTTTGAGAATTTGATATTCAGGAGGACCAAGCAGGTCCCCCCCCTGACATGTGCAGAACCTCCAGTTTCAACAGCCACCTTACCTGCTCTTAAATGCTGGTCAAGGCCTTATCCCCATGTGTCACAATCAGAAAAATCAGCATTTACCCTCCCCTCTCACATCACTCTAGAGAATATCTTGATGGTGACATATCAGGTGACCTCAATCTGTTGACCACCCTAAGCAAAAAGTAACCCCAATCAGCGAAGTTAAGCATGTTTATCCCTAATCCTAAACCCTCTCAGAAACCTATATAAGGAGTCCTTCTCTCACTCAAAACCAACACTTCACCCACTTCACCAAGCAATGAAGCTATGACGACATTGCTCACAACGAGGAGCTATGGATGGAGCTCTACTCTCTCTCCCTCTCTCTCTCTCTCCCTCTAGTATGCTACATTACTAGCCCTAAAACCTAAATAAGGAGTCTTCTCTCATGCTCCATGGCCACCATCCTCGCCATCATTATCTAAGGTATTGATGTGTTGCTAGTAGGATCATACCTACTTGCTGGGTTGATTGTTTTTGACAAGGGATTATGCCATCCTTGGCTTGCTTCTCTATATCCTTGTTATGTATGATCAGATGCCGTTGTATTGTTAAGCTGATGTCTTGTGTATATATATGCTACATAAGGTCCCTAAGCTTTGTTATATGTGTTTTGCCATATGTTTTGATGCCATCATAATGCCAAAAGTCTCACTTGCCTATGTGCACTATGTGTGAGGTCCCTAAACCTCTTAATTTAGGGTGGTGCCCCCTTTGTTTTGTTCTTTGCTTGTTTGCATGAGGCGTGGTTTGTGGAGTGTGCACGAGTACAGAGGCCACCCGATTGCACTGCTCTTTTTCCCGCCTTCATTTTGGTGCCCCCACTGAGAAGGGCTACACAGGCCTTCAGTCCACAAGCAATGAAGATGTGCAATCTACAACATGGACGAATGGCGTGAGGAGTTTGCAAATTGGAGAACAGAAGAGGAGGAGGCTTTAGAGACCTTAAAAGCTTTCATCGAGGTCTTGTTACCAGGTTGCAGTTTCATTGAAATTCAAGAAGTAAGTTCTTCTACATGCCTTGTTCGTGATCGTCGCCAACGAAGGAGAGTGAGAAGAAGAGCTTGATATACCTCTCCTCTCAACCTATGAGTGCTCCAGAAACCTCCAACGCACACGAGCTTGAAATATTATACATCAACATACACGAAGGTACTGTGACACACATTAAGGGAAGAGAAAGCATCACCAGACCTCTCTTTCCTGAGGAGCCAACTAAGAGGAGGAAGATCACCTCTACACCTAAGTGGCCCAAGGCCGCAGCGCGTGCTCAAGCGTAAGGTAACATTTGGCTTAATCTCATTAATAAGGGATTACATGACCACTACAGGCAAAAAAAGGCTAGCGAGCAGCCAACATCAACCTCCAACTTGCAACCACGACTCTCACCCCTAAATCCTCCTGAAGAAAAGAGGCGAAGGCTTGCCTACAAGATTGCTTCCCGTCTGCGAGTGCTCCCAGTGCACTTTGTGAATCCAGACACCACCAATCCCAAGCCAACCTCCTGTCCGCGTGAAGATCACTTTGGATATTGTCCAAAGTGCTTTGGAGACCGGGTGAAAAGCCTCCCTGCCCTACCTTTGCTGCTAATTTTCAAGAAGTTATCTCAATCTAAGGAAACTATCTTAGTTGATGATGTGCTGCACATTAATGGTGTCACTTTCATTCGTCATGCTAATTATGGTAATAGCATCCAATTGTTGCTTGCTAAAAGACTCAGCATTGTACAAAGTGTTGCCATCACGCCTTACATCTTCACAGATGCATCACGAAGAGTCGAAGTGATCCGAGGTGCTGACCTTCTGTGGCTGATGAGGCTCATTGGTCCCAAGGTGGTGCAACTAAGCTAGGCTCTTGTGTGTAAGTATGGATGCCAATAATGAGAATGATGATCCCCGCATGTTTCCTTTCCATTTTGTGCGTCATTTTCGTGTGAATATTTGTATTGATAGAAAAATCTTTTATCAGCAAAGAATAGCCCTGTTGTTTGGAGCCGAGAGACTTGGGGAAATCTTGCGCTCTCCTCATCCTGTCATTCTACCCTTACTAGACTATTACCATTCCTTTGATGTGTTGATCTTCATCCTATTTTGAGCTAAGTTGTGCTAAAGCTCCAAATTGTAATTACCATACTCTATTTTAAAATAAATTGGAGCTGTTTGTGTAATTGTTTACTCTCTCACTTATGGCCTTCCCTAATTTTTATGGTAAGCCTGGGGAGGTTGCTCCAGACTTTTTGGATAATTTGGAAATGGCCTTTCTGGTATCGGGAAGGGATGACGAAGCTACTAAGTTAAGGGCCTTTCCTTTGGTCTTGAGGGAAGGTGCAAAATTATGGTATCAAACTTTGGCACCTGAAGAAAGAAGAGACTGGGAGTCCTTAAAGATGGCCTTCATCAAAGAATTTCTCCGCCATGAGCCTCCAAAGGAGATATGGAGACAACTCTTAGAGCTACGCCAAACATCACCCAATGACTATAGAAGGTATGAAGGAAAGTTTTCCAACCTGTGGGAGAAATGGTGTGCATCAGTAGGTGAACGAGAAAGGGCGCCACAATGCCTAAAGAAGGGTTGTTTCGTGGCAGGGCTTTACCCCATCCTTTGAGAAAAGGTGAAAGGTAAATTCCCAGATACCTTTGATAAAGCTATGACTTATGCAAGGGAGAAGGATAGGAAGTTAAAATTCCAAGCTCAACTACAAGGGGGAATGGAGCCTCCACCGCTAGCTCAACCTATGACAAGGGTAGTAGCAGGGATAGGAGCAACAGACCAAGAGTCCTCTCAACAAGAATTACTTCAACAAATCACCAATCAACTAGAGAGCCTGTCCATCAATCTGGTTCAAGGTGTAAGGGCTCCCCAGCCAGGAAATGAACGAAATAGACAAGAAGGACAAAGGCAAGCACGTGAGTACATTTGCTACAACTGTGGAGAGGTAGGTCACGGCATGTATTATTGCCCCCATCCACGACGCTATCAAGGAAATGGTAATCAAAGACGGCCTCCTCGCCAGCAAGTCACTCCTCCTCGAGCTAGGCCACTAAATGGAAAAAATGCACACGTGGCTCCATCAATCCAAATATTGGGACCCCCTCCTCCACCACCACAAGCACTAGCAGAGATCCCTCCACTACCATCGGGAGGGGAGGACAGGGCTGTCTCTGTCATAAGTCTTGACAATGGTAAGGATAAAGGGAAAGAAAAAATGGAGGAAGCTGTTGCCATGCCAATAAAGAGAGTTAGGAGACAAAGAACTGATGAAATGGAAGCTTCAGAGCCGGATAAAGGGAATGAGGGTTCCTCCCAAGTGATAGGAGACAAGAAAAGGAAGAGTAGGTCAAGGAGGCACATAGGAGTAGAAGACTTTCCACTTGGGGTAGTATCCATACCTTACGACCTGGTAGCAGATGTGAGTAAGCAAGGACCAAAGATTTCATGGCAGCAACTCCTCCACCTTTCCCCAAAGATGCGTAGAACCTGGTCTAAGATGGTCAGCACCAAGAGGGCTAAGGCAAAGTCAGTTGGTTCTATTAGTGCAAGAGGCATGAAGGATATCGTGCCAATCATTGATGCAGAGATTAAGAGTCAGCGAGTCTCCAATGTGTACGTAGATGGTGGAGCCGAGATTTGTGTTATGACAGAGAAATTAATGCACAGGTTGGGTTTGGAAGTAAACGAGCAAACTTCCTTACAAGCTAAGATGGCAAATAATGTAAGGGTGGCTTGTGTGGGAAAGGTTAATGGAGTGAAGGTTTCAGCTTTTGGTGTTGCAATCTCAATTGATGCTTATGTGATCCCAACTAAGGGGGAGGGATATCCGCTAATCCTTGGAAGACCTTGGCTTATGGCTATGAAAGCTAGGCAAGATTGGGAGACAGGTTCCCTTGAGTTGTGACCAAATCATAAGGTAGGTGGCAAGCAACAAAACATTGTGTATGACATGAAGCAGGGTAGACAACAAGACCTAGAGATGGAGACTTCTATGGATGAATGGAGCACAAGCAGCTGCTCTTCATCTGAGGATGAGTCATCTGAGGAGGATGCTAGCTCTTTGGAAGTAATGGGTATAATACTGCGAAACCCAGAAGGAGAAGGTGGTCAAGACTCTCTAAACAAGGAAGAAGCCATAGGCTTAGAGGAGATGCTAGCTAAGGACCTACTAGAAGAAGAGAGAGAACCCTATTTGCAGGTACTAAAGAAGCATGCTGGCCTCTTTATAACTGATTACGAGCACATTAAAGGAGTGACGGTAACCCAACACCATATCCAATTAAAGGAAGGTGCCGTCAACCTTGTTGGTGATGAGGTATTTCCACAGGTTGAAGCTCTAGTAGGTCATGCTTTTGAGTATAAAGAGATGGTTGTGGAGACGTTTACAGAGGGTTTGGATACAGGTTTGAAAAGTGATCAGGTTTGCTTGGCTATGCAGCAAGTGGAGGCAAATGGCAGGGTCTTGCTATGTTATGTGATGCTATGGATACATGTGTTATTGGAGGTTGCTTTACATATATTTTTGTGTCAATGGCGAGGTTTTTTTGAAGTGGACTATACCATGGAGGGTTTTGTAGCAGATGGTAGGATAGCTGCTTATGATTCAGGTTTCTCAAGTGATGGCAAGTATGCTTATAGTGGACACGAAGGATTATGGATGCAGGGTGACGAAGCTCCATGCTATAAAGAGCTGGAAGGGTGGCCTGTCTATTGGCCTACAAGTGCAAAGGAAGGCTTGGATATACATGTTTTACAGGTTGATGGCAATGAGCAATGATTTACTTTTGATCCAGGTGGATTCTACACCATGCGTGGGGGAGCTTTGAGCTTTCCATTTGACCCTGGAGGGTGATGCAGTAGCAGATTCTTTTTTCTCTATCTCTATCCTATCTATATAGCCACTATACTATCATTTTTCTTATACAGTCTATAGCTCTATGTTATATATTTCTCTCTATACAGTCATCTTTTACCTAAATAATACTATGGTTGAGCATGAATGCTCAACGAGGGGTTGTGTAAAAAAAAAGAAAAAAAAAAAGAGAAGAAAAAAAAAAGAGAATGCTACCAGTGAAAGCGGATATTGACAATGGATGGGGTATGGCTTTCAAGGGTCTAGGAAACCAGTTGTTAGTCATGGATGGATACAATTATTCATCAGAAAGGACTAAACAGGGTGCATCAGCCAAGAAAGCAGTAACATGGCAAATTCAATTGGTACCAGGTGGGTAAGTATTCAACAGAACCCTATTGTAGCACAACCTACAGCTAGAGGCATCAAATACCTCTAGCTTAAGGGGGAGGGCTATATGATGCATGGTTTTTAGGACCCCTTCTGAAGATGCAATAAAGGCACAGTCAGTTGTTGGGGAGATGAGGACACTCTAGTCCAAGGGATCTCGAAAGAGAAGAAAAAATCTACTTCACAAGCACCAAAGAGTAAAAAGCGCCATGGACAGAAGATACGTGGGAACAAGCTCTTATCCATGCCTACAACCTATATGAAATTTACACGAGGATGTTCGTGTGGACTCACAGCACAGCATACTCCGTTTTCACTTTTTTACCGACAGTAAATATTTTTTACAACAGTAAATATTTTTTACCTACAGTAAATATTTTTCACATACATGGTAAATACAAATCACTTTTTACCTACAGTAACTTTTTTTACCCATGGTAAATATTTTTTTACTGCACCATAAGTATTTGGTAGGTAACAGTTCACTGTTACTAGAAGCAGTGATTGGGCATCAACAATGCAGTTACAGGAGGAGAAAAGGGAAAAATCTTACGGTAAAGGTGAGTCAACAGGGATAAAGACTTTTGAGTTGAAAAGAGACATGCTGATTTTTCCAAAGAACACATGTCAAAAGAAGCCATGGTTGAGGATTTTTTGAGAATTTGATATTCAGGAGGACCAAGCAGGTCCCCCCCCTGACATGTGAAGAACCTCCAGTTTCAACAGCCACCTTACCTGCTCTTAAATGCTGGTCAAGGCCTTATCCCCATGTGTCACAATCAGAAAAATCAGCATTTACCCTCCCCTCTCACATCACTCTAGAGAATATCTTGATGGTGACATATCAGGTGACCTCAATCTGTTGACCACCCTAAGCAAAAAGTAACCCCAATCAGCGGATTTAAGCATGTTTATCCCTAATCCTAAACCCTCCCAGAAACCTATATAAGGAGGCCTTCTCTCACTCAAAACCAACACTTCACCCACTTCACCAAGCAATGAAGCTATGACGACATTGCTCACAACGAGGAGCTATGGATGGAGCTCTACTCTCTCTCCCTCTCTCTCTCTTCCTCTAGTATGCTACATTACTAGCCCTAAAACCTAAATAAGGAGTCTTCTCTCATGCTCCATGGCCACCATCCTCGCCATCATTCTCTAAGGTATTGATGTGTTGCTAGTAGGATCATACCTACTTGCTGGGTTGATTGTTTTTGACAAGGGATTATGCCATCCTTGGCTTGCTTCTCTATATCCTTGTTATGTATGATCAGATGTCGTTGTATTGTTAAGCTGATGTCTTGTGTATATATATGCTACATAAGGTCCCTAAGCTTTGTTTCTATGTGTTTTGCCATATGTTTTGATGCCATCATAATGCCAAAAGTCTCACTTGCCTATGTGCACTATGTGTGAGGTCCCTAAACCTCTTAATTTAGGGTGGTGCCCCCTTTGTTTTGTTCTTTGCTTGTTTGCATGAGGCGTGGTTTGTGGAGTGTGCACGAGTATAGAGGCCACCCGATTGCACTTCTGTTTTTCCCGCCATCAGACTCAAATTTTAGCGACAATGGATGTATGTGTAAATATGTCTATGCCTACTCAATTTTGCAATGAGGACGGCTATGACATAATTCCTATCCATATGACCTCAACCCTTCACATATTGAAGACAAAATTCATGAATCCAAGGACTTGATGAAAGCTCAACAAGTCTTTTCAGACCTCTACTATGATGCAACAGATGGGTTACAAGAACATTCAGCTACCTCAGATGATTTGCTCAGTCGAAAAAAGAATATGTGAGAGCTAAGTTACTCATGAAAGGAGGGAAGGAAATTTTTTTTGTCTTTTCTAACCAAAAACCGAGAGGATGGAAATGGTATAGACAAAAAAGAGACGCAAGAAACTTGAAAGCTAGACCTATGCCATCAGTCTCGAGTAGAACACAGTTCCTGATAGAGATAGATGCACATGATTGTGTCAAGGACAAAATCACTAGTAGATATCCTTTAAACGAAAAGATATAAATGGCAAAAACATTGAGAAAAATGAGAAAGGAAACTCAAGCAAAACCTAAAAACTAGGACTAGAATTTAACCATGACACCAGTTGAACGAAGAAAAAGATATCAAGAGTTGAAAAAAGCTCTAAAGGAGATATATAGGACTAAAATGGAAACCACTGAAGAGGATGGTAAAGATGTAATGAATTTTTCATTCTGTTACAAGAAATATACTCGAACAACCTGTCAGGGAACTACAAAAACAGGGTGAGTCCTACGAGGGACATGAAAAAGAAAAAAAGATAGATCTGTCCAAACTATGAGAAGATCCTAGACCTACCTACATTGCAAATGAACTTACGAAAGAGGAAGAAGAGTTTTTGTTAAGCTTACTAAAAGAACGCCAGGATATCTTTTCTTGGTCTTATAAGGATCTCAAGGGTGTTGACCCAGAAATCTGTCAACATACCATACCTATGAGAGACGATGTGAAACCAAGTAGACAAAGGCCATACACATATAATCAAACATTTTCCAAAAAGATCAAAGAAGAGATAGAAAATCAAAGGAAGCCAAATTAATTTATGAAATTGATCACACAGATTGGGTGTCTTCAATTGTGGTAGTACCCAAGAAAAATGGAAAATTACGAGTGTGTCAATCTCAAGAAAGTGAATGCAGCTACCATTAGAGACAACTTTCCTTTTACAATCACTAAGCATGTTTTAGAACGATCTGCAAGAAAAGAAGCTTACAGCTTTTTAGATGGATTTTTGGGATACAATCAACTTTTGATTGATCCCAAAGATCAACATCAAATTGCCTTCGCAACTGAATGGGGTATTTTTGCCTATGGGGTTATTCCTTTTGGGTTAACTAATTCTTCTGCCACCTTCCAAAGATTGATGAGCCATGCTTTTAAAGAATATCTCTCAAATTTCTTGGAAGTATATATGGATGATCTATGCGTACATTCATCTATCCGGGATGATCATTTTGAATACCTCAAAAAGGTATTCGAAAAATGTAGAACTTATTGGAATTTCTTAAACCCTAAAAAGTGCACATTCATGGGTAGACAAGGAAAAACTCTTAATCATATATGTCTAAAAATGGCATAGGTACTGGTATGGATAAACTTCATGTTATTGTTGATTTGCCTAGATCGACAACAGTTAAGGGGGTTCAACTCTTCATGGGACATTGTGGATATTACAAACGATTCATTTACATGTACGCTATAATTGCAATATTCATGTATATCTTGATTACACACTTTGAATGGACTGAAGAGTGTGAACAATCCTTCATGAAGCTTAAGCAAGCTCTCCAGCTCCAATATTGAAAGCACCAAATTGGAATAATATATTCCACATACATGTAGATGCTTCCAATCTTGCCATCATATGTATACTAACTCAACCAGGAGACGAGAAAATCGATTTTCCTATTTCCTATGCTAGCCTATAGTTGAATATGGCAGAGAAAAACTATACAACCACCAAAAGGGAAGGACTAAGGGATGATCTATGTTGTAAAAAAGTATAGACATTACCTATTAGTAGTAGCTGAAAATTTGTGCTCTTTGTGGACCACCAAGCCTTATTGTATTTGGTCAACAAGCCATGCAACACAAGAAGAATAGTGAGATGGTTCATCATTCTTCTAGAATTTGATTGTATTGTAGTTGTAAAAAAGGGCACCACTCATCAAAGAGCATATCATTTGTCAAGGATTGTTACAAAAGAACCACCTAAGGGAGTAGACGATGATCTACTAGATGCATATCTGTTCTCCGTGGAAATGATACCTCGATGGCTGAAAAATATGGTATCATTGATGACCATAGCTCAAGTGGATTTGCAAATACCACTTCCTATTACAATCGGATTAATTGAGCAAAACAGAGACAAAAATAGTTTTTTGATTCCCATCTTATAACAAAAATCTTCAAAAAAGTGGACTTAATTTTAGTCTATTCCCTTAAGCAACACATTCCCAAGTTTAGGAAACGGGCCGTTTATCATTGAAGACGTATCTCCAAGTGGAGCAGTTGAGGTGTCCACCCTAGAATGGCTAACTGGATTAGTGGATGCCATTTAAAGAAGTACAATTTGCCACTAACCAATGAATTGTTAGAAAGGATGCATGCAGCTAAGCAAAGAAAGATAAAATGACAGCAGGTTATTGATGAATCCCAATAAGAATCTCGGCTTTGAGTACTCAAGAGAAAAATTGATCTCAAGAATCAACAATACCTATTCCCATCAACACTCTGAAACAAGATGAACGACTATGGGAATTGCAGAAAGATTCAATGTCAATAGATGATGAATGGTTAGATGGAATGGACCTTCGCATCAAAGTACAAGTGAATAATCATAGCACAAATGCATTGGTCGATACTGGAGCTCAAGTAAATGTAGTCACTTATTCCACATACAAGAAAGAAACAAGTTAGTCTTTGATAGTAGGAATAGCGACTATTAAAGGATGCAACAAGAACCCAACACCGAGATTGGGAGTAGTCCACTTAAATGTGATAGTACACGGATGTTCATGCCCTCATCAGTTTGTATGCTTACCAGATGAACACATGAATGAGACAATTATTCTTGGAATCTCATGGATGCAGATATACAAGGCAGTTCTATATTGGGATACCAATCAGCTCAAGCTATCACCTAAAGGTAGACAACTCATTGTTCCAATTGCACCAAGCAAAGAGGAACGAAAAGGAGGTTATAAACAGAGCAAACCACAAAGCAATCAATCTTCTCCATCCTATCTACAAGCAAATGCTACAAGTAGCATGCAAGGACTTAGACAATTTTGGGTACCAAAAGCATGGCTTAAGGAAAATCCGAATCAAATCTGGCTGCCCAAAACATCATCTACTGTATCGAAGATGGTTCTAAGGTTCAAAACACAAAGAGGAGCATCTTCTAGCAAGGAATCTAGCACGAGAGTTAAGTCTCAGAAGACTCCACCACACCATTCGTACCAAGACAAACCAAGATACCATTGGCGAGTAAAAGCTCAACAACAATCACTCTTCATACTCACAGCTCAGGAAATCAGCATGCCAAAGCATCCTGATGGTACAATCAAGCAAAGAGCACCAAAGCTACAAGATTTTCTCTTTGGAAGACAACAAAAGAAAAACTCAACATCAGAAACCCTTGAGTTTATTACTCAAGACCCAACTCTTGCACAACATAATGGTTTGAACTGCATTGATCTTCAAAGCATGGTACAGCCAATCAAGGCTATGCATAGACACGATTGTTCAACCCATGAATACAGTCGTCCCGTAGTACGCCATATAGGAGGGGTAGAAGGGAACTAAGTATTTAAGTCCTTATAAATCATCAACAGGGAAAAATTAACTGGTAATATCTCCCCGATGAGCGTAAATCGTGTATATACTATCAGAAAATCATCAAAAAAAATTCTTTTTGGTTATTTTTCATCATTTTTCTTGATATAGGGATTTTAAAATGAAAAAATCTAACAAAAAGAAATAAAAAGTGCATTTTTCAATGGATTTTTATAATTATTGGATTTTCACTTTGCTTTTTTAGTGTGTTTTGTTATTTTCTTCGATATTTTTAATAAATAGGTCAAAAAATTAATAATAAATAGCAAATGAGCTGAGATGGAAAAATTGAAGAAACACAGATGATCAAAAGGACAAGGTGGACATGCAAAAAAAAAAATCAATCAAATCGGTAGATGAAAGCGGGAAGTCGAAATTAGGCAGGCATACCTACTTTTGTAAAATTCTTGCAGAATGAGCTACAGGAATCCAATTGAGGGAATTTTTGAGTCTAACATAGATTTCACGGCCTAGTAGGACTAACAGCAGGATTTGGGGAAAAATGGTTCGGAAAGTCCGAGTATAGATATCCAGGGTAGTCTAAAATCACCTCATTTCCACTTGTTGCATTTGGAGAGAGAGATTTTCAACCTTCTTCATGTGCATTTCCAAAGTCCACAGTCACCTGTTTACAACGTCGTCTCACATGAGACATGAGGGGTAAGTTCTATACCTATCAATGATCCATGTGTATGGCCGGTAGCTAGTCTAAACCCGAGGAAAAAACCCTAGAATCCGAGCAGTGCACGAAGCCCTATGGCCAAAAAATTGACCATAGCGGCCTGTCAGCTCAACCAAATTAGACGAGACTTCAACTGTAGCATGTCCCCATATAATAGAATACTTATATATCACCATATGACCATTCCTCAGAGGTCGAGGGGAGGTCCCAAGTAGAAAAGCTAGGTTTTTGGCAGATGCCACAATTGGATTCTGACTCCACAGACAGCTTATACATTGGGTCTATATACAATGTATACATGGTTGGTTTCATAAAATCAATCAAGGCAAGCCCTTGGACAACAAAAAACCACTTGAAGGATACAAAGCGACAAATTTGACATACGAAGTCAAACTAACTCCAAATGGGCCAAAATTGGATGAGTTGCTTCAGGACTATATAGCGGACAAATCTAGAGCCTCAAAAGTAACTAACCAACTCCACAGGCCATGTAGTCACAAAAATCGGTGATTTCAGAGTCGACAAAGCACGAAGTGATGCCGACAAGATGAAACTTTACCAAATTCAATTTAGAACTCGTTCTAGGTGTATTGAATATGTTTAGGTCAAAATTTGTCAAGTTTTGCAAAAAAAGCTGACTATATTAAATAATCGTGATTATTTACTTTTGCAATTTTTTGGCTTGAAAATGGTAGCATCACCTCACCTATCACTTGTGCAAACCTATTACATGCTACATTTCAAGTATGAGCCAAAATGATCAATGACAACTTGGAAAATTGTAAAAAAACGCAAAGAAGTCCTTCTTATGAAATTTTTTTTGAGTTATTAGTCACATTTTTTTGATCCAAATCACCTCATCTCACATACATAGGGTCTACATCATCCCTAGAACGAAGATGCACCAAAATATGTTCATTTTGATGAAAAAGTTAATAATCACGATTATTTACTTTTTTACCAAGGTGGGGGGAAATTGCAACTTTTCTTTCATGGGACCAAAGAACATGATGTCCCAAGCCCACTGACACGGTTTGAACAAATTTGGAGCTCAAAATTTCAAAATTTCTTTATATCTATTTTTTCACAAACTGAAAGCCTAAATCTAACACCATTTTCACCCTTTGCACTCAAATGAGCCCAAACTTCATTCAGAGTATCTAATTGATATGTATTTCAAGCTTATGATGTCAAAATTACAAAAAGTTGAAGAAACTCATGAGCTGTAAATAATCACGATTATTTACTTTTGTTGCAAATTTTTGCTTGGACTTTATGATTTTGATCTTTACATGTTTTTATGCATCTATGCATGCGCAAAAATTAATTTGAAGCAAATTGGACTCAATTTGTCAGCAATTCAGACTAAAGGATATTTCAAAGCAGAATTTGCAGAATTTTCTAACTTCGGTACTCTATTCACTTAACACGAGCAATGCAAGCTACGAGAAGGCCAAGAAGAGGGTCTCTCAAAAAGAGAATCTACAAGAACTGTCACCGTACCAACTGGACCCCAATTCAGTAACGACGGCCAAAGAAACATATCTATCTAGAGAACAGCTTGAAGAAAACAACACCACAGTTTTCACAGACTGGTTTAAAAATGAAAAAAGACATTAGGTAGAACTACAAATGCTGCCAAAAGAGATCTATGATGTCATGACAAAGCCCAATACAAAAGAAGCTAACAAAAGGCTCGTACTCAGAGAATTCTACGACCAAGAACCATGTGGTGTAGGCTTCCAGAAAGCCTGTGACCTCTTGTCTACAATCAAGAAAGACGGATTAGCCCAAATCACTAACCAACAAGGGCAAAAGGTCAAAGTGGTAATAAAAAAATAAATTGTGGCTGAGGCTCTCAAGTTGCCAAACGAAGGGATGACGATGAGGGCTCGAAATAGAAAGATAGCAGGTACCTTCACCAAGGATACTATTGCAGCAACCTTTGCTGACCTGCTACGAAAACCTTTGCTGGCATCCAAAATCAAGTGGAAGAACCAGCACGGTTAAATCACCAACACTTCCACTTTCTAGCAAAGAGACCACCAAGGTACACAACACCCAATCATGCAGTTGCGACTACCTTCACACAAGTGTTGAAGTCGACAACCAGGCAACCCATTGATCACTCGCAGTATGTGCTATCCACACTAAAGGGTACTAAGAAAGAGGGTAAGATAACTTATCTGGGTGCACCTGAGGTACTCACAAGAATAGCATACCATGCTATCAGCATGGCAGACAATTTGCCGCCTGTCCCAGATCAAAACACATTGATTGTGTCTACACAGCCATCTCCTCGAACCACAAGGTCAACAAAGAGACTTTACAAATCCAATGAAGAATTTTCAGAGAGATCTCTTGAAGCACATAGCAACAAAAGCTCAGACAATGAGGAAAGAAGAGCCCGGATTGAAGAGATGAAGAGAAAAGCAGTGGCCGCACACCAAGAGGAACCTCAACAGAAAAATGCAAGGTTTGAAAGGGAAAAAAAACCTACAAAAGAAGCCACCAAGATGTAGGAGAGGACCCTGAAAAGTGGGTACCAAAAGAGATAAAGGGACCTAGAACAAAGAACCCTGCAAGTAAAGAGGTAGAGGACACCCACTGACATTAGGTGAAATTTGGACTCACAAAGGGGCCCTTTGAGGAGTTTGAATTTATCTCTCTCTACCAAAATAGGTGCATGGATAAATTTTTGCAAACAAAATCCAAAGTTGGCTGAGGTTTGACAATTACAATTTCCTCTTCAAGCTGTATCCACTGATATATAGCACGCCATGAGATTACTTATATTTTAGAAGATTCTTTTTTTGATTCACCTATGATGTGACAACTCTGTCGGAATCTAAGTGAATCAAAAAAATAATATTCTAAAATATGAGCAATCTCATGGCGTGCTATATATCAGTAGATAGAGCTTGAAGAGGACATTCTAACTGTCAAACCTTCGCCAACTTTGGAGTTTGTTTGCAAAACATTATCCATGCGCCCATTTTGGTAGAGAGAAGTAAAGTCAAACTCCTGAACACTAGAATGGTAACCTAATAGGACATAAAAGTGTCCTTTCAGGGTTTTGGGAAAAAATTCCAAAACCATAGTAGATCCACTCATTTTGAAAAATCCTTTCATAAGCTTATAGTTCAATAACTACTACATATGGAAAAAATGAGAAACTTGTAATTTTTCTCATCACTTGGTCACTACAAGCCTCCAAAGTTGATGGACCAATGCATTTTGCCCAAAACAACAATTTCTTACGGTTGATTGCATATAAATAAGAGTGGGGATTTTTGTAGGACATGAGATAAAATGCCTTGTTAACTTCAATGGGTTGGTGACCAAAACATATGGTTGCTTTTACCTCACTAAATGTTTTTTGGGCAAAAAAAATAGGTACAAAAAAGTTGCATTTTTGCCATTCTGCGGACCCATCATCAAAGTTTCTATAGTCACGCTCAATACATATACTATATACATGTTTTCTTGGTTCCCTTTGGGTCTTTGGATTCAAAAGGAGCCATGGAGCATGTCAAAAGGATAATGGATCTCTTAGAATTGTAACCTTTGGGGCAATGATAAAGTGCTAAATACAACAAACATGAAAAAACTGGGTTTAGCATTATGACCTCTAGAAACCCATAGAAACTTCTCAATATCTAGCCAAGTTTGTAGTCTATGATTAGATATGGTTACTACCTACAAAATACACACAACTGGCCTAAGAAACTAGCAATATTGAGAAAGTTATACTTGCTACTCTAAAATGTATCGTATTCTTCAGCAATCAAAACACTCAACCATCATCATATACTATGCTATATAGCATATTAGGTCCCCCAAAACTCAAGGAAGATTAGCTTTATGTTATACATTACACTTACACAATCAAAATTGAATTTGGATATCAAGAAAGGCACCAAAAAAATCATAAAAGTGCTAATTTTGGCCAAAAAATAGGATTATGCAATTCTTGTAAATTGGTCATAAATTTCAATTTTAACACTTAGCCCTCCCTACAAGCATCAAAACATGTTAAGAACTATGAAGGCCTAACCTCTAGCCATCTAAACCTCACAAACATGAAGTTTAGAGTAGTATAGTTGCCAAAAATTGAAAAAAAGCCAAAACCAGGACCCGTTTTTTCACACAGTTTAGGTTCAAAAATGTTGTGCAAGAGTAAGGTTAATGGTGAGATCGATACTCCCAAAAAAATGCTAAGTTTTTTTCAGCTCATAAGGCAACTTTGTGGATATATAGCACCTAGAAATTCATTTTCATACTCTTCAAATAATTCAAGCAAAATGGTCACTTAACAGGACACAAAAGTGTCCAAGGACATAAAAGTGTCCGGTTACCATTCTAGTGTTAAAGGGCCCCTTTGTGAGTCCAAATTTCACCTCATGTTTTCTGAAAAGAATGTATGCAGAGATAGAATCCCTCAAACTAAACCAAGCTCAAGAGGTTGAGAGAAAAGCTAGAGAAGAGGCAGCAGAGCAAGAAAGAGAGGTAGAGGCAATAGAACAAGGAGAGACACATCACAATCAAGAAGAGATGTCTCCTTAACCTACCTCACCTACTATGGAACAACAAGACCATTGAATGCCAAGCCCTCCACCTTCACCAACAATTCGAGCCACTGAGGGCGAGAAAGCCAAAGCAAAAGAGCCAGAACCGGAAAGGGCAGCAAGTTCTGAACCACAAGAGACTGCCAGTTTGGAGAAACCTAAAACACAAGAAAAGAAACCACATTGTCTACCTCGGTCCTCCACCCAACAGAAAACGGAAGAGGCATCCACGAAGCCTCAAGAAGATGAAGCATCAGAGGCAACCGCAAAGCCTCAAGGAGAGGTACAAATCCCGCCGCAACTGCAAGTAACTACCACATAACCACCTAGATATCTACAAGCTGAAACGGATGAAACTTCCATACAGCCTATAGAACCTGACACTAGCAGACAGATGATGAAGTTATTCTACAAGTGAACGAATATGCAAAGCATATGCAGTAGATGATAGAGAAAATGTGAACAACAACACTTAGTCGTAGTGCTAAGGCTAGAGAGCTGGAGATGGTTATTGAAGCTCTCCAAGGAGAGCTAGATGATAGAATGACTGTCATCACGGATTTGTAAAGACAAATCCAAGAGCTGAGAGCTGAAGCTGAACAACACCAGATAGCCAAATCAAATCAACAAAAGGAGATGGAGGAGCTGGGTTAACTTCTCACAAAGTTATCAGATGCCTGCAAGACCAAAGATGAACAACTGATAGAGGTTACCAACAAAATCTTAACTACAACTCTATCAGTTCAAAAAATCCAAGTGCAGCTCGACGTAGCGAATGCTTCACTGCAATATTCAGAGCAAAGGATCAATGATCAAACAACCTTCTTGTGCAAGTAAGAGAAAATCCGGCAGTTGCCTCTATCAAAGGTATAGATGAAGTATATAAAGCATTAGAAAAGAAGAATAAAGGTCTTGAGCTAGAGCTAAAGCTAGAGCAGTTAGTTGCTCAAGGAGATAGTAGAGCCCAAGGGAGTTAATCAACTACTACGAGACTGACAACAAGAGATGCAAGAAGAATTAGGTACATCAGAACAACCCCACATTGAAATTCCGTCAGTATCTTTCGTTTAGATGGAAAAACACTTGGAAGAAGAGCTAGGAGGAGAAGAAGACTTTCAAGTACCAATAACAAATTCCGATCAAGTATCAATGGTCCAACTATCAAAAGCTGAAGAAGATGCACTTAAGGAGCAGGTTGCTCAAGAGACAGATGAAGCATCAATGGATGGGGATTTGAGAGTTCTCTATATAGTCAATGCTACTCAACTCACTCCCAACCGAATCAATGCACAATGGCATCAACAATCAGTTCCATATCCTTTGATTAAGGTAGAGCTGCTAGGTTAAGGAAAGATTATACAAAGACATGCAGGCAAAAGGCGTAGAGAAAGTCCACCCTAAGTGGAGAAAGAGCTGGCTGAACAAGAATCCCACATAGTTGATTCTGTTCATAAGAGCACCTGCAGCACTTCATAAAGACCCAAATTTTCATCGTTTACCAAGAGTATGGACATGGCAAGCACATGAAGCAATGACAATGAAGCGTCCTACATGGCTAAATTATCCAAGATTGCCAGATCTAGAAATGGGAACGCCAACAGAGGAATACATGGTGAAAACCCTAACGGGCGCCAAGGCATTCTTCAAAACTCCCCCTGATCTCTGATGTGCTATGCTCTACAAAATTTGTTGAATGCTGCTTACATGCATTGAAGCTTTTCATGAGCCAGAGCAAGCAGGTGCACCATGGATGTCGTTCCTTGAGGGCAATAAAGGTCTTTGCTATGACCTCAGCGGTCAACCTTCCGAAGAAGTCCTTTATGGCTTCTACGCCTACTGTATGTTCTTGCCATCTCACAATATCTTGGCATTTGAGGAAGCGTTCTATACAGGGTTCTTCACTTGGAAAACAAAGATGTTTGGGCCAGTGGTCAACAACCTAACTTCTAGATTCGTAGCCTACTCCGCCATCGAGCTCAAGAACAAAGTCACCATGCAATTTTTACAGGTTCCAGACAAAGAAAGAAAGATCAGATATGAGAAAGCTTTACATGCACTTAAAGACCGCCTCGCCAACCATCAACCCGAAGATTATTTCAATCCATAAAGCTGTGTCAAGGGACGACACATGCGAGGAGAGGAAGAATGTTAGCAGCAATCTAACTCGGATACCATTTTTCGGAGCTCTCATTATTAAAAAAATTATTATTTTGATGAATTGGGAATATTGTAACTCTTCTTTTTTGGATAAACTTTGTAATTGATGAGCCGGGGCTACAAGCTTCCAGATTTATAAGCATGTCTTTAGTTCGAGCTCCTAGATTATTAATTTTGACCACCAAAAAACCTCTGCTAAGGTAGAAAAGCCAGTTTTTGCAAGTTATTATTAAGTTTTGGATAATAGAAACACAGTGTGAGCTAATGGCACTCACTTCTCTCCTTCTCGCGCTTCCTACTCCATCCTCGGTTGTCACATTGCAATCACGTCTGTTGCGTTGCAACCGTAGGTAAGAGCTCTATGCATTGACGTAAGCATTTTACAGTATTTTGTAGCTTTTGGCATCGCCGACCTGCGGCCTAATTTCATCATAAATAGGAATTTACACTTCAAAATGAAAATCTAAGTATAGTCCGGGTATTGGGGTATCATTGCTAAGTATTTAGATGCATTTTGGGTTGAAAATGACTAGGTCAAAAACTCACTACTAGCTAGACTTAGGTTTAGTGCTTATAGAGACTGGAGTCAAGGACCCGCTAGTTCTAGCCCTTATAAGCAAAGAGAGTTGTGAGTGAAGTACAAGAAGTATTTTGTTCTTTGATTTTCCCTATGCTTGAAAAGGAATGTTTCACCATACATTTCTTTGTCATTTTTGCACTGTTAAACTTATTCATGTTTATAGATATATTTCAGTTTATAAGAATGTTTATAGATACATTTCAGTTTATAGGAGTAGGTTAAGTAACAATTTCCACCATAAATTGGGCTAAAAGACATTAGGAGAAATATGGACTTTGCATGGGCCCTGTAAGGAGTCCTAGTTTTTAGGGATTAAGGATAATGTTGTGTAGGGTTAAGGGGACAAGGACATTCAAGAAGGTAGTTTGAGTAGGCTTTCTAGCCCTCTTTTTAAACAAATGTAGGATGTGGACCTAAGAGTTTACATTCTCTCTTTAGCTTTTTGAAAGTGAAGGAAGTAAAGGGGTGTGGATCAATAATAGCCAAAATTTGATTTTTTTTCAAAAAACTTATTTTTATATATTTTTTAACTTAAAACTCCCTCCCATGTATATACATATCCAAAAACCATTTTTTGACCCTTTTTTTACGTACAAGCTTTGAAAGTCCATTTTTTCAAAATCTTTTCTCCATAAAAAACAAAAACACTTTGTTCTCTCCTCCTTCCTCCTTCCTCCTCCCTCCTTCCTTCTCTCTCCCTCTCCTCTCTCTCCCTGCCCCTACCTTCCTTCTCCCCCCCTCTCTCTTCCCCCCTCTCCCCCCTTGTCTCCTCCCATCTTCCTCCCTCTTCCTCCCCCCCCTTTCCCTCACGCAATAACTACCATGGTGCTTACAAACATCACAATTTGTTTTCTTCCACCACCATGTACTCCACATACCAAAAGCACACATATTTTCTTGTCCACGGCGTTTGCATCGAAGGCCGCTTGTGAGGGTGATCAAAGGTCATCACAAGAACGCCGTCCCGCCGGTGAGATGAATGTTGACATTTGGGTGGACTATCATTTGTACCGTTACAATCCTATAAGCCACTTCCATCCATCCTTTTTAATAGCCTTTCAACATTTCTTCAATATCTTGGGAGGGGAGAAGCAGGCTTGTCAGGCTATTGTAAGCGGTTGTGTATGGGTGCAGGTGATTATTAGCATATGTGGATGCATGAATGTCAAGCTCTTTAGCTCAAGAGGACGGCATTACAATAAAGTGTCTCCTCTTTGGAGAGGAGGTTGAAACTATTCAACAACAAATGCAAGAAAAGGATGCCCACATTATGAAGCTTGCCAACAC
Source organism: Adiantum capillus-veneris (assembly GCF_014529385.1). Classification (NCBI taxonomy): domain Eukaryota; kingdom Viridiplantae; phylum Streptophyta; class Polypodiopsida; order Polypodiales; family Pteridaceae; genus Adiantum; species Adiantum capillus-veneris. The sequence continues at coordinate 22,556,386 of NC_140941.1, read as the reverse complement.
CATCACATATTTGAAAGAAACACTCCTTGGTGCAAGGGAGCGCAAATGTACGTATTCATCCATTGAAACCCTTGCACATTTGGGTGGAGAACGCAAACAATGAGTGACATCCACAAGGTGATTTGTTCTTTACTTGCAAGATACATTCCTACTTCACACTATTTTCTAACATTTATCTTATTGGTTGCTAGAAACTTCATTCAAGACGCATGCAGTGGAACAAGCCAAGATGATTGAGTCAACCTTCTCACTAGTTTTCTCGATACCCACGATGTGATTTCTATCTTACAATTACTTGGGAGGAAGCACATTAACAATGAAATCATCAAGGACCTTATGCGCAAATTGAGAAATGTGGTTAGTGAAGATGGCATGCAACAAGCTTGTGTGATGAGGCTGGGATCAGCACCAAAGCCTATCAAGCTATTTTTCAACTCCTAAAGGATGCCCTCAAAGAGCGTGGAGTTATGGAAAACCTATTTTCCATTCTGCGCAAGGTCAACATTGCAAAGAAGGCCACAAAAAAAGATGTGTTCTCCCGCATTGGGGCATACCTACACATTGAGGACACAATGCCAACTTTGCTTTATGCTTCGTACACAACAAAGGCAAGGGAAAAAGATAAGAAACACTCCATAATATCTTTGGAGAACGGCTTTCCTCACACAATGTGGAACAATATTTTTGTGGACCTTAGAAGGCTTCAACAAGCCATGCTTAGGCTTTACGAGTTACCTGAAGAAGGTGACACACTATACTTATTTCTTTTGGTTGTGTTCTTATCATAGACTTTGAAGTATAAGGTCTTGTCACTATTTATTTTTGAGTGCTTGGCACAAAGGTTGCTTTTGTGCTGAAACTTGATAAGTGTCAAATAGTAAAAAGTTGAAGGAGAGGTGAAGTATCACTCTAATGAATGAGTCCCTTTTTCAAACCAAGCAAAGGGATTCAATCAAGCCATCGTCCACCCCGTATTTTAGTGTGCAATCACAGAAAGACATTTGGTGTTTGGGTGCCCAAAGAGACCAATTGTGTATTTTCATGGATTTTTGAGAGAACTCAATGGATTATAGAAGTGATACACTCCCAAATTGCAAGTGAGAAGATGGAGGTTGAGGGTTTTGGTAGCTTAGATGTGGAGTGGCACCTAGGTGGGGACTTGAAGACCACATAGTGTTTTCTTGTCTATAAACCATTAGAGGGCCTCTTTATTTGGCAGTTTAATGAAGTCAAACCTTTAGTATTTAGAAAGTAATCAAAAGAGAGCTTTTGAATTCAAATAGGCAAAACGGCTAGTTTATTTGAATTCAAAGTTTCCCCCCAAATGGAATTAAAAATCTAGCGGGTAAAACCATATCATGTAGCATATCTATGGAAAGAGCTCAACATGTAGATTACAGATCTATGATCTCCGCTCAAATTGGAGATAATATGTGGGAGTTATGGAAGGCCAAAAATCATAAAACCTTTCATCTCCTTTTTGGGAGAAAAAGTGCATCCTTTGAACACTCTTACACACCCACCATTCTTGTACACATGGTGTACACCTATTCGTCAAAATGTTAATCACCTCCATAAGCTCATGGCAAATAAAGAGTCCCTCTTACACCCCATCCTCTTCCTAATGCAAGGGGCTTCTTCCCTCATGCCTTGTCCATTTTGCACTTGAGGGTACAAACCTAAAAAACAAAAAGCATGCAAGAACTCTGCAAAGGGCCGTTCAATGCTTCCATGGCAAGGGGATGGAGAAGAAGGGTTGGGCTGTCATGATGTCGGAGATGAAGGCAGAGTATGTAAAGCGTCTATTTTGAGATGCTCCATGCTCAATGCCCCAAACCGTGCACAAATGGCCCAAGCTTGAAATCGAATTTTTCCATTTCCTATATCGAATGTACATTATTGTACATTACACGCATTCATGCGTATTTTTGATAGGTATTGAAGCTCCACATTAACTATGCTTGCACAATGAAGCCATCGGAAAAGTCCACAAAAGTGATCAAAAGGGTGGAGGCACTCTTGAATTCCATTGGCTGTCACGGTGGAAATGGGTCTATTGTTGCTGCAAAGAACACACGACAGGCCCATGAAATTGCCCAACAAGTGTCAATGAGTGGACAAAAATCCATACACTTTTTGAAGAAAATAACCCAAGGAAATCCAGGTCGATATGATGCTCAAAACAGCTTCAACCATAAGGCAGGTAACCTTTGGGAACTATTGAAGGAGTTATGCAAATCTACTACTAACAATGATTCAAATGGAGATCTTGCAAACAAGCATAAGCAATTTTAGGCACATTTTGATAAAATGTTCAAGCTTATGGGCCTTACCAACACAACAGAAGAACAATGCCAATCATTTCAAGAAGCCTTGGTGGATTTCACCAAGGTCTTCACCCTTTCTTGCGGTGAAAATAACATCACACGTCACATGGTAAGCCATGTTACATAGTGAACTTATTACAAGGGATTGTTTTCATTAAATAATGTGCATCATTTTCTCATGTGAGCAACATATCTTGTTTGCTCATGGTACATTGTCTATGCACAAATATGGTTCACTTGGGATTTTTAGCACTCAAGGCATAGAGAAGTCCCATTATCAAGAGAAAGGGGGTTGTACCCCAAAAATACTCGACATGGTGGTGGAATGGTGCAATCCAATTATTTGGAGGAGATGTTCAATTGGTTTTTTTGCACAAAACTTGCTTGTAAGATCACAGTGGAGCGTGCACGACAATACAAGATTGCTAGGGAAGTGCAAAAATTGAGTCATCAAGAGCACAGTAACAAGTGGAAAATGTCGCAAGGCCCCATCAAGCATGCTGCATGGCACCAATGCACAATGCGACAAGAGTCAAAGTGGATTTTGTGCGAGTGACTACACGTGAACGCAGGGTCCAATTCCTTTTTACATATTTTTTTAATAAAGTTTAGTGCATCCATTTAAAAGATAATAGTTTTTTTACAAAAATTAGTGTGAACAAGGTCCGTATAAATATTGCATGCTTTCATAAAACACTCATTTCTTAAGCACAAATGAGCTCTTACAATACCAAATAAACCACAAAATAGCATCCGCCTGCCAATAGAAACACCCTGCAAGGATGTGAGAAGCCGGCATGGCTTAAAGGCACAAGAAAATTATTGGCAACACCAAGCCGTTATAGGCACTCTTCAAGTAGTGGGCATGGTAGTCGGTCCCAGGAGTCATCAAGGGAAAAATATTCTTCATGTGAACAACAACAAGCATCTCGATCTAGAGTGAAGCAACACGCCTAGCATTGGCAAGAAGAGGAGGGCCAACAAACATCAGAGTCTGACAGGGAGGAGCCATCGAGCCACTAATTGCAAGGAGGACCATCCAAAGCTCGGGTGGTCCATACGAATACGGGTGAAAGCATGTTAACCTATTGCGCTTTTTGTGCTAGTTAGCAGTTTCAAGTTAGCACATCTTCAAAAAGTTGGGCATCCGGTAAATTGTTTACAAATAATATCAATATTTGTCGGAGGTTGTACATTTGGATTCCTTGTTTCAAGTGCTTTCTATTGATATATCATATGTCATAGATCTTGGAGATGTAGCTCAAGTTATTGTACTAGTTAGCATATGTCAAAATTGTGCTAGTTAGCATTGTCTGGGACATGAAAAAGCATGACAGGTTAACATGCTTTCACCCATACTGAATCAGAGACAAAGCCACCATGGAAGTGGAGCTCAGATATTGTGCACACACCAGGTGCCAGTGGGGGGGAAGACTTTGCCTTGTGGCCAGGGATCTCTCCCCACAACATAAGATCGAGAGGAAAGGGAAGAGGGCGACTCAAAAGAGGTGGTAGATCCAGTGCCAAAGAATGTAAAAAGATGCAAATCTATTTTTTTCAAGAAGCCCAAACGCTACGAACCAGCAAATGTGCAAGTGCCCCCAAGACAACCTCAGCAGTGGCGTAAAATAGCAAGGGCATTGGCAGAAATCCGGCACTACCAGAAGACTACCAAGTTTTTAATTTGATGGGCCCCCTTTGCTTGCATAGTAGTGAAGGAGGTTCTTAAAGCTATAGAAATCAATAAAGGATGAAAGGAAAGCTATAGATGCCCACATCATTTCGGTGTTGGAAGATACCAACCTATGCACCATACATTCAAAGAGAGTCAGAAAACATCCAAAGGATATGCAACTTGCACGCTAATTGTGGTGGGACTTTGAGCATTAGCCAAAGTTACACCTTCCTTTTTGTATTACACACTCTTCTATTTGTAATCAGATGACTTTGCAATGAAAAAATTATTAAGAGTTGTGTCTATTGTCTCCAAATTCATTTGCCTTTTCTGCTTATTCATGGGTTTAAGTGAAGTTTTGGTAATGAACAATTAAATTTAAATAAAATATCAACTTTTTGTGGTATCCTGGAGGGCATACAAGGCCAGATAATGCAAAAAAAGGGGTGGCCACAAGGGCGCAAAGATGGCCCAACCATCAGTCTTGGATGGCTCATATGCGCACTCTTGTGGCCACCCCCTTTTTGCAATTTTTTGGCCTTCTTTGCCCCCTAGGATACCAAAAACTGTTAATATTTAGTGAAACTAGATGTTTGTGCAACATGGTAGGATAAATTCCACAACTTTCCACTTATATAATTTTTAGAGTGTCCCCAGTATGATTTGATCTTTTGGTTTAGGAAAGTATTAAGTTGAGAGGAGTGATCATGTGCATGAATTTAGTTAAATTTACGGTTTGTCTCACCACTTTTAGGGTCCTGGAGTACAACAAAGGCCAAAAAATACAAAAAAGGGGGTGGCCCACAAGGGCACGTAGATCAGCCATCTAGGACCTCTGGCTGGTCCATCTGCGCACCCGTGTGGCCACCCCTTTTTTTGCATTATTTGGCCTTGTTTGCCCCTCAAGATACCAAAAAATGCTAAGATTTAGTGAAAGAAAATTTTTATGCAACATGACAGTCTAAATTCCACTTCTTTTCACTCAAATGATTTTTGGACTATCCCAAGAATGATTTACCTTTTTGGTTTCTTACTGTCTTAAGTTAAGTTGAAGGGAGTGATCATGTGCATCCCACTTATGCTGAGTTGTTGCTTTAAGAAAAATGGACACCACTTATTAAAACACATCACCAATTTCAGTAATTTACAAGATTGAGAGATCACATCGTAAAGAACATACAAGATATAGAGGAAATTCAAAATATATTTTAACTTTTGAAAAGTTGATTTTACATCATAAATATGAGGAGCTCATAATTTTCTTTGCCATTTTTTGGCTCTCTCTTGCGCATAAGGCAACTCCCCGGCAAGGAGGGAGTGCGCTATCGCCTGAGGGTCAATTGAGCCAACGAAAGCCTGTATCCCTATCTAGACAAGCACTTTGCCACGGAAGCCAGTGCCAAATGTTATGCATACAAGGGGTCTATGCACTAGGAACACAAGATGCGCAGTTTGAGCAATGGTACACAAACACAAAACGTTGCTCAGAGCTTTCAACAACCATGTCATCAAATGGTCTTGAGGAGTGAATTCATTATGTACGATGGAAACATCGCCAAGGGGATTTTCCTATGTAATGTGCAATGGAAGATTGAGGTCCAAAGGGCATCCGCTTGCCCCTCATCCTTGCTGCAAACTCATCAACTTCCAGGATGTCCTGTCATAAACTAGTCAAGAGTAAAAAAAGACAATGAAGGGCAAAAAAAACAACATGGAAATTAGGATAGAGTTTACCTCCTGCTCCTTGTCCTCCTCCTCCCTATTGCCCTTTCCACCCAAGTCGACGCTCCCTTTCATCACACCTACTACGAGCTTTGAATCATCAGAGGGGGGGTTATGCAGTGTAGTAGGCTGAGTGTTTAGAGAAGAAAGTTTGTGGTTCTCCTTCTGAGGAGAAAACTAGTAGATACATAGGTGGACAATTATTTTTGAGACTTGGCTCTATGTATTGTTTGAGATAGTATTTTTTCAATGCAACAACAAGCAACATATGGAGATTGTGGGTTTTTCCCTTGTCCCCACAAGGGTTTTTTCACCCAGAGTCATGATACATTGATTTGGGATGATGTTTCATATCTCAAATTGAGGATCAATTTATATGTTGCATTAGGAAATTTCGGAGGTCATTTGGAGGGCCTTCTAAGAAAATGTATTTTTTGCACTCTCTCTCTAGAAAAAATGGCAAATAAAAGAGCTGGGTCTTTCATAGTAAAAGTTAAAAAAGTGTACTTTAAGTAGATTCCTTACTCTTTTGAACATTCGTTCGTAGTGATTGAGGGATAATCCTCTTTTCAGTTGCATTGAATGAACCTCGTCAATATGGAGGGAATGAGGCTAACATGGAGGGACGAATCCGCAGCCGCTATTCACTTTCCATTAAACCTGCACATTTGACTAATGGCGAACTCCTCAAATGGCACAAATGTTACCCAGAAATGAGCCAAATATCACCTTCACATTGATTTGGACAATGAGTACCAACCATTGATTAAGCGCAGTAAAACAAACACACATATACCTCCCGCTTCCATAGACACGCTCAGAGCTCAAGGAGCTAAACACATAGATATCTGGATGAGAGGCTCTCTCTACCCTAAGAATCCAATGACTAATGCGTCTCCACCGTTTGTCAATCCTACAAGCTTATTGACCTTTGCTGGTGATGGAGAAAAGGGCCTTCTGGGTTATTGTAAATCACTTACAAGAGAAGCTGAGACTTACAAGAGCATTCTCCAAGCTCAACAATGTGAGATTGTTCGCCTTTCACATTTACATTCTACAGATCAGGTTACCATTTTGCAACATAAAACAGAGGTACAAGAACTGAAAGGAAAGGTGCGAAGTTGTCAAATGAAGGACACCATCTTGGGTAGTCGTATCCAAAAGAAGAAATTGCGCAATCTTGAAACATTGCAAGTTGCATCAGGAGGTCTCAAGAAAAGAATCCGAGCATTAAGGTGATGCTTCTTGGTTGGATACATTGTCTTAGTTAAGTAATCTTTCTGTTTTTTCTTGTTATGCATTGTTTTCATGTGCCTAAATAGTGTTAGTGAAGCAAATTTTCTGTTATTTACTTATGCATTGTCTTCATGTAGAGATTCAATCTATCTTGACAAGGAAAACATTGACCCCAAAGCCAATATAGGAAAGAGATTGAAGCCACTTATAAGTAGAAGCCTGGCAGCAGATATAGTACATGACAAGAAGTTTAAGGTCCTACAATGAAATGTAGTGTACCGCTTTATTTCAGAGAACTCAGTGCCTGCAAAAGAGATACAAGGCACACTTGATTCACTTGGTGTAAGAAAAAGAGGATATTCGGCTATCCAAAAGTCTATCTCATCCATCTTTGTTAGGAAGGGTATAAAATCCAAACTTCTACCATCAGCCTCAAGTGTTTGGAAAGAGAGGCTTCAGCTTAACGAGGCACAGGGAGACTATCTTGGACAGCCCTTTCATATTAAAGCAACTTACAATGGCCATGGAGAAAACATGGCATATGATGAGTTCAACAATATTTGTATGGACCTGTGGATATCACAGAAGAGAATGGTGGAGTTTTACAACATCACATTTGAAGAGTCACGTGGGGTATTACATTTTGTGTTAAAATTGGATAAGTGTGAGCTTGTTAAAGAGAAAAAGCTAGAGCGTGTTACTATTACTTTAATGAATAGAGCCCTCTCAAAGTGTCTCAGTGATGATCCTTTATATTTTAGTGTTCAATCAGAATCTAACATATGGTGGCTTGGTGTGTTTGAGGTAAGCGAGATTCTCAGGTAAGCTCAAATGTTCACATCTACTTAAGTCTCATTTATTTTGTGTTGCAGGTTAAGAAAGAAGATCATGAGATTCTATATTGGGTGTTCCATCGAACTAATATTCCGGAGGTGATTGATCGACAGACTAACCAGGGAGAGGTACTACGTCTAGATGAAAGGGGAGACTTTCAAGTTCAGTGGCATCTTGCAGGTGACCTCAAAACATTAAAGTGCATGTATAATTGTGGAATGGGTGCAATGGCAAAGTCACCGTGTTTGTTCTGCATGAAGCTTGCAAAGGTCATGGACCCAAAGTGGTGGAGAAAAGCTCCAACACGTCACATTGAGGATCCTGCTTTTCGACCGGTTTTGAAAATACCACTTGTGAATGTCCACATTTGTACAATGCATGCCCTTTGTAGAATTGTGGAGAAATTGGTCTACTTATACATCGGGTTTTCTTGGAAGATTAAGAACTCCGCAGAACGACAAGTAGCCCTGCAGTGCTTAGAAATGGTACTGTCGGATATGGGGCTTCATGGTGGCAATGTGAAAATCCAGCGGGATGAAAAGAGATCAACTGCTGAGAAGGATGTCCCATGCAAACCATCCATCGGTGGGGTGAAGGCACAGAGGTTTTTATCTAAGCCCCAAGGTACAAGAGATCCAAAGCTAACAAAACATGGAAAAATATATAACACATCTTATGTTAGCAAGGTAGAGTATCAGAGCTGGAAAAAGCTACATATTGCAGTCAAAGACCACGAACCAACTACTCGTAACACGAAGGCTGAGGTTTGGCGATCAATAGACATCCTATTTTTGATGTGCGACAAAGATGACTGGTCACAAGGTGATATGAACAAGTTCAAGGAAAATCTCAACCTTCTGAAAAAATAATTCAAGACAGCATGGACAGACACCCAGATTACTCACTACATGGTATTATCATGTATTTCTTTCTCTCTTATGTGCAAATATGTGACTGTAAAACATTCTAACTAATCTGTTTTCATATCCAGCACATCATCTTCAATCATTTTCCATATTTTATACAGAAGTATGGGAACCCGGCAATATGGAATACCCAAGGGATGGAAAAGTCTCATTACATGGCGAGAAATGCTTATTTCAGGCACACACGACATGGTGGCTCTCGAATCAAGGCTAACAGTTTGAGAGAACTATTTGAATGGTTCTATCGTAGAATCATTCATCGAATGCAGGCAAAAGAAGTCTTGGCAAATTCAGCAACAGCACAAGCCATCAGACATTTACAACAACAAAAAGTTAAAAGATCAATGGCATACAACAACTCCGGAGCTCGTGAAAGTCAACAAAGGTGGAGAGAGACAATGGTGTATGTGAATCACAAGTGGAGAAAGATACTCTGAGTGGATGACATTGTACAAAATTTATGTAATACATGATCTTATACAATTGCTACTTGAAGTGTATCAAGATTTTGAAGGTTCAATTTTGTTTTTTGGCACGTCACCTTTGTAACGAATCATGAGATGTTTGCCATACTCTAAAAGTTCATCTGGGTTTTGTCTACCAAGAGCTAGTGCCATTGCTGTGTAGGTGTAGTAATACGCTGCCCGACCACTTGTATAGCCTGGGCAGTAACCAAAACAATCTCTAGCAAACACTTTGTCCACAAGAATGACTTTATCTGCACTTTTGGGCAGCACCGGTCCACCCAAGAAGCGTGACAGTGTCTTGAATGTGTAAGTTGCTATTGAACCCTCTTGTGACATGGAATTGTGAAAAACTACTATTGGCGACTCGCAAAGCTTTGAAAGGTACTGTACTAGGGCCGCATCCCTTCCTCGATACTCTCTTGTCCGGCGCCGAAGGAAGTCATCCTTGTCAGCAATCCAAGACTGCACATACCATGTCAGAAGTGACACAAAGAGAGAGAGAGAGAGAGAGAGAGAGAGAGAGAGAGAGTTACCATGAAGCTCTCATCCTGCAGAAAGAGGTTTTCTTGCCACAGGTCTACACATGTAGTTGACCCCTGACCTGAATGGTTAAACCAATCCTCCACTTCTTTGTTACTTGTAGATGGTCTTAGGCTTTGTCTTATTGCTTGGAAGGTGGCTTCATCAGGTAGTGTCTCCTTGTATTTTTCAGCTTTCTCAAAGCATCTTCGAAGGCATTCCATTGGATTGCTGGATGTTTCCATTGCCTCATCATCACTACTATCCTCTGAAACAAATCCACTCCTCTCCTCTTGGACTCTGGAAATAATAGCCAGGGAGAAATCCTCCCTTAAATAAAAGACACTTTGCACATCATGTAAGAAGATATAGGTCATGTCTCCAATCCTGAAGTTAGGCACAGCAGGCAACATCATCTGAGCATGCTTCTCAGTGAAGTTACTGACATCCAATGGAAGTTTGATTTCTGTGGTTTTCACAGAGAGCATCTTACTTCTTTGTACTTCAATTGCCTCAACCTCAAGGTCAACTGTGTCTTCAACCTCCTCGACTTCTTGCATATGAGTTGTCTCCTCGCATTCTTCATCTGGTGCTGCATCCTGCTTCTCTAACACCTCATCAGGATTCTGCATGAGGAATCCAAACAGGCTGTTCAGGTAAATCATAAAGCCAAAGGCTTCCTGAATGAGTTTGCATTCTTTTTGATGCAAAGGGCAGGCTGAATGTCGGCAAGAAGGTGGTAATTCCTTATACTTCTTCAGTCCCTGTCCCTTTCCACCACAGTCATTTAAATGCACAAGAGTCATAGTAGGCAGAACAACCCTTCCTACCTGCACCATCACTTCAAACTTATCTCTGTAGGACTGCAAGAAATTAATGTGCTGAGCTAACAGGTCTTCAATGTCAAACTTTGGATTAAACATAGAATGAACTAGATCAAACTTGTCCCCAACACCACAAGATGCTGCAAAATCAAACAGCCTCTCATCAATTGCAGCTGGGTCTTCCAGAGAAGACACATCCTCTTTGTCTTTACATTTAGTTGCACAGGGACTTCCTTCTAGCACATCTGTATCATCTGAGAAGTCTATATTCCTCTTTCTTGTATTTTTCTTCAGAAGTACTGTAGAGGGCACCACAGCCTTGTAGGGTGAGGGATCCTCTTGCCCTGGTGACCTCTCTGATTGATCTTCACCAATTGACTTTTCTTCAGATATGTCCTGACAAAAGTTAACAGTTCTTTTGGCAGATACATTAAGCAACTGAGCCTGCAAGGGTTGAAATCCTGGCACAAGCTCTGGATCAGGTTTCAGCCTCTTCTGCCTACTGGACCTTAATCCTATTCATCAAGAAACATGACAAGTCTCTCTCTCTCTCTCTCTCTCTCTCTCTCTCTCTCTCCTCTCTCTCTCTCTCCAGATAGATATAAATATATATATAGATATATATATCTCTGTCTCTCACCAAAGCACAAACAAAAACACACATAGTCTCTCTCTCTCTCTCTCTCTCTCTCCAAAGAACACTAAAAAAATACACATAGACTCTCTCTCTCTCTCTCTCTCTCTCTCTCTCTCTCTCTCTCTCTCTTTGTATGTTTCTATTTGTACTAAAGGCACGCAAGGACGAAAAAGTGCTTTTTGCAACTCTCTCCGCGCGCCTTAAGTGCAATTGAGGGAAAGACGCGTAAAGATGTAAACGTGCCTTTTGAGAGAGTCATAACTATACTATAGGTGCGCGGAGAGAGCTGAAGCCAGCGTTTGGTTGGCTCTGCGCGCCGTTAGTAATGTGTACAGAGAGGGGAGGGAGA
>NC_140941.1:22154870-22542370 GCF_014529385.1 Adiantum capillus-veneris | reverse complement strand
GTAAAGAAATGTATTTCAAGCAAACTTTTTCACAGGGCACAATTGAAAAATGAGCTCAATAAACTTCATGTCTTGAAAGTCATTTGTATACACTTGGGTTCACAAGAATATCTGTTACATTGACACTACTTCAACCCGACCATCCAACTCTTTGCACAAAATATCTTTTTCCCTTCGCCGCATCACCTTACAGCCAGCTAGGAAAAGGGAAAAATCTGATAGGTCCTTGTCCATTGACTCTTCAATTATGTCATGCCGCAAATGATGAAGACTGCATAGCTCCCTTATTGTAACCACCAACAGTAGGCCATGCTCTTTATCAATCACTTCCACATCCACAGCAGGATTATCTTCCAAACCTGCAGAAACTTGGTCCATAGGAATGTACTTACCGTTGAGCATTTGTGATCGCATATACCAAAACGAGAGTAACAGTGATTGGCTTGCAATCATGTACTTGACAACTAGAGTATCAAGTGCGACCTCGCACCGTAAACCAATCTCTTCCTTTGCATACCATCCTTTGTCAAGAAGTTTGTCACAGGATGACTGCTGAAATGACTTGCACATGAACATAGTTTTTGTAACTCGGATGTTGTAGCTATGAAACAGCTCTATGAAGAGTGCAACAGGACAGAAGTTTGCAATTCTAACCATTTTGGTAGGAATAGAGCTACGTAGAGACCTTTGTATATCCTTGTAGAGCTTACTTCGCATTGCCTCCACCATTGTTTCCTCGGGAACTGGCCAGTCCACAATGCTCCAATCGGTTGGTAGAGGCACTTTCACCAACATGCCATTCTTATTCCCTGAGCTGAGTTGGTAAAAGTGGTCATAAAAAAAGATTCCCTCATCAGCCAGTCTTTTGCTGCTCCTCTCTGAATACTGTAGAGAACCAATGTGGGCATGAACAACATGGAAGAGGCCTATTATGCACTCCACAGGCTCCCATTGCTCATAAGAAGAGGGATAAACATCTGCAATATATATAAGAAGAGTTAAACTAAGAGTATCAATAAGTACAAATGACAAATCTAATGTAATTGAGCTGTGAAGAATGGAGACATTGCTCATAACAAGCGGGAGAAACATTGCAAAATATATAAGAAAAGTTATAATGAGAGTGTCAGTAAGTTCACATGTCAAGAGTACTTACAATTGCAACGTGGTTGATGTATATCTGATACATTTCCACCGTTTGCTATCACCTCAGGATGGGTAAACACATGCTGAACAAGAACTTCCTTTACAGATCTTTTGCCGATTTCAACTTTGAAATCCAACACTCTGGCCTTCCATGCTGAGCGGCAAACGTTGATACCACTAGACCTCTTGGGTCTTCTTGGTTGCATGAGGACCCATGAACCTTTGTTTATCCTTTGTCCAACCCATTGGTTCTTTACACTTATTGAAGCTGGTATTGTAATTGAGGATATGCTACTACTTGGCCTTCTAGGCAAAGTGCAGTTGTTGGTTGTTGGTGTGAGAGACAGTAAACACCTGGAGCCTCTTGGGCGAGAAGACGTGGACTCCATAGCTCTCAGAGAAAAGCTTTAGTGGAGGGAGATTCACTTTGAAAGCATTCTAATGGAGGGAAAGTGTTTTAGAATTCCAATATCTTGTGCGGGCTTAATGGTCACCCTCCAGTACGTTAATGACCATAAGAGAATATCAGAAGTGGGACCACATGCAAGCACCTAAAAGCTCTGTAAAAGGAAGGAAATTACGATGCTACAATCCTAGATTCGTGAAAGTTTTATGCTATTTTCCTATTTTTTGAGTCTTTCCACGTACTTTCCTACGTAACGTAGCCTTCGTGCTCATTGGACGCGCTCTATTTTTCTCTCTCTTCATATGGCCCTCCAAATGACCTCTGAAATTTTCTAATGTTCAATTATGGGAAAAATGTTGTGTTTGTCATGTCATTATCTTGTTATTGTTGTTATTATTGGGATTTAGGGTAATGCAAGAAAATGCCTGCTCAATAATCATCATGTATGTGTGTCTGTGTGTGTCTCTGTGTGTGTGGTGGGGTCTCTCTTAATGCTCTAGATTTGCCTCTCTCTCTCTGTCTCTCTCTCTCTCTCTCTCTCTCTCTCTCTCTCTCTCTCTCTCTCTCTCTCTCTCGGGGCATCTATCTTAATGACCTAAACTTACATCAAGGACTCTCTCTCTCTCTCTCTCTCTCTCTCTCTCTCTCTCTCTCTCTCTCTCATATTCTCTCTAATTTATTATAGAATGAACAAAATAAAGACTCATTACTAGACCTCATAGCAAAAATTCAAATATTTCACTTTGTACTCTCTCGCTCTCTCTCTCTCTCTCTCTCTCTCTCTCTCTCTCTCTCTCTCTCTCTCTGACACACACACACACACACATATTCTATTTAGTTTCTTATAGAATGAACAAGATAAAGACTCGTTACTAGACCTCATACCAAAAATTCAAATATTGTACTTTGTACTCTCTCTCTCTCTCACACACACACATGCACACATATTCTCTCTAATTGCTTGTAGAGAAAACAAGATAAAGACTTGTTGCCAGGGTAGACTTCAATTAAACATATTGTATCAATGTATTTGATATAAAATCAAATAAAGTATTGTGCCATAGTAGCAACAGTCGAGAGACAAAAATCATTTGCACAATAGTCGAATTGTCATTTGTGCAATGATAGGGGAATAATATTCATAGTGCATAAATAAGGCATATATTCTTGCACACTCCACTAAAGAAGTTTTAGTGGTGGTCACTCATGGCACTAGTAGATTCTTTTTGAGATTTGGGACTAGTCATGGCACTAGCATATGATTTTACGGGTTGCCTAGCAATATTGTGAGTATGCAAATTGGACCAACATCTAAATTATTTCCGAGATATTGTGGGCCTTTTAATATACTCAAGTGAGTTGGAGATATGGTTAGAAACTCTCTTTACCTTGGCACTCTTGTATTCATCCAAGTGCTTGTAATTGGAGACTGAAGTGGTCCTTTAAAAAAAAATTACATGTCCATGGGTGAGCCAAAGACATAAAGGGTGTTGTAAATGAGAGGATGTATGAGTGGTCAAGCATATTTTTATGCACTCATATTTGGAGCACTCATTGGTGATCCACAAATGTATCAATCTTTTTTTGACTACAACCAATCATACCAAGTAATTTTTTTAATTCCTCTAATTGATCCCCTCTATATAAATTCCAAAAGGCAACATCACATGCATTTACAAGTTATCCTAATTCCTTTTTTGAGAGAGGTTTAATTCAGAGCTTTGTTTTATCAGAAATACCTTTTTGTTGCAATGAAGGAGATAGGATTTCGTGAAAGTAGAGGAAGTTGTTTTCATAATCTTCGTACTGGTGAACAACCCATAGTTTTCGCTTTTCACACAGAGAGTAAGACCTCAACAAATTTGTTCATTTCTTAAATGAGCATAACAAAAAATTATCAAACTAATGTATATCGACCAATAAATAGGAGTTAGGGTCTGATGATGACCACAATGCATGGTTTATGATAGTGAACATCAAGCTAGGAAATTCTTTCAAAAAATACTACTACTAGAAGAAATCCCTGAGTCAAAGGTAATGAGCATTCAATCTTGAAAACTTCCCTATTCAAATAATATGACATCTTCTCTAGCCAACAAATAACCTAAATAATGCTTTGGGGATCAAAGAAGTATTTCTTGAAATGATTCAAAACTTTTCTGTAATTCCCCTTAACTTCCTCAGGCAAAGAGTCAAACCAAGTGCTAGCATCTTTCCTGAGGACCACCTCAAACATTTCTACACGTTCTTGATCAGTTACTATCCTCTTGATACAGCAAGAAATATTGATTTTTGCTACAAATAACTATGAATCATCTCCACCAGGCTCACTAAAGAAAAGAGGATATCAAAACATTTGTCATTGGCTTTCCATTGCATTGATTTCAAAGTAATGCATGTTTTTTATTTTCTTAAAAATATTTACACATTAATGTTTTCTAAATTGCAATCTGTTCTACAAGAAAATAAAAATATGCACATCAAATAATCTATGATAATCAACAAGAGGCAGGATGACAGGGTTTTGTGATGCAAGAATTTCTCCTACTCTTTGGGCACCAAACATGAACACCAAATGTTGTTGAAAATGATCTTTCTACTAATTGCAAAGTTTCTAATGTGTGGAGTGAAATGGAAGGGAGAAACCTCTATGCTTGGGCCATTATCCATGGTCTATGCATGACCTAATGCTTAAAACAAAACAAAAATATAGACATCCAAACTAAGGTCATACCTAATGAGAGGCAAAATAAAAGGATTTACTGTAGCGTTTATCTTGGCCAACCTAAGAGGACCCAAAATTCTACAGATTACTCATTGAAAGTGCAACCTAGTACTAAAAATTATGTGCATCTTTTGCCTTGCAATGGGAATGAAAGGATCCTACAGATTCTCTTGATTCATGCAAACTACTTGACTATTCTAAAGGTTGATCCTACACAAAAAATACATGAGCCTTTCTCAGTGGGGCCACCAAAATTGAGACAGTTTGGGGAGACCTCTAAACACCCCTCAAGGCTCGTGTGCTACTCAATTCGGGTTGGGGCAACCACAAGCAAGGAACAACAACAACAAACCCACAACCAAACAAGTGAAGGGGCACCACCTAGTTATAGAGAGAGCTAGGATGCAAAAGAGGAGAGTCCTTGAGCAATACAAGCGAAAACGAAGGCACACTATCACTAATATCAATGCTATAAATACACACACCAAGCATTGAGAGAGAGAGAGAGAGAGAGAGAGAGAGAGAGAGAGAGAGTTTTCAAGAATTAAGCTTCGATTTAAATGATTGACACTGGTGTATAAACAGCTTGGAGGAGAGTCAAGAGACACAATTAAGTTTGATGATGTTTCAATGTACACATTATCTTAGGATTATGGTAGCCCTCTCACTATACAACCCTCTTATAATATTTTCCCAAGCAAGAAAATAAACAAAAAAGCTCTTGAGTCATATACAAGCAAATACTACAAAGAATCTTAAAATGAAAAAGTGTCACCTTAAACCAAACAAGATGAGGTTTCCAAGCATGAATTGGAGAGCCTCAAGAGAGTTTTGAACCATGGTTGCACCCAAACTATTGATTCAATTGATGTACAAGAGTATGTACAACTTTGATTGGAAGTTATGAATCACTCCCTCCCTTGCAACGCTACAACTAGCTCAAAGAAGATTTCCTATACACCACAAGGAATGGTGCATAGAGAGCTCACTCTCTCTCCCTACAACTAATGGTAGAGAATAGTATGATCAAAGTAGTGAGCAATAGTCTGGAGATCATGCTATTTACAAAGGGAAAAGGGCTCTATTTATAGGTGAGGTGATCTCTTATTAGGATTAGACCTAATCATCATTTTTATGAAAAACCATGTTTATAAAAAAAAAAAATGTTCTTATGAGAGTGGGACTCTCTTGTCTCTTGAGTCACATGGATGTGGGCTCAACTGGAGAGAATTATTAAGGTGAAATAGAGAAGATTCTTAAGAGGTGAGTGATTTTTTTTGTGAGGTTGCATACTCCAAGGTAGAGTAGAGTGGGTGCAATTTATAAGAAGGGTTAGTCATTAGTGTTAGTAGTTTGTAGTTAGTAGGATGGGGTAAATTTACATGGCATATACACTCAAGGTATATTAAATGATTTATACAATGATAAAAAGTAAGAGAAGGATGATAATATACACAATTTGATGGAAACCACAACGGATTTTTACACTTATCTCCTGCAATGAATGAAGTGGTTATAGAGCTTTGTCAGTGTCGTTTTTGTGACCATGGGAAAGTTAAATTTTCCATGATCAAACTCCTCCTTTTGCAGAGCTTGAGCTTGGTTATTTGCTGATTTTTTCTCTTTTTGTGAAAGCATGAAGAGGTTATGGTAATATGAATTTGATTCTAGAGAGATACATTGAGCTACATGTGTAGAGATGATAATTTTGAGCTATGGAGTAAGGAGAGATGGAAATGATGAAGAAGATGAAAGAAGACATAAAAGTTGCAGGTTTGAGTGAGGGATGGACAGGAATGAGTGTGTGTGTGTGTGTGTGTGTGTGTGTGTGTGTGTGTGTGTGTGTGTAAGTGGGAAAGGAGGTGAGAGAAGACTATGGGTTACTTTGTGAGAAAAGTGGGCAGATTGGGGTCCAGTCAAAAACTCCTATCTCACGGGTGGTAGCTCCAACAATCATGAAACAATTTGGGGTGATTACTCAGCTTGTGGACTACATTTTCTTTGTTGACCATTACTTCAAATTTTGAGCGGAGAAAGGCACCAAAAATCTCACCTAAAAGCCTGTTTTTAATGCTTGCAAAAATCTTTTAGTGGCCCCCTCCTTTGTTGAATTTGCACAATGCATCCAAGAGTGAGTCCCTCCAAGGAGGATTATTGATGAAATAAGAAATATATACATTGTGGGACTAGTGTATGGACTATTCAAGGATTTTAGCTCAATGAGCACATGGTGTTAGAATAATGAGTATATAATAAAAAAACATGGAAGAATTATGGATATGAAAAAAGACATTGGAATCATACGCTATAGTCTCTCTTTTATATTAATTTGGATGAAAGAGAAAAAGGTATGCAAGTAAATGGAAATAATATAATAAACGTGACTAAAGGAGTAGAAATCATTTTTTTTGTTTTCACGAGGGTGAGGGTGAAAATGTGGCGGTGATTTGTATAAAAGAAAAATATGAGGTTAGAGTATGTACACATTGGCAAAAAATATACTTATGGTGCAAGAGGATGAAACAAGACATACATAGGTTTAATAAAGTACACACCTAGGTGTAAATATTTAAATAAAATACCAAAATAATTATAAAAAATCCTATATTTAGGCCATATATAAAATGAAATATTTACACACAAAAAAGGCCATAATATAGTTTTTTTATTTTTTTGGTCCAACTAGCCCACACACTCCTATGTACAGTCAAAGGGTGAGGATAACCACAGTGTGTGAGTGATTTAATAGGGTGAGGTAGCTCACTACAAAAATTTTGAATAGTCCAAAAACAACTATCATTAGCTCTCCCCGAGGATGATGGCATATTCATCTACCATTATAGAGCATCTTTTCTAAACAGAGTGCTTCAGAGTCTTTAACGAGATCTTCATTGTTTGACCCCTTGGCATTTTGGATCAAGTTACACTCATGCTTCATGGAACATGTTGACAAGTCAACCTTTCAACAACGCTTCCACAAAGATTCCTCAAAGATTCTCTAAAGATTCCAAATAAATACGCTGATGAAGTGATGAAGACGAAGATGGATGCTATAATGTCAATATACGAGCTCATGGACATCATCGAATGTCCTGTTATTATTATTTTAAGCCATTACGACCACTTTTGTAATGTTTACGGGAACTTCATATTTTAAGTCGGTATTTTGGCCAGAGATGCTTGTTGGATGAGCAAAGCCATCTCTCAGTGTTGTAATTAAGCTCTATAGAATCCTAGGGACAAATCAGGTCATTTTGGCCGGACATTAGGTTTTCTAAGGTTTAGTATATAAACCAAAACCTAAAGCTTTGTAAGGGGACTTCTAATAATCTGATCTTCTGTGTCGTTGAGAGACTACAAGAGAGTGAAAGAGTATGTGTGTGTGCTACAGGAGCTATGCTGGTCGGAATCGCAAACGGAGAGCAGCAGTGTGTTGCCCACGAGGAGAGCTACGCGTTGATGCTTACATCACGTGCGTTCGTCTGTGTTTTGGCAGATTCACCCGCGAGCTACTTTTGGAGTTTCAGTGAGTAACTGTTGTCCGTTTTTGCATTTCAGCATATCCACGTGATCAGAGCGAGTATGGAGTTCCGGTCGCCAAGATATTGGCCGCCGATAAAGATTCACCCGGGGCCGGTTCTGTACCACTCCGGTCGGCTCGTACGGAGTGCTATTTGGGAGATTTTGGCTCTCGCTCGGGATTTGGAGTGAAGAAAAATAAGTGACTCAAGGAGAATCTAGTCCAAAATATTATCTCATGCAGTGTATTGATAGCAGCTACATGTACATCAAATGTGGTGTACGTCTCATTAAGTGTAAAAAGTGCTTGAAGAGCTTCATGTTCGAATGTGACATCTTCGAATGCATTGACTGCGGGATATAACCAACAAGGCAGTGCTGATATGCATGACAAATGTGGTGCTCTACAAGGGCCTAAAGCCGGCCACTAAAAGCTGAAGCCGCCCGCTAAAAGCTAACAAGGGGGCTATGGCAGCCCAATAGATATACTGCTTGGCATTGCATTGGTCACCATTTATGTCAAATGTTGTGCCCTTACAGTGATTATGGCCACCCAATGGAGAAGCTTGGCAAGTTTTGGCCGATGTGAATGCCTAAAATGGTGCCCTTACAAAGCCAAAGGCCGCCCGCCCACTTAAACAATTAAAGGCCGCCCATTGTGACTTTAAGTGTGGAAAGAGGAAGAGAAAAAGGGGGATGGCGTGGATAGAAGACGAGCAGAGCGCAGGGGAGAGAGGGCGACTCGCTCCGGCCACAGGGGGCATCGGGTGATGTCGAGCAAGAAGGGAAACAGGTAGATCTCCCCAGCGCACATATTGCCGGTCCCAATCCCGTTGCATTTGATGTTGCTCGTCCCCGGCAGTTGACACGTTGTGACGTGTTTTGGCAAAATGGTGCGGACCACCCCAAAGTCTTTGAGATATGTTTTTTAATGCTTTTGGGGGCCTTAGATGTAAATAAATCATGCTTGTACAAAGTGTACAAAGGTGGTGTGTGCCAGCTGTCTCTACGCATGCGTGCCAGTTGTGCGGGGTACATAGTTTTGTTGTTTTCGTACATAGAAGTGTCGAGACTTAAAAGTGTGATTAAGTGATTT
Source organism: Adiantum capillus-veneris (assembly GCF_014529385.1). Lineage (NCBI taxonomy): Eukaryota > Viridiplantae > Streptophyta > Polypodiopsida > Polypodiales > Pteridaceae > Adiantum > Adiantum capillus-veneris. The sequence goes on along the minus strand of NC_140941.1, from coordinate 22,533,478 downwards.
AAAAATATGAAGAAAAAATGCACTTTTATCAGCTTGGGGTCGTGAGTGAGTGGGAGTTTTCAGCTGTGAAGAAGAAAGCCTCTCCTGCTGCAGTCTGCGGTGGTGCGTGGGGGTTGTGTAGTGGAGGTGCCCATGTGTGTGTGCGAGGGCGTGGAGCCTTGATTGGAGAGTGTGTCTCTCATCAAGAAGGCCATGAACATGGGTAGTGACCTCTGCACTTTCACCCCTCTTCTCTCTTTTTGGTGATGGAAGCTGCGTGAAGCGAAGCTTTCTTGTACGCGTGTGCCTGCTACTCAGGTTTGGCAGTGAAAGCCCCTTCTTATTGTTGTGAATGGGAGGTTGTTTCCCCATGTTTTCCATATTTTTTTCTGATTTTTTTGGCTGAGCATCATGAGTTTTTGTATAACTCATGATTGACATGGTTTTTGATGGGTTTGTGTGCATGGTTGGGAGCGACTATGGAGCCCTTTCTTGCATATGCAAGGTCTGCTGAGATGGTGTGAGGGTATGGTGTTTATGAACAAAATTGCAGATATTTTTCTTTGTTCTCATTGGTTTGTTTTCCCAAAATTTAGTGCCTGTTTTGCTTCTTTGACTGCAATTGATCATAGCTAGGGCTATGACAGTATAGAGGGAAGCTAGTCGAGTGTAGGCGGGGTTTTGTGCATGCAAGGGTGACTGTGTTTGTGAGTGGAGATTGGATCCTATCCTCTTGTGAGAGCTACTTTACTTTTACTCATATATCTTGTGAGTATGGAGGTGTTATAGAGGCCACCCCCAAATCCTTCACATGTTTTGGTGCCCCCTTTCTGAGGATCTATTTTGGCTCTCCCATTGAGACTTTCCCTGGAGTCAAGCTCAACCTTCTATTTGTAAGTTGTTTTCATGAGTTCTCCAAGTTTTACAGGTGAAGATGATAAGGATCCGAGAAGGTTATTGAGACAGGTACAATTGCAATGTTTACTGACAGGAAATGATTGTGAAGGAGAATGGCTGCGTATGTTTCCTCTCTTGCTTGAGGGTGATGCTTATGTCTGGTATAAGAGCTTGAATGATGCAAATGAGAGTTGTTGGTCACTCTTGGAATCATTATTTCTTGAAAGATATGTAGTGATGCCAACTCCAAATGAAGCTTGGTCAAGGGTGAAGAGCTTATCTATGCACGAAGATGAGTTTGTTTCTTGTTTTTGGAAGAGGTTCAATGATGTATGGATGCAATGGGAAAAGTGTGTAAAGTATGCTAATGTGATGTCACTGAAAGAGTTACATGGTACACACATGCAATTTGAGAGGTTGAAAATGTTGATAAGCAAGTTGAAACCTACCTTGCGTTTACATGTGCAATTGAAGAATCCAAAAAGCATGAAAGAAGCACTACAGGTTTCCTACAACAAAGAGAGGAAGATAAGGCTTATGGTAGGTTTGGATGCGCCACCGAAGATAGAGGATCTGCACTTGGTTGATTTACTGTATAAGGTTGTTGAAAATGGTCATGAACTTGAGAATCCACTTTCTATTGATGAGGAGGAAACAAAGCATGCAAATGTAGCAGCATGTGATCATGTGGAAGAAAATGACATACATGTGGTGAATGCTTATGATGTAGACATAAACAATTCTATGGATTCTTCTCTTGATGTTGGAGATGCTGATTTTTTTGCTTTGAAAAATGGTTTGAATCCCATGGTTAAGAGTGATGTTGATGTGGATGGATATTATGTGTCTACATATGGCTTATTTGATGAAAATGCTTTGGTATGCGAAGTTGTGGGAGCATCTATAATGGGTGATGTATGTGATGAGGGTTGTATAGACTCTCCTCTGGAGTATGAGGATGCTGATGTGGTTGAGTTTCATGGTCTACAAGAATCTCATGCTACTCTTGTGGTTGATGATGAAGACTATGCCTCTACTCCTGGGTTGCTCGATGAGTTACCTATGGCTATCAATGATGATGTAAATGCTTTTGGTGATTTGGATTATCACTTGGATGTTAATGAGGTCAATATGGATTCATTTAATGTCACCAAAGAACCCATTGGTGAGGATGAGGTGGCTGATATCCAAGACTTTGTTTCCACTTATGACATGTTTCATGATATGCATATGGTTGTCGATCATGTGGACGGTTGTGTTGCACAAGGTTCTATGGAGTCCCAAGTCGAGCTCAAAAGTAATGACTTGGATGCTTTGAATGTTGATTTTCAGCCTAAAGTTTTGCACGATGATGTGGTCCTTGATGATGGCATATCTGTTAGTGGCTTGCTTGGTGAGCTACTTGTTGTTGGAAGCTCTAATATCAACCATGAGAGAATATTAGAGGAAGTTTTGAGGCTAATGAAAGAGGGTCTTTTCTTTGGAAATTTTGATGATATGGATGGTCATATGCTTTGTGCTAGTGGCTTTGATATGCTTTCCAAGCTGGATGATGGCATGCCTTATGGTCTTAATTGTGATAGGCAAGAGAAAGTGCTCTTTTGTGGTTTCGCATGCAAGGACACTTTGAATGTCTTGACTAGACAAATTATAGTTGAGAATGTAGAAGCTTTGATGGATATATTTGAAATCAGTGATTTGTATGAGTTGAAGCATGAAATTTTTGGCTTGGATTCAATGCAAAATTATGTGTATGATAGAGGGAAAAGACAAATGTCTCGTGTCAATAGCATATGGGATTTTGCTTCAGTGGGAGAAGCTCCTACTATGTTATGCATATGTTTATTGGATGCAACATGGAGGTGGATGGTAAGAGAATCTATGTTATTTTTAGCTCTCATCTTATATTTTGGGTCTTTTATGGCATGAAAAATAGGAGAATGCTTACAATGATGTGAAAGTATGCACATGAAACACTTGAAAGTGTTCCATGCTTGTTGGGGGGGCAATATGTGACGTGTTTTGGCGAAACGGTGCGGACCACCCCAAAGTCTTTGAGATATGTTTTTTAATGCTTTTGGGGGCCTTAGATATAAATAAATCATGCTTGTACAAAGTGTACAAAGGTGGTGTGTGCCAGCAGTCTCTACGCATGCGTGCCAGTTGTGCGGGGTACATAGTTTTGCTGTTTTTGTACATAGAAGTGTCGAGACTTAAAAGTGTGATTAAGTGCTTTAACACTAGGTTCGTAATGGGACACTTTTATGTCCTGTTAAGTGACCATTTTCCTTGAATTATGTCAAGAGTTTCAAAATGGATTTTGAGGTGCTATCTATCTAGAAAGTTGTCTCATGAGCTGAAAAAAACTCGACATTTTATTGGAATATCAATTCCATCTTTAACCTTGTTCTTGAACAACATTTCACAACCTAAACTGGGTGAAAAAACGGGTCCTGTTTTTGCCTTTTTTCAACTTTTTGCAACTATACCACTCTAGAATTCATGTTTGTGAGGTCTATAATGCTAGAGAACTATCTTTAGTAGTCCTTAACATGTCCTGATGCTTCTAGGGAGAAATAAATATTAAAGTTGTAAGTTATGACCAAATTACAAAAATTGTCAAATCCTGTATTTTAGCCAATTTTAGCTCTTCTATGATTTTTTTGGTGGATTTCATGATATCCAAATGCATTTTTGATTTTCTATGTCGCATATTGTAACATAAAGCTGGTTGCATGGTACAAGATTTTGTTTCCTAGATTTATGCTAAGTCGAAAGAGTTTTTGGTTATGTGTTCAATAAGATTACATGGATGGCTTCCAGTTGTCTTCTTTGGATAATTGATGAAGTATCTTCACATCTATTGAGTTGGTTCTGCTAACAGAAGTTGAAGTAAAGGACTTGACGGCCATTCCGTGTGCAGACAGAGTAACGCATACTTGAGCTTGACAGGGTTCCTTAAAGAGAGCTTAATGGTCAATCCGTGTGCATCATTAACTGGAGCACTTGAGTCTGGCAGGGTTCACTTAACACTAGGTTGGTAATGGGACACTTTTATGTCCTGGGACGCTTTTATGTCCTGTTAAGTGACCGTTTTCCTTGAATTATGTCAAGAGTTTCAAAATGGATTTTGAGGTGCTATCTATCTAGAAAGTTGTCTCATGAGCTGAAAAAAACTCGACATTTTTTTGGAAAATCAATTCCATCTTTAACATTGTCCTTGCACAACATTTCACAACCTAAACTGTGTGAAAAAACGGGTACTGTTTTTGGTTTTTTTCAACTTTTTGCAGCTATACCACTCTAGAATTCATGTTTGTGAGGTCTATAATGCTAGGGAACTATCTTTAGTAGTCCTCAACATGTCCTGATGCTTCTAGGGAGACATAAATATTAAAGTTGTAAGTTATGACCAAATCACAAAAATTGTCAAATCCTGTTTTTTAGCCAATTTTAGCTCTTTTATGATTTTTTGGTGGATTTCATGATATCCAAATGCATTTTTGATTTTCTATGTCGCATATTGTAACATAAAGCTAACATTACTTGAGTTTTGGGGCACCTAATACCCTATTTTGCATAGTACACAACGATGGTTGATTTTTTCAATTATAGAAGAAAATGAAACATTATAGTATATCAAGTATAGCTTTTTCAATATTGTAGTTTCTTGTGACAACTACATGCATTTTGTAGGTAGTAATCATATCTAGTCATAAGGATCAAATTTGGCTAGATATTGAATATTTTCTATGGGATTCTACAAGTCATAATGTTGAGCCCAGTTTTTCCATGTTTGCTGTATTTAACACTTCATCTTTGTCCCCAAGATTCCCCTTGGTAAGAGATGTATTATTCTTTTGACATGCTCCATGGCTCCTTATGAACATAAAGGACAATAGGGAACTAAGAAAACATGCATATATTATTTGTATTGAGCGTGGCTATAGAAACTTTGATGATAGGTTTGCAGAATGGTAAAAATTCAACTTTTTTGTACCTATTTATTTTGGCAAAACAAAAAATAGTGAGTGAGAAGCAATCATATTTTCTGATCACCAACCCATTGAAGTTAACTAGGGAATTTATCTCAAGTCCTACAAAAATCCCTAATCTTATTTTTATGCAACAAAACGTAAGAAATGACTGTTTTGATGAAAATTCACTAGTCCATCAACTTTGGAGGCTTGGTGTGACCAAAAGATGAGAAATTTTACAAGTTTCTTATTTTTTTCATGTTTAGTAGGCCTTGAACTATAACCTCATGAAAGGATTTTACAAAATGAGTGGATCTACTATGGTTTTGGAGGTTTTTTTCAAAACCCTGAAAGGACACTTTTATGTCCTTTTAGGTTACCAACCTAGTGTTAACATGTTTTTCATAATTGGATGCTTTGAAGATATGGCAGATAGAGTTCAGAGAATTTTGATGGACAGCTACCTAATGATTAAGCTAGAACATTGATGATAGGGTATAAGCCTTATTTCATTTTTCATATGTTTACCAGTTAAGTGAGTTTGATGATGGCAAAGAGCTTAAGTTACCTTTAGCAGATGCAGATTGAAGTGTTGTTGGCACAGACCGAAGACTGTGCACGTTCAGAGGGGGTGGATGTCGTGCAACTCCGCTTCCATGATAAGAAAAAGAGTAGAGAAATGCAAGTTAAGCTTCTTTGAAGCCTACTTGATTAATGGTCAGTGATGAGGGCTTATTAACAGGCCAAGTCTAATTATTAATGTATGCCAGATGCGGCTTTAAAGAGCTAATTGATGCCTTGATGATGCCAAAAAGGAGTCTGCTTGAAGTGAGCACATATGTGAGTTTATGATCTACAACTATAGTGATTAAAGTGCTCTACCGGCCTGTCTTTACGGCTCGTCAATTGGAGCTACGGTGAAGAAGTTATGGCAGTTTAAAGTTTAAGTCGATTGCAGATCTGTACCGGATTGGGAAACTGCAGTTGAGGTGACAAAGATGAAATGAATGCATGGGCCTGAAGTGCTCTACTTCTGGAGTGCATCGGTCTTTTCAGATTGGTGATTGGAGTTTCGGTCGCCAAGATATTGGCCGATAAAGATTCACTGGGGGCGGGTTCCGTACCACTCCGGTCGGCTCGTACAGAGTGCCATCTGGGAGATTTTGGCTCTCGCTCGGGATTTGGAGTGCAACAAAGTAAGTGACTCGAGGAGAATCTTGTCCAAAATATTATCTCATGCAGTGCATTGATAGCAGCTACATGTACGTCAAATGTGGTGTACGTCTCATTAAGTAAAAAAAAACTTGAAGAGCTTCATGTTCGAATGTGACCTCTGGGAATGCATTGACTGCGGGATATAACCAACAAGGCAGTGCCGATATGCATGACAAATGTGGTGCCCTACAAGGGCCTAAAGACGGCCGCTAAAAGCTAAAGCCACCCGCTAAAAGCTAACAAGGGGGCTATGGCCGCCCAATAGATATATTGCTTGGCATTACATTGGTCTCCATTTATGCCAAATGTTGTGCCCTTACAGTGATTATGGCCACCCAATGGAGAAGCTTGGCAAGGTTTGGCCGATGTGAATGCCTAAAATGGTGCCCTTACAAAGCCAAAGGCCGCCCGCCCACTTAAACAAATTAAAGGCCGCCCATTGTGACTTTCATTGGGGAAAGAGGAAGAGAAAAAGGGGGATGGCGTAGACAGAAGACGAGCAGAGCGCAGGGGAGAGAGGGTTGGACTTGCACCGGCCACCACAGGGGGCGTCGGGCGATGTCGAGCAAGAAGGGAAACAGGTGAGCTCCCTAGCATGCACAGATTGCCGGTTCCAATCCCATTGCATTTGATGTTGCTCATCCCCGGCAGTTTCCACGTCATAGCGGCGGTTCATGTGCCACGTTAGTAGCGGCGGTGCTACTGTTAAGGGGGGGGCAAGCTATTAAAAGCCTTGGGCTTCTTGCATAAAGGGGACTCCAAGCAAAGCCAACGAGGGCTATCAACGAAAGGCATAGTAGGCAAGCAAGGAGGAAAAGAATGAGGCAAAGGAAGGCTTTCTCTCGCTCTCTCTCGGCCCTTGAGATGCTTGAGGGAGATGAAGCAAAGGGGATTCAGGTGCTCGTAGAAGTACAAGAGGGAAGATTTCTCTCTTCTCTCGCTCTCAAGCTTGGAGAGACGGCGTGCTCTCTCTCTCCATCGGGCTTTTTGCATGAATGGGACTCCAAGCAAATCCAACGAGGGCATAGCTGGCAAGCAAGGAGGAAAAGAAGTAGGCAAGCAAGGAAGGCTTTCTCTCGCTCTCTCTCACATCTCTCTCGGCCCTTGAGATGCTTGAGGGAGATGAAGCAAAGGGGATTCAGGTGCTCGTAGAAGTACAAGAGGGAAGATTTCTCTCTTCTCTCGCTCTCAAGCTTGGAGAGACGGCGTGCTCTCTCTCTCCATCGGGCTTTTTGCATGAAGGGGACTCCAAGCAAAGCCAACGAGGGCATAGCAAGAAAGCAAGGAGGAAAGCAAGAAAGGTTTTCTCTCGCTCTCTCTCATATCTCTCTCGGCCCTTGAGATGCTTGAGGGAGATGAAGCAAAGGGGATTCAAGTGCTCATAGAAGTAGAAGAGGTAAGCTTTCTCTCTTCTCTCTCTCTCAAGCTTGGAGAGACGGCGTGCTCTCTCTCTCTCTATCGGGTTTTTTGCATGAAGGGGACTCCAAGCAAAGCCAACAAGGGCTATCAGGGAAAGGCATAGCAGGCAAGCAACGAGGAAAAGAACAAGGCAAGCAAGGAAGGCTTTCTCTTGCTCTCTCTCATATCTCTCTCGGCCCTTGAGATGCTTGAGGGAGATGAAGCAAAGGGGATTCAGGTGCTCGTAGAAGTAGAAGAGGGAATCTTTCTCTCTTCTCTCGCTCTCAAGCTTGGAGAGACGGTGTGCTCTCTCTCTCCATCGAGCTTTGGCATGAGAAGAAGGCAAGCCAACGAGAACTAGGAGGAGAACCAAGGAGAAGAAGAGCTTGAGGCAAGCGAAGAAAGCTCGGCAGAGGCAAGCATAGCAAGAAAAAACAAAGGGAGCTCGAAGTCGAGGGAGCTCAAGGAGGCTATCAACGAAGCAAGAAGAGGATATAATAAGGGAGGAGATGATAGAATACGAGATCTTTCTCTCTTTTGGCTTAAGCAAGGTCTTAGCAACCAAGGCAAACAAGGAGACACTCTCTCTCTCGGTCCTTGTGAAGCTTGAGAGGGCATGAAGTACCAAGGAGTGGTAAGTTCGAGAAGACGGATCTTGAAGCTTGGTCAAAGCAACCAAGGGAGTAAGTAGAGGCAAATAAGCAAGGATTAAGGGAATCAAAGCAAGTTGAGTGAAGGAGAAGTTGAGGCTCATGAATGGTAGATAAGAAAGTGCAAGCGCACACAACATGATAATTGATAACTACTGAAACTTGATGATTGAGGTAGTGAACTGAATTGAAGCTTGCAGAATCTAATGGAACTTGAAGCAGATGAAACGACAAGAGATAATTTCCATCACCGTAATGCGTTAAAGATTACATTAGCATTTTGTTAAGTCCGGTGTCGTTAACGGCTCAGCTAATCCTGTAAACGAGAGCTTAAAATCCTAATTAGGAGATGATCCAAGTGACGGTGCTGTTAACAGCCCGCCTTGGCTAAATATTAAGTTGTACTCAAGTGTTAATCAATTAACTAATGATTATGGTGATTTCCATATTCAGTTGCATCTATTATTCTTGTTCTCTCTCTTTCACACCGTCCACAGCCAGAGGCCCGGCGCCTGCCCCCCGGCTCACATAGCGAACACATATCCCCTGACAACGTGCGCCCACACACACACACACCTTTTTGGTATTTTCTATGTCATCGACATAAGGGTCTAGAAACTAGTCTATACACTTTTTTGGTATTTTCTATGTCATCGACCATCATGTCCAGACGTATAAGGGTCTAGTTTTCTTTGATTGTTTAGATCAAGTGATTGCATACAAGTTGAGATTGGTACCACTACCAGTACCAATACTAAGTATGCTAGTTGGTATACCAGTTTAGAAGTATCACAATTTTAGTACAAGTACTAGCAGTACTAGTTCTATCACTGACTTATACTAGTGACCAATACCAATATATCAGACTTGTATCAGTACCAATATACTAGCTATTTGCACGACTTATGGAACTACCTATCTCCTATATACAACTATTAGTTTATACACCTATTTGGTATGCTTGACATAAAAAATGTCTAGAAACCAGTCTGCCAATAAACCAATATAGCATTATAACAATATAGATGTGTAGCAGTACCAATACCAGTACTATCAGTACCGGCACTAGCACTGAGAGTCTGAGACTAACACCAGTACTAGTATACCAGTTAACCAGGATTGGAGGATAGCAGTACCAATACTGGCACTGAAAATATGAGACTAGTACCAGTACTAGTACCAACGTATCAGACTATTAAACGTTTGTTTTCAATGATGTAATTGGCTACCAAAGTCTCTTGAAGTTTTGCTTTCAATTATAAGGTTACTTACAGAAAAAGGTGTACCTATGTGAAATGGATAATAGCTAGTGTACTATTTTACTAGGGTAGTATGATAGCAGTACCAGTACTACCATTACAAGTACTGGCACTAAAAATTTGAGACAGGTACTAGTATCAATACCACTGTATCACACTGTAAAATTTTTGTTTAAAATGATGTAATTGGCTATCCAAGTCTCTTAAAATCTCTCTTTCAAGTATAAGGTTAATTACACAAAAAGGTGTACCTATGATAAATGGATAACAGCTAGTGTACCAATTTACCAGGATAGCAGAATAGCAGTACCAGTACTACCAATACCAGTAGCGGCACTGAAAATCTGATACTCGTACCAGTACCAGTACCAGTACAGTGTATCAGACTGTAAAAAGTTTGTTTAAAATAATATAATTGGCTTGAAACTTCTCTTTCAATTATAAGGTTACTTACACAAAAAGGTTACCTATGTGAAATGGATAATATCTTACCAATATACCAGGATAGTTGTACTAGTACTACTAGTACCAATACTGGCACTGAAAATCTGATACTGGTATTAGTACCAAATATCAGACTGTTAAAAGTGTGTTTATAATGGTGTACTTGACTGCCAAAGTTTCTTGAAATTTATATTTCAATTTCAAGGTTACTTGCACAAAAAAGTTGTACCTTTGTGACATGGATAACAACTAGGATGCCCATGCATCACCTACATACAGAGCCAATGTTAACAAAATGTTGTGTTTTTTCTATGGGTGCAATTGAGGGCTACTCTCTTTGGTTCAATTTTTTTGTTGCTTTAGTGTTTGGAAGATTGGGAGCTGGATTGAAGTTTGTGAAGGAGCTTCTTCCTTTTGGATGGGGTCTTGTACCAACCTGATGTTATTCATTTGTACAAAATCAGGATCTCTAATTTTGTTTTATATAATAAACCTTGTATGTATTTGGGTACCTTAGTCTTTGAATATGTATATGTTCGTCTGTGGGTAATATAAGTAAATAACTAAAACACACACACAACACACCCATGAGTACCTTCTCTTCTTCTTCTTCATGGGAAAACAGGCTCCTTCATTTTCACTTCACTTCATTTCATTTTACATGTATTATATTTATAAAATATATACAATAAACACTTATAACAAGTATATAATTAAACAAGCTCAACACATAACAATTATATATTTTAGATAACTAAACACTTATAGAAAAAGATATATTAAACACTTCTATCAACATATACACTTGTGTTCACACACACACACACATATATATATGTGTGTGTGTGTGATATATATATATATATATATATCACACACACACACACACCAGTTGGAGGCACTATTATTTTGCATTAAATGTAGTCCTTGAACCACCATCTACAAATTAAAAGGCCCGCCAAATTTGATGTCAAATTCCATTGGCAAGCACAAAATTATAGTTTGTACATATTTAAAAATTATAATTTACCAATTTGAATGCACATACACAACCAGCATATATTAAATGACGTACCTTTTAGAGTGACCATTATATTTATAAAAAACATGTCTTTTTTGTACTCTTATTTTGGTCCATCCTATGGTAGATTAGTGAATGTACTTACATCCATCCGCAAACTTGCTTTGATTCAAAAAGCTCAAGCTTGGGGAAAATGGTATTATCTCTATTTGGCATGATTTTTGACTTTATCGCATGCATATGCTGTGGAATTATTTAACTCTCATGGCATGAGCTGCAAACATATTTGACTCTGATGGCATGAGTTGTGGAATGGGGAATTTTTTGTTTGCATTTTCGCACTATTATGCTGTCGTAATTTCGATAGCTTACCAATGTAGTTAAGGTTTAGAGTTTATTTGGCTAGTCGAAAGTTATATAAGCTTTGAATTGGTGTGCATAGTGATATATAACTCTAAAAATTTTACTTTGTCTCTCTAAAGATTTTAGAAGATAACTCATTCTCTCTCTCTAGGTTTTATAATCTCTTCTTCTAATGGTAACGCGCATAGATACTATCTCTCTAGAATTTATACTTTCACTCTCCGTCAACCACACTTATATGGAGTCGTATGATGATTGAAAATTACATTAAATAGATACTTTATGCTATGATACATGTTTGGTTGAAAAAACTCAAAAGTTTGATGAAATTGTCAAAAAAACTTGAAATAAAAAACTCTCAAATGTTAAATCCCCGTCGATAGTGGACGATGTCCAAAATGATTACACCTGCAGGTATGTACCTAAAGTGGACTGAAAGGCCCATTATTGATCCATAGTCAGTACTTATAAGTGATTTAGATGATTCCATCTCGAGAACGAACCTATTTCTATATGGTTTTCTTTGGAGTATTGGAAGCATTTGAAGATCGCTCATCTTCTTGATCCTATGCATTTATTCAAAATTGTAGGTCACTCTTTGTGGAAACATATTGTTGGTTTGAAAGACACAAAATGAGCTTAAAATTACATAAAATATCAAAATTACAAACACAACTTATGACCTGATGTTGATGAAGAGAAAGGTCAAAAAGAATATGCACCTACACCGTGGGTGCTTACCTCCAAAGAGATTGACATTGACGAGAGCAAAGCGAGCCCCGAACCCCGACGGCCTCTAAAACACCGGGGACCGAATGGCGCCCCTCGAGCCTGTCATGGTAAAGCAAACAGGGGGCACCACCTAACTTCAGCGGCTAGGACGCAAACAACACACCACCATAACAAAGTTTTCATCCAAGAGAGATGGATGCTTGGGAGTAATGATGAAGAGGAAAGGGAATGAGATCAAGTGAGAGAGAGAGAGAGAGAGAGAGAGAGAGAGAGTGAGGGAGGGGGTATAGCGGCTTAGTACTTAGGCACCACAAAAGGATGGCGAATCCGCACACCCTTCACACATACACAAGCTCACTCCAAACACAAGACTAGGTGGCAATTCCGCACACCTCACATGGGAAAAACATTGCAAGAAAATATACTCACAAAACCTCAAGCTTTATTTAGAGAATAAGGTGATGAAATGGGGAGCATAGGGTAGGGGATTGAGAAGGGAGAGCGTGGTAGAGCACATGGCGGATAGGTGGGAGTTGATGGCGAAGATTCGCACGAGGGTTATGGCCATCATCCTTCATTTAGTTTCCCTTCATCTTCCATAGCCCAAGGGTGTAGAGGTCATGCTCAAGACGAGCATGGTGATTGCGGTGATGGTGATGGTGTGGGTGTGGGTGTGTGTGTGTGTGCACTAGGCACACACAGTGCATAGTGTACTCTTTGGTGATGGTGTGTGTGTCCTTAGTGTGATGGTGACCCCTCTTTATATAGGGGAGGAGGGGAGAGAAATTCTAGAATTTAGAAATGAAGAAATCATTATCTACATAGGCCATGTGATTGTGGGCCCCACTTGTCTGGCTGTGTGTATATGTGCCAGAACAGCAGTCTCATGAGACAAATATGGGTTGATGAAAAAAGGTGAGAGGTGACATGGAGAATAAAGTAAATACAAGAGGGGAGAGAGGGGAGTGTGTTTAGAGGTGAATCTGTGTGCAGATGTGTGTGAACACAAGAAAAATCAGGTAACCACCGGGTGGGGATGGGTCTGTGGGAACCTTTTTTAGTGAAACTGAGTGTGTGTGAGTGTGGGGGAGGTTATTTAGCTACAAGACAAGAGACATAGCGCCCTTTAGAGAGAGAGGAGGGTATTTGGGTCATGGGATATGATAGGAGACAGAAAGGGGGGGTGGGGTATACTATTTTGGAAGATAGGATAAGTTGCATGTGAGTTAGGGTGCATTATTGGTGAGTTACAATGCATTATTGGTGAGAGGTGGGGTAGCTTGAGGGGAGAGAGAAAGGAGAAAGGACAAGGGGAAGAGAGAGGGGGTTGACCTTTTGAGTGGAGGAGAGGAAAAGGGACACACGGCGGGGAAACAGTGAAGAAAAAAGGAGGCAAGGTGGGGATGGGCTACCCCGCAGGCATGAGGTGGCCTATTTTACCTTTCTTATATATTTACATAATCATACTTTATTTTTTTCTTACTTTTTTCCAATGCCTTTTATCACTCCCTCCCTAATAGGGGGCTTTCGTGGGGTGGGGACGAGAGAAGAGGGGTATGGGAGCTTGGCTTGTGAAAAGCCCCCATCATTAGCCCTCCCCTTTTGGCTAGAGGCATTCATGCTTCTAGCTCTGACTCCGATTCTTCTTCCGCTTAGCTGTAGGATCTGATATCGAGTTGCCTTTTGAACCAGCCATTCCATTTGGCCATTGGTGAGATTTCTGGGATATTCATGAATCTGTAACAGGTCCGGGTGATAGATTGTTGCTTGGAATAGTGTCGGTTGATTAAACGGGAAGCCCATGGCTTCCAGAACTTTGTGCCAATGTCCTCCTGGATCCCAAGTGAAAAATAGGATCATTGTTTGCAGTGTTCGAACAATAAAATTTGCATGCCAAATTGGATCAAATTTTTAACCACCAGTAGCGAGAGGGGAAATGAGCATCTTGGCTCCTGCAAAGACAGAACTGAAAATTATGATTCCCAAGAGTGTACCAAGAATCCACCATATATGGCCGCCTTGTTGGTGTGGTGAGCTCAAGTTTTCTTCAAAATCCTGCTTACTGCCATGACTAGAAAAAACTGCAAGCATATCATGCTTCTTTTGGGTGTGCTCAAACATGTCAGCTTCCTTTACTGGTGCTAATAGCAAGCCACCTACCTTGCGGCTTAAATACAAGCGTAATCCACTTACCTTTCTCCAAAGAGAGGATGCACTATTTGTAAAAAATTGTACCAAATTGCGAATGAGGTCTTCATTCTTGCATTCTATTAGGCTTTTGTCTATCCATGGCTCCTTTGCTCTTATCTCCATGCTGATCTTCTCTCTATATGTTATAGCAGCTAGCCATAGCCATAGGTCTGATGCATCCCATGCAAACACAATGCTGTGTTGTGGAGGAGTTTGGAACATCCTTAAAAGGTTGGCAACATGTTGATCATCAAACTTACTATGAACATCCTCACATAAACTGGAGGCATTACCCATCTCCAAGTTTATAACACCCTTCAGTAGACTAGAGGCATTACCCATCTCTAAGTCTATAACACTACACAATAAAGTCTTGCTTGGCTGCCAAGCCTCTGGAGCAATAGCCAACTCCAAACCTTCAGTCATACTTACCTCTTCGTTATGGTCCTTAAGTGAAACTGCCTTGATGCAAGATTCCTTTAGCTTGCTACACTGTCGTGGGTCCATGGTGGTGCACAGGCTTCCGTTTTCAAACCCCTCCCCTTTGCTTGATATGTTGTCCACCTTCTGCAAAGCCTTGCTAGCAGGCTGGTCTTCCTCTTCTCTTGTATCTTTCATGCCCTTTGCATTCCTCTTACTCTGACGAGGACTAATCAAAACTTTACACCTTCTTACCCTTACTGCCCAATGCTGTCGATTGATCGCTTTGGTGCCTATTTCATTCAAGGTTAAAGATGTACTCACATTTGTAACACAATTTTCTTGACTTACCTCCCCCACCTGGGTAGCATCTTTTGATTCTTTAACCTCTTGTTCCACTGCTTCAGTTCTTTGAATAAACTTCTCGCTTGATCCTTCTTCGGTTACCTTCATCTTGAACTCTTCTGCAAGACCAATGATACTTGGTGTGCGGGTACCAATTGATGGTGGGTGTAGGATGATTGTAAGTGGTGATTTTGTAAGAGAGAGAGAGAGAGAGAGAGGGAGGGGGTATAGCGGCTTAGTACTTAGGCACCACAAAAGGATGGCGAATCCGCACACCCTTCACACATACACAAGCTCACTCCAAACACAAGACTAGGTGGCGATTCCGCACACCTCACATGGGAAAAACATTGCAAGAAAATATACTCACAAAACCTCAAGGTTTATTTAGAGAATAAGGCGATGAAATAGGGAGCATAGGGTAGGGGAATGAGAAGGGAGAGTGTGGTAGAGCACATGGCGGATAGGTGGGAGTTGATGGCGAAGACTCGCATGAGGGTTATGGCCATCATCCTTCATTTAGTTTCCCTTCATCTTCCATAGCCCAAGGGTGTAGAGGTCATGCTCAAGACGAGCATGGTGATTGCGGTGATGGTGATGGTGTGGGTGTGGGTGTGTGTGTGTGTGCACTAGGCACACACAGTGCAAAGTGTACTCTTTGGTGATGGTGTGTGTGTCCTTAGTGTGATGGTGACCCCTCTTTATATAGGGGAGGAGGGGGGAGAAATTCTAGAATTTAGAAATGAAGAAATCATTATCTACATAGGCCATGTGACTGTGGGCCCCACTTGTCTGGCTGTGTGTATATGTGCCAGAACAGCAGTCTCATGAGAGAGAGACTAAGAGAGAGAGATGGGCTGATGAAAAAAGGTGAGAGGTGACATGGAGAATAAAGTAATTACAAGAGGGGAGAGAGGGGAGTGTGTTGAGAGGTGAATCTGTGTGCAGATGTGTGTGAACACAAGAAAAATCAGGTAACCACCGGGTGGGGATGGGTCTGTGGGAACCTTTTTTAGTGAAACTGAGTGTGTGTGAGTGTGGGGGAGGTTATTTAGCTACAAGACAAGAGACATGGCGCCCTTTAGAGAGAGAGGAGGGTATTTGGGTCATGGGATATGATAGGAGAGAGAAAGGGGGGGTGGGGTATACTATTTTGGAAGATAGGATAAGTTGCATGTGAGTTAGGGTTCATTATTGGTGAGTTGCAATGCATTATTGGTGAGAGGTGGAGTAGCTTGAGGGGAGAGAGAAAGGAGAAAGGACAAGGGGAAGAGAGAGGGGGTTGGCCTTTTGAGTGAAGGAGAGGAAAAGGGACACACGGCGGGGCAACAGTGAAGAAAAAAGGAGGCAAGGTGGGGATGGGCTACCCCGCAGGCATGAGGTGGCCTATTTTACCTTTCCTATATATTTACATAATCATACTTTATTTTTTTTCTTACGTTTTTCCAATGCCTTTTATCACTCCCTCCCTAAGAGGAGGTTTCATGGGGTGGGGACAAGAGAAGAGGGGTATGGGAGCTTGGCTTGTGAAAAGCCCCCATCAACATGATTAATCAAATATTACGATCTATCTGCACATCCACGGGATATGGTGTCTCATTGAAGAATATATTCATTGTGGATTGAAGAGAAAAGAGAGATTGGATTTGACTGTGATAGAGTAGTAATTCTTCTATAAATATTGTTAACTGAGCCAACATCAGTTAACAGATGTTGCTAAAGACCAAGACATACGGATGCACATCGAATATATAGGGGAAGAAGCAGTAAAGATTAGAGTTACACATTTATCACACGTTTTCTCAAAATGGTCACGTATTGTAAATTCTCAATTTATTTCAAGCCATTGTAATATTTTAATGTGTTACGGGCTCAATAAAAGTTCCAAGATATAAAGCATAGGTCACTTAGTGTACTTGGGTTGAAGATACAATAAGTGTGGAGCCTCAAAGGTCTTGGGCGTCGCACATTACACATTTTAGACCTTGGCTAAGGTATAAAATCCAACTTTGTAAAGATTTTATCAAGTTTTTGGATAAGAAATACACAGTGTGAGCTAATGGCGCTCACTCCTCTCCTTCTTGCTCTTCCTACTCCCTCTCGCGTTTGTTGCATTGCAACCGCAAGTAAGAGCTCTATGCATTGACATAAAAACACCATAGTATTTCGTAGCTTTTGGCATCATCGACCCATGGTCTAATTTCATCTTAACTAGAAATATACACTTTCAAATAAAAAACTAAGCATAGGCGGGTACTGGGGCATCATTGCTAAGCATTTAGATGCATTCTGGGTCAAAAATGACTAGGTAAAAAATCCACTGCTGTTAATAATCGCGATTTTGGAACTTGACCTAAAGTGGGGTTTGAGACCATAAGCATGTGTGCTTAGGTCTTATAAACATGTTCGAGAAGTTTCGGTACGTTTGGATGTCATTTGATGCTGTAACGGATGTCATTTGTTTGCCGATGAGCAATTGGTTTTTGGTGATTTCAGTCACTTGAGTGTAGCTTGAGTTAGATGTGCGTTGTTAGTTGTTTTCCGAGAGATTGACAACCTCTCGTAGCCTCTATGCATTAGTCGAGTCAGCTTCGTCCCATGGATTGACAATTTAATCTTGGTTCTCACTAATACTGCAATAAGATAGGATGGTGAGGTTAAACATGCGTCCCACATTCGGCGCCGCTCCCGAGGAAGAGTAGACCTAAACTAGGGAAAACACGAGTGTCTTGTGTAATTTTCCATTAACTTCCTTTAGGTTCACCTAGAGTAAAACTTTCTTTTAGAAACCGCATAGCCTAAGATTGTCGTCTTTTGCGCGTAGAGATAGCTTGGAAGTAATCGTACTTGCTGAGTGTCTTTAGGTTTGTAGGATTGTAGATTTAGATTAGAATCTGGAGAATGATTGAAAGGCGAGACAAGTCTTAAGATCAAGGCTCTGAAAACAGTAAAAAACAAGAAAACTAGTGAGGCGGTCCGGGGCGGGCAACAAGAAGAGTGGCCTCTAGACACCCTTCAAGGCTCCCGTGCTGCTCAATGGGGCTGGGGCACAACACAACATAAACCAAAACAACAAACCCACCGCCAAATCCCAACTACACAAGGGGCACCACCTAGTTTAAGAGCGAACTAGGACGCAAAAGAGGAGAATCGTTAGAGCAACCCACAAACAAGCAAGGAATTTACACTAACCCTAACACCAATGGAATACTCTCACACACTAAAACACGAGAGAGAGAGAGATAGAGAGAGAGAGAGAGATAGTGCTCGGGCTGCTTTGAAACGTATCGGCAATGATCAAGCAAACACAACTATATATTTAAGAAAGAGAGAGAAAGGGGGAGGGGGTGCTTGTTGCATTAATACCTTCTTACAAATCTGTCATGACAAATCAAAGTGAGATTAGTACTTGTTCAACATAGCTTGCGTAAATTTCACCACAACACATCACAAGAAAAGCCACCCAAATCACTGTCTTAAGGCCAGGGGAGTCCTCTCCACCCTGTCGCCCTCTTACAGTATGTGGGATTTATGGCTAGATTGATGACAACACCAGAGACAAGCTATCAAGAACTTAAAAGAAAACACCAAGACACTTACGCATCATTGTTGTCCATTACTTCACGTTGGAAGGGAGACAAAGTATCCAAGCTTAGTCCAAATCCACCCTCCTTGATTCAGCGAATGTTGGGCTTACACTAGTAGGAAAAATGATAGATTTCCTACTCTCAATTGAATGATCACTCTCTCTCTTACAATGGCATAGATTTCCCTTGCTAATCCCCTATTACAACACATGCACATGCATAAGACAATGAGCTTCCACTCAAGAGCTCCTTCTAAAGAGGTTGAGCTTGGCTTCTCAAGCTATAGCATAGTGCTCTTGCGTATGGCTTCCCCTTATGCTAGCTACACCCTCCTTTTATAGCAATTTTGAAGGCTATGGTTACTCCTCTAACCATGGTTGGGTTAGATTTTCAGCAATTTATCTAATTTCTTTTGCTTGGAATTATCAAGAAGTTGGTGGGGAAAGAGAGAGGAGAGAAATGGAGGTGATAGGACTTTTCATAGTGGGTTAGTGTTAGTAGAGTTAGTATTAATTTACAAATGGAATTGAATATTTACAATGGGAGTATCCATGTAGGATACAAATAAGGAAGAAAAACTCTTAAGAGGTAAGAAAAGGTGGATTTCTTACAAGGTTGATGCTCCAAGTGTCTTGAGTAGAGCCAACTTTGACGCTTGTTGACGGTCCACTAGCTTTGACGGTACATTTTTTCTCCACTCTTGACCTTCCTTGAGAGCCAAGGTAATTGAAGCTGAGTAATCAACCACCATGATGCTGTCTTTTAAGAGAAGAGGCTGAATTTTGTGGTTTTTTGATAGATATGGGTAATTTGGAGGAGGAAAAATGAGACTAGGTGGTCAATTTTGGAATGGAATTGTGTGTGGGAGGTATGAGTTCACCATGGTTTCTCTTATTCTTCAAGGTTGAGGAGAAGGTGAGTAGTGTGCAGAGAGGAGTGGTGAGAGAGATGGGGATGATGAGTGGAGAAGTGTGTGTGAAAGAGGAAAATGATAAAGTGGAAGAGAGTGTGGCTGCATAGCATGGGAAAACTGGGGTCCACTAAAAAAATCATAGCTCACAGCTGGTAGCTCCAAAAATCATGAAAAAATTTGGGGTGATTATTCAGAGCGTGGGCTACATTTTCTCTTTTGACCACCGCTCCAAATTCGGAGTGGAGATAGGTGCCAAAATTCTCACCAAAAAGCCTATTTTTTAGGCCTGCAAAAGTCTTTTTGTGGTCCCCTCCTTTGTTGAATTTGTACAATGCATCCAAAGGTGAGCCCCTCCTTTGTCATATTATAATACAAAGCATTCAAGTTGCCCTTGACCCATGCATGGAGGAGGATTATTGGTGAAATAAGAAATATATACATGGTGGGACTAGTGTATGGACTATTCATGGGCTTTAGCTCAATGAGCACATGGTGTTAGAATAATGAGTAAAAATAATAATAAAAATATGGAGGAGTTATGGATATGGAAAGATATTGGAATCATATGATATGGTCCCTCCTTGAATTATTTTGGGTGAAAGAGGAAAATGTATGCAAGTAAATAATATAATAAAAGTAACCAATGAGTAGAAATCAATTTTTTGTTTTCACGCGGGTGAGGGTGAAAATGTGGGAGTGATTTGTATAAAGGAAAAATATGAGGTTAGAGTATGTACATATTGGCAAAAAAAAATAAAATTATGGTGTAAGAGGATGAAAGAAGGTGTACATAGGTTTAATAAAACACACACCTAAGTAGAAATATTTAAATAAAATACCAAAATAATTATAAAAAATCCCTATATTTAGGCCATATATACAATGAAATACTTACACACAAAGAGGCCATAATATACTTTTATTTTTTTATTTTTTTTATTTTTTTTGGCTCACCTAGCCCAGTGACTAGCTAGCTGAGGGTTTTTAAGAAAATATGGGAAAAGTCCCGTGACTCACGCACGCCTATGTACAGTGAAATGGTAGGGATAGCCAGAGTGTTTGGGTGATTTTGGTAGGGTGAGGTAACTCACTGTGGCAATTACAAAGAGCCAAAAAAACGGCTATCATTAGCCCTCCCCCTGGATGATGGTATATTCATGTACCATCATAGAGCATCTTTTCCAAAGAGAGTGCTTCAGAGTCCTTGACAAGATCTTCATTGTTTGGCCCCTCAGAATTTTGGCTGGAGTTACACTCATGCTTCATGTAACAATACTTACATGAGACAGCGGCCTTTGGACAGATCTTTGGTAGATCCTTTGGTAGAAGGCGACTCAAATAGGGCTTCAAGCGATACCCGTTTACCTTCCTGGAGAGCTCTTTACCATTCAAGTCCATAAGCTGATAGTAGCTAGAATTGAAAGCCTTCTTGACTATGTATGGCCCTTGCCATCTAGTTTCAAACTTGGCATCAAAACGATTGTCAAGTCGATTGTCATACCTTAGCACAAGCTCTCCTTCCTTGATGCCTTTGTCCTTCAGTTTCTTGTCGTGCGTTTCTTTCGCTTGTGTGGCTTTCCTCTTGTAGCACTCGTATGCTGCTTCTCTTTTCCACTCAAGCTCCACTAACGTAAGAAGTCGATCCATCCATACCTCTTGATCATCTTGTGCTGATTTGCCATGAAGTCGCATTGTTGGAATGTTTAGCTCAATTGGCTGTAAAGCCTCTTGACCATAGACCAAGTGAAATGGTGTGAACTCCGTGGCTTCCCTATATGTGGTTCGATATGCCCACAAGGCACCATCCAAGAAGTCATCCCATAATTTTGTCTTGTTTTGCACCATCTTTCTAATGATTCCTGCAATGACACCATTAGCCTTCTCCACCAAACCATTTGACTGTGGGTAGTATGGTGTGCTATGACGATGTAGAATGTGAAGCTCTTCACAAACTTCTGTGAGCAATCCCTTTCTAAACCCTGGACCATTATCAGAAACAATCTCCAAAGGTGTGCCAAATCTACAACAAATGTGAGTGTAGACGAATTTGCTCACTGTCTTCTCATTTACCTTTGCCACACTTTGTGCTTCCACCCACCTAGTCATATAGTCTACAGCCACTAGAATGTAGAGTTTACCATTTTTTGTCCTAGGCAGAGGACCCATAGCATCAATGCCCCACTTTTCAAAGGGTCCATTTGCAAGCACTATTTGCCTCGGGCCATGCACCAACCTTCTATTTCCATTTATCTGACAAGTGTGACAGCTTTTACACCAATGTTGAACATCCACATGCAAACTTGGCCAAACATACCCCGAAAGCAAAATCTTCTTCACAGTTAATTCTTGGGCAAAATGACCACCACATGCCTCTTCATGCAACCTTTTAGAATGGCTGGAATTTCCTTGATAGTTGGTACTCGTCTGCACACTTGATCCTTCCCTCTTTGATAGAGGGAGCCTTCTAGGAAGAGATATACGCTTGCCTTCTTCATGAGTCTCCTCTTTTGAGCTTTTGTGAAGTCTGGTGGAAACTCACCCTCCAAAATGTAGCCAATGATGGGAGCCAATGACTCCAATCCCTGGTACCTCGGTTGCTTCACAGCAGCCGCCACCATGATGACCTGCACTTCTTTCTTTACACATGCAACGGCTTGTTGTGCAAGTAAATCAGCATCTTCATTCTGTTTCCTAGGAATATGATATAGTTGCACTTCTTCAAATTGATTAAACAATCTACGAATGGCATGAACTTTTGTTCGTAAGCTCTCATTCTTGCATGCCCAAATGCCTAAAATCTGTTTAACAATGAGAAGTGCATCTCCCTTTACCATGAGGCGTTGTATCCCTTGGCCAATGCACATCTTCAAACCTTGAAGTAGAGTGTCATATTCTGCTTCATTGTTGCTAGCTGAACTTGGTAGATTGAACTTCTCTTTCATGACCACCTCTCCACTTGGGTTGAGCAACACTAGCCCTCCCCTTGCTTTTCCTGTG
This sequence comes from Adiantum capillus-veneris, assembly GCF_014529385.1. Classification (NCBI taxonomy): domain Eukaryota; kingdom Viridiplantae; phylum Streptophyta; class Polypodiopsida; order Polypodiales; family Pteridaceae; genus Adiantum; species Adiantum capillus-veneris. The sequence continues at coordinate 22,511,091 of NC_140941.1, read as the reverse complement.
GCTCGACGAAAAGCTCCATCAAAGAACAAAGTAAAAGCATTAGGAATACTTTTTGGTGGTGGCAATGGTAGGGTCTTTACTTCAGGCACCTTAATCTCCTTCTCGTGCACCCTATAAGTGAGAATCCCTGCCAATTGTGCACGCACACTATCTTCTACCTTGAAAGAGTATTGAAACTCTTGCAACTCCATAATCCACTTTGAGATCCTAGTACTAAGATTCATTTGAGATGACACCCAAGGGAACAAATTTTCTGCAGTGAGAATTACAAAAGGTTTTGGTAGCAGGTAGGATCTAAACTTTCTCACCGCAAACATGAGAGAAAGCATCATGAGTTCTGCTTCTGTGTAGTCTCTCTCCAAAGCATTCATGACCCTACTAGCAAAGTAGATGGGTCGCATCCTTGTACTGTGGGGATCTTGTTGTAGCAACACAGCACCAATTGTTTCTTTCCCAGCACTAGAGCTAACAAAGAATGTGTACTCCCAACAAGGAGGCATGAGTGTTGGTAGCTCTGACAAAATGACTTTAATGTTACAAAAGTACTCTTCAAGCTCATCAGACCATGCAAATTCTACTTGTTGTGTCAACTTTTGCAAAGGGTGAAGTAACTCCGAGGCTAAGTGAATGAAGCGTGACATATACTTCACCTTTTGAATGAATGAGATGACCTCCTTAAGACTCTTGGGTGATGGTAGCTCAATAAGAGCCTTTGCCTTCGAAGGATCCACTTCAATGCCTTTGTAAGAAACTTTATGACCAAGCAAGATTACTTCATCCTCACCTATATGGCACTTGTCGGGGTTGAGTTGACCTCCCATGTCGTAGAGCTTCTTTAAACCTTCTTCTACCCTTTGTAGATGCAATGATTTTGAGCTATAAATACAGAAATCATCAATGAACACCCTAATTGACTTTCCAAAGAATGCTTGAAACACCATATTCATGAAACGTTGGAATGTTGCAGGAGCATTTGTCAGACCAAATGGCATGACTCTAAAAGCATAACAACCCCAAGGAGTGATAAAGGTTGTTTTCAATTGATCCTCCAGTGCAATCCCTATTTGAAAGTAACCTGAGTAACCATCGCACACAGTGTACTTCTCATGACCAGCTACCTCATTTAGTATCTCATCCTGGAATGGGAGGGGAAAGTGATCCCTCTTTGTTGCCTCATTGAGGGGACGGTAATCCACACACACCCTCCACTTGCCGTTCTTCTTAGGAGTGACAACAACAGGAGAGACCCACTCTGAATTCTCCACTGGATAAATGAACCCTGCTGCTAGAAGCTTTCTTACCTCCTTGAGTAAAGCCTGCTCCTTGATGACTCCTAGCCTTCGTAGCTTCTGAGCCTTAGGTGTGGCCTCTGGCTTCAACTCAATTTTGTGTTGAACAGCATCTACTCCACGCACATCGGTGTAGTCTTTAGCAAAAAGCCTAGGAAACTTCCTTAGCACACATTTGAACTCCTCTCTTTCATTCTTTGTAAGTGTTGTTGATAGCATACCTTCCAGCATCCCTTCATCTTGATCACCTTCGTTCTCTTGAGGACCTACCTCCTCCAAGCCTTGACAAGAGGTCTCTTGGTTGCTTGGCTTAAACCTTACCCCCATGACTTCGATGGAAGACTCCTCTTCAGTAATGCTGCCGCTACTTTCTTCTTCTGAAGTGCTATCGGTCCAACCTTCTTCCGTCTCACTTTGAGATGATTCTTCCTGGAGCTCCTCTTGGCGTTGCTCCTTCATGTCAAAGACAACCTTCTTGTGATTGTCATTCCTGCAAATTAGCTTTCCACTCTCCCAATCCTGCAAAGCTCGCATTTTCATTAGCCATGGTCTCCCTAGGATAAATGGGTAACCATTTCCCTTGGTAGACATGACATAGAAATCCACTGCCTTCTTAATGCCAAAGGCCTCCACAAAAACATTTTTACAAATGCCTACGCACCTAGCCTTGCTATTGTTTGCCATCTTGACCCTAATTTCAGGTGTCTCATGGATGTGCATGCCTAGTTTTTGCATGAGTCCCTCTGTCATGATGCAAATTTGTGCACCCCCATCCACTAGACCTTTCCTAACCAATCTCCCTTTGATGTAACAGTCTAGCACCGGTGTAATGTCCTCATTCATTTCAGCTTGTGCAATTTTTACAACAGGCACACTCTCTTTTACCTTTCTCCTAGTGCTAACTGCCCTTGTTAAATCCCTCCTAACTTGTGGACATAATGCAAGAAATTGAGGCCATGAAATATCAGGACCCTTACCTCTCATGTCTTCCAACAAGTTGTACGGAGCCATACCATGTCCAAGAGGGAAGTCTTGGAGGTTGATACGACGTCGAGTCCTCTTGGTTTCCTTGGTTCCCTTTGCCTTCTTGCCTTGTCCATGGTCACTCTGTGATGTGACTCCTTCTTTCTCTTTACCTTTTCCTCGGCCACGCTTAATTCCATTGGCTTCCATGTCAACCTCATTTGAATTTGTCACCTCCACCACATGCACATTTGGATCTGGCAAAGGTGGAACTCCTACCCCGTGTGGAGGTGGTCTTGGTCCATTTGGCCTTTGTAGAAGCCTTGGTTGTTGACCAGTTCCTTCTCCTGCATTCATCACTGGGTAATTCAAGTTAGGCCTCCCTGGCTCCCCACGGGGCCAAGGACAATTATACATCCCATGTCCAGACTCTCCGCAATTCCAACATTGCAAGACTCTCCTAGGTCGTGGATCTCGCTCTTCAGACTTCTTTGCTTGTCCCTTTGGACCTACAGCTTGTGCAAGGTGAATTGATAGGCTGCTTAAAGATTCGTTTAACTTCTCAATTACTTCCGCCGTTACCTCAGGAAGCTCCCTCGATGTTGATGCTTGTGACTTACCTTTGGGTCTAAGACCTTCTATTGGAACCTCTCCCCTTAAGCACTTGAGTTTCCTATACTTTTCAGCAGCCCTAGTTTCAGCTGCATCAAAAGTAGCAGGTGCTCCCGCCTCAACTTTTACCTTAAGGTCAGGAAAGAGTCCGGCTATGAACCTCTCCTTCTTTAAAAATTCTGCACCATCACCAGGGTTAGCAACATTTCGTATCCATAGAGCCCAAAGACGTAGAAACTCTTGCTTGTACAAGTAGTAGTCATCTAAGTCCTTTTGCTTATGAGAAACAATGTCTTGCCATAGTTTCTGAGTGTTTTGGGGATCAAAGAAGTATCTCTTAAAACGATTTAAAACTTCTGTGTAATTCCCCTTAACTTCCTCAGGCAAAGAGTCAAACCAAGTACTAGCATCTTTCCTAAGGACCACCTCAAACATTTCTACACGTTCTTGATCGGTTACTATCCTCTTGATACGGCAAGACATCTTGAAATTTGCTAAAAATAATTCTGCATCCTCTCCAGGCTCTCCAAAGAAAAGAGGATATCCAGACATTTGGCGTTGGCTCTCCATTATTATGAAAGATTACAACACGAGTTACAATAAGGGATACAATAGAGATCTAGAACCACTCGCCTGCAAATGAAGAAGTGAGAAAATACCACTCTAGGTTTTCTTCTTCAGCTATCCAAGCTTCAATAAGGTCTCGATTTGTTTGATCAAAACAAAAGGGTAGACTATTGATGAGCTCTAAGAAGGGTTGAAATTCTTCAAAGCTAAGGCGATAAACAGAAATCTCTAGAACTTCCTTTTCTGGATCCAAAGAGCAACCACGTCCCAAGTGATAAATTGCACTTGCTCTACAATTCCCAATGCACAAGCGGTTTGTATAAAAACTAGATCTTCATGCTCGTCGAAGGCCGTGAGAAAGTAGCAATTGACTAGGAGCTCCTTTCCTTCGAGTTCCACACAGTCGGAGTGAGGCAACCTTCTCACAATTTCATAAAGAACATCCTCATCAAGTCCAATCAAGTTTGCAAGATTTAAAGACTCCACTTGTGCTACAAAATTCCTGGACAAAAACTCCTTAGGGTTATGGTTAAATCATTCAAAAGCATAAAGAGATTTACAATGTCTCTATGAACAAAGTGTCATAGAAAGTAGAGAAGGATGAGAATTTATACAAATTTGCAATCTTCTCTATGCTCTCTTTATTAAGACAAGCTCTGAATAGCTCCCTATCTCCTTTGTTGAAAGCGAAAGGAAGACTATTAATAAGACGCAAATGAGGGAAAAATTCACCAAATGTGAGTCTATGAAGCATGAACTCTGGCCGCAAGTTTCCTGAAGAGTCTTCCTCAATGGTGAAATGCACTCGCCAAACGCCAAATTTCACTCTATTTACCAATCTTAGGGCACACACTAGTTGGATGAATGCGCGGTCTTCCTTAGTGCCCAACAACAAGAGGAAAATGGAATCAACGCGTAGGACCTTCCGTCTTAACTTCACCACCCTCTTGTTATGAGGGAGACGCCTTACTACTTGCTCCTGCAACTCAATTGGTAATAGAGCTAGATCTCTAAGGATTGAACTTTCACTGCACACACATTCCCAGTTAGAACAAATGATCGTTTTTTTGTTTCTTGTAACAACTTGGACAAAGAAAAAACAAACATACACACTACTTTGCCGGGCTGCACTTCATTCTAAAATAAAATGAACACATGTACATCAAAAGAAGTGTGGTAGTTGATGAGAGGTAGAATGACAGGGTTTGGTGATGCAAGAATTTCTCCTGCTCTTTGGGCACCAAACATGAACACCATTCGTTGTTGAAAATGGATCTTTCTACTAATTGCAACGTTTATTCTAATGTGTGGAGTAAAATGAAAGGGAAAAACCTCTATTCCTGGGCCATTATCCATGGCCTATGCATGTCCTAATGCTTAAAACAAAACAAAAATATAGACGTCCAAACTAAGGTCGTACCTAATGAGAGGCAAAATAAAAGGATTTACTGAAGCGTTTATCTCGGCCAACCTAAGAGGACCTAAAATTCTACGAATGACACGTTGAAATTGCAACTTAGTACTAACAATTATGTGTACCTTTTGCCTTGCAATGGGAATGAAGGGATCATACAAAGCTTCGTGATTCATGCAAACTACTTGACTATGCTAAAGGTTGATTCTACACAAAAATACACAAGCCGTCCTCCGTGGGGGCACCAACTTGAGGCGGTCCGGGGCGGGCAACAAGAAGAGTGGCCTCTAGACACCCTTCAAGGCTCCCGTGCTGCTCAATGGGGCTGGGGCACAACACAACATAAACCAAAACAACAAACCCACCGCCAAATCCCAACTACACAAGGGGCACCACCTAGTTTAAGAGCGAACTAGGACGCAAAAGAGGAGAATCGTTAGAGCAACCCACAAACAAGCAAGGAATTTACACTAACCCTAACACCAATGGAATACTCTCACACACTAAAACACGAGAGAGAGAGATAGAGAGAGAGAGAGAGATAGTGCTCGGGCTGCTTTGAAACGTATCGGCAATGATCAAGCAAACACAACTATATATTTAAGAAAGAGAGAGAAAGGGGGAGGGGGTGCTTGTTGCATTAATACCTTCTTACAAATCTGTCATGACAAATCAAAGTGAGATTAGTACTTGTTCAACATAGCTTGCGTAAATTTCACCACAACACATCACAAGAAAAGCCACCCAAATCACTGTCTTAAGGCCAGGGGAGTCCTCTCCACCCTGTCGCCCTCTTACAGTATGTGGGATTTATGGCTAGATTGATGACAACACCAGAGACAAGCTATCAAGAACTTAAAAGAAAACACCAAGACACTTACGCATCATTGTTGTCCATTACTTCACGTTGGAAGGGAGACAAAGTATCCAAGCTTAGTCCAAATCCACCCTCCTTGATTCAGCGAATGTTGGGCTTACACTAGTAGGAAAAATGATAGATTTCCTACTCTCAATTGAATGATCACTCTCTCTCTTACAATGGCATAGATTTCCCTTGCTAATCCCCTATTACAACACATGCACATGCATAAGACAATGAGCTTCCACTCAAGAGCTCCTTCTAAAGAGGTTGAGCTTGGCTTCTCAAGCTATAGCATAGTGCTCTTGCGTATGGCTTCCCCTTATGCTAGCTACACCCTCCTTTTATAGCAATTTTGAAGGCTAGGGTTACTCCTCTAACCATGGTTGGGTTAGATTTTCAGCAATTTATCTAATTTCTTTTGCTTGGAATTATCAAGAAGTTGGTGGGGAAAGAGAGAGGAAAGAAATGGAGGTGATAGGACTTTTCATAGTGGGTTAGTGTTAGTAGAGTTAGTATTAATTTACAAATGGAATTGAATATTTACAATGGGAGTATCCATGTAGGATACAAATAAGGAAGAAAAACTCTTAAGAGGTAAGAAAAGGTGGATTTCTTACAAGGTTGATGCTCCAAGTGTCTTGAGTAGAGCCAACTTTGACGCTTGTTGACGGTCCACTAGCTTTGACGGTACATTTTTTCTCCACTCTTGACCTTCCTTGAGAGCCAAGGTAATTGAAGCTGAGTAATCAACCACCATGATGCTGTCTTTTAAGAGAAGAGGCTGAATTTTGTGGTTTTTTGATAGATATGGGTAATTTGGAGGAGGAAAAATGAGACTAGGTGGTCAATTTTGGAATGGAATTGTGTGTGGGAGGTATGAGTTCACCATGGTTTCTCTTATTCTTCAAGGTTGAGGAGAAGGTGAGTAGTGTGCAGAGAGGAGTGGTGAGAGAGATGGGGATGATGAGTGGAGAAGTGTGTGTGAAAGAGGAAAATGATAAAGTGGAAGAGAGTGTGGCTGCATAGCATGGGAAAACTGGGGTCCACTAAAAAAATCATAGCTCACAGCTGGTAGCTCCAAAAATCATGAAAAAATTTGGGGTGATTATTCAGAGCGTGGGCTACATTTTCTCTTTTGACCACCGCTCCAAATTCGGAGTGGAGATAGGTGCCAAAATTCTCACCAAAAAGCCTATTTTTTAGGCCTGCAAAAGTCTTTTTGTGGTCCCCTCCTTTGTTGAATTTGTACAATGCATCCAAAGGTGAGCCCCTCCTTTGTCATATTATAATACAAAGCATTCAAGTTGCCCTTGACCCATGCATGGAGGAGGATTATTGGTGAAATAAGAAATATATACATGGTGGGACTAGTGTATGGACTATTCATGGGCTTTAGCTCAATGAGCACATGGTGTTAGAATAATGAGTAAAAATAATAATAAAAATATGGAGGAGTTATGGATATGGAAAGATATTGGAATCATATGATATGGTCCCTCCTTGAATTATTTTGGGTGAAAGAGGAAAATGTATGCAAGTAAATAATATAATAAAAGTAACCAATGAGTAGAAATCAATTTTTTGTTTTCACGCGGGTGAGGGTGAAAATGTGGGAGTGATTTGTATAAAGGAAAAATATGAGGTTAGAGTATGTACATATTGGCAAAAAAAAATAAAATTATGGTGTAAGAGGATGAAAGAAGGTGTACATAGGTTTAATAAAACACACACCTAAGTAGAAATATTTAAATAAAATACCAAAATAATTATAAAAAATCCCTATATTTAGGCCATATATACAATGAAATACTTACACACAAAGAGGCCATAATATACTTTTATTTTTTTATTTTTTTTATTTTTTTTGGCTCACCTAGCCCAGTGACTAGCTAGCTGAGGGTTTTTAAGAAAATATGGGAAAAGTCCCGTGACTCACGCACGCCTATGTACAGTGAAATGGTAGGGATAGCCAGAGTGTTTGGGTGATTTTGGTAGGGTGAGGTAACTCACTGTGGCAATTACAAAGAGCCGAAAAAACGGCTATCACTAGTGTTTGTGGACACTTTCCACAATCCCTTTCCATGAGAACCTAGGAGTAGGGTAAGTAGGATCTGTGGTGGATTTGAGAACATTGCTCACTCCAAACGAATCATCTATGAGTTTTTTATGTGAAGTTACAGAGTTTCAGGTCTATGGCTAGAAATAGCACAAAAAGACTCGATCTGACTGGAGAGTAAGCCTCAAAGTTGTATGAACCTAAAAGTTAATTTGGCCTAAAAGGTGTAAGACACTTTGAGGTAAAAATTTCAAGAGTTGGCCCAAACTCAGATTATTTACTCTTTCTTCACATTTTAGGCCAAATTAAGTTTTGACTTAATTTATCGGCTCAAAATAGATCATGAAAAGATTGTCCAATGAAAAAATTCAAAAACGTGTCAGTTTTGGGCCTAAAGTTAATAATCGTGATTATTAAATTTCAGCTCAAATTTGACCAAGGTTCATACCATTGACTCATTACATGTGTACAAACAACTTTTGTAAAGGCACAAAAGATTTGGATCACCAAACTGACAAAAAACTAGGTAAAAACTAAAGTTTGTACTAACTTTTTTAAACTTGATTCTAAATTGGGTAAAAATTTGTCCAAACTTGATGAAATTTGATTCATAGGCTTATATTGATGTGATAAACATGTGTACATGATCACTTGATCGAAAAGATGCAAAAAGTTACCAATTGTAAATTATCGTGATTATTTATATCTGCTCCATTTTTGAAATTTTTTTACCAAGTCAGCATACCACTAGTTTTACCATGTTGTAATAAGTCCACAAACCAAATTTGGTAAGATTTGGATCATTGGATTGAAAATTATGACCAAATTTGCAAAGTCAGTATGCGGACAGAAAACTGATGACCACTTGACCAAAAATAGTCCAAACCTTGATGAAACTTGGCTAGAGACCTTAAGTTGAGGTGCTTAACATATTTGTGTCAAAATTGGAACAAAAGCTTGCAAAAATTTAGCAGTAGTTAATAATCACAATTATTTACATCTGCTTTAAAAATTGACAATCTTGCATATTTGGGCATACCACAAGGTCAAACAGATCAAGTAGACCTCACAAATCCATTTTGGTGAAATTTGGATCACAAAAGTGAGACTTAAGCTTGATTCTTGAAATCAGAGTCTGCGGACACGAAATAGTTGATAAACTTGATGAATCTTGTCCACATTAAGTTTTAACTTGATTTATAGGCTCAAAGTAGATTATAAAGAGACTGTTTAGGAAAAAAGTTGAAAAAATTGTTCATTTAGGTTAAAAGTTAATAATCATGATTATTAAGTTTTGGCTCAAAACTAATCAAGGTTGATACCAAAGACTCTATGTATGATTGCAAACATCTTTTGTGAAGGCTCATAGAGTTTGGATCACAAAACATGCTAAAACGTAGTAAAAACTGATATCTGTACTGATTGTTAAGAAATTGAGTTTAACTTGATGAATCTTGTTCAAATTAAGTTTTAACTTGATACATAGGCTCAAAATAGATCATAAAAAGACTGTCTAGGGAAAAAGTAGAAAAAATTGTTCATTTTAGGTCAAAAGTTTATAATCGCGATTATTAACTTTTGGCTGAAAAACTAATCAAGGTTGATACCATAGACTCTAAGCATAATTTCAAACATATTTTGTGAAGGCTCATGATGTTTGGATCACAAAACAGACCAAAACCTTGATAAAAACTGAAATCTCTACTGAATGTCGAGAACTTGAGTGTGACTTGGTAAATCTTGTTCAAATTCAGTGAAACTTGACTCATAGGCTTATATTGATGTGTTAAACAAGTGTACATGCTTAGATGACCAATAATATGCAAAAACTAAATTCTGAGGTAAATAATCGCGATTATTTACTGCAGAATTTATTTTTTTGTGAACTTTTTTTTTCTCCTCAAAAGTAAATAATCGCGATTATTTACATTTGCTCCAGAATTGAGAAATTTTTCACAACTGAGTATACCACAAGGTCAAGCACATTAAGTAGACTCCACAAATCAAATTTGGTGAAATTTGGATCACAAGATTAAGACTTAAGCCAGACTCTTGGAATCAGAGTTTGCGGACACTAAACAGTTGATAACTTGGACAAATCTTGATCAAACTCAACCACACTTGTCAGAGACCACAACAGGCTAATTACTTGGCAAAACAAGCCTAAAAAGACTAGAAACTCAGAAAAGTTAAATAATCAAGTTTATTTACTTTTGAGCCCTAGAAACAATATTTTGGACTTTTCGAGCTTGTATAGTGTTAGAACAACATAATACAAGGCCACTAACCAAGTTTGGGTTCCATTAGATCCAAATTGGTACCTGTTAACTCAGTTTCAAGTTGCAGATTAGTCCTTTATCTCCTTGCAAGGATAGAATTTGGAAATCTTATTTGCTGACCCACTTAGCTTAGATTGAAGAACTAGGTTGCAGGCAAAGGATTGGGAGCTTTGACAAGAGCTGAATTCAAGTCAAGTGGAAAAAATGGAAAATAATCTGATTTGCAGGTCAAGTTATTCAAGGCCTAGATTTTCATCATTTCAAAGGCTGTAATCAATTCTGACACTTTTGAGCTAGAGTTAATCAACTTTTGTGAGTCTAAGAGAAATCAACTACCAAAAGTACTTTGGAAAAAGCAGTCTTATTCAACCCGAGGAAAATATTTTTTGCTAATCAATATCAAAATCTTCTAGGAGACTGTTTTTACAGAATCAGTCGACATGGACTCATCTCGAGCTGAGAGTTCAAGTACAATAGAGCAAGCCAGTAGCAGTGGTAACACAGGTACAAGTGCAACAAAGAATATTTTATAATTATATGGCTACAATGGAGATAAAGTCTTATATGCAGATTCCAAAGGCCATAGATATCTAATGAGCAGTAAAAGCAGCACAAGAGCCAAGATCTTATTGATTAGAGTAAAGCCAGATTTAGAGAACTCTCAAATGTTCACAGACTTTAGTGGAGCCAGGTATTGCAAGCTCAAATATGAAGTGCAGAAAGAAGTTCAAATAGTCAACCCAAGTGTTTATCTAGAAATCTGCACAAGCCAGCAAAACATACAATTAGTGCATATGCAATCAGGATCATTGTACATAGACTACAGTGGTCAGATCTATAAACAAGAGCCAGTAATGCAAAATCCAACAGATCAACCAATAGAAGCCAATCTAATGGGTGAACCAAGCCAAAGATGGTACAAAGGTCAAGATGGAGCAATCTACAACTTGATGCTTAGTGTTTTACAAGAAGATGCCGACAACTTGGCAAGCTTAGAAGCAGAAACTTCCCAGCTAGAGCTTGACATGACAGAACCAGTTAAAATACCACCAGTCATGGCGTATTTCTCAGGTTGTGGAAAAAAAGGTGAACATTTTTTGAAGATTGTCCAAGAAATCCTGACAACAGGTACATATCAACCGCCAAGCAAGGTACATAGAAAATTGGAAATGTGAATCTCGATGTAAGTGCATTTAACTCGTCAGTTTTAATGCAATTGGATGATTCTGCATTACCATTAGAAGCGTCAGTAAAAACACTGCAAGTACAAAATCATCATAAAGATGCACAAGCACCTAAAAAGCTTAAAATTGATTCTTTGAACAATAAATTCTTGCATGAATTTAGTAAAGGTGTCGAGACATCACCAAAGGGTGAAAAGAATTTTAGGTTTGCAAATGATTCTGCATCCACTACCACAAGTGTGCAATCATTCACGAGTCTAAGGGACACATCAGACAAAATGATGTTAGCTTTGTATGGTACACATAATTCATATGCACAGTATGTAGACCAAAAAGGGCAACTATACAAAAAGGATCAAGGAAACATAAAAATGGGTCTCTAAAGCTTCGTTAACAACCACTTTTGATGCTCAATCTGGTTCAAAACAGAAGCCTTGTAAGAGACGTCCCACTCACCCCAAGAAATGTAAGGAAATGTCACATTGGATTCCTAAGAGACTATTAGAAGCCCAAGGCTACTATGACAGAAATGATAAAATCTGATTTTCTAAACATAATTTATGCTCTTCCCTATCACCTATAGATCCATGTGAGTTGGAACTTGTGACTGTGAAGCCCATTGATGACTGTGGGAAGGGAAGAATCACGCAATACTACCCACCCATTCTAGGGCTAGTTTGGATACCAAAGAAAGAACGTTTTGTTCCACCTAGCACAAAAATAGAAAATTCAAATGAATCCTTCATCTCTTCATGTAGTTCATCTACAAGAATACAAGCGTGGACACAACCTCCACCTATCATTGTACAAATCCACACAGAACAAAAGGACTTTGTACCTCCAATTATGAATTCATCACCTGAAGCAAATTCTGAAGTAAGATCATGGGAGAGTACCTTACCACCCTTATAGCTTGATGAATCACCTAAGATGGCAAAATACCGTTGGTCAAAATCTTCGTCCATTACAACTTGGAATAGTTGATTTCAAAAGGTGACGATAACTTTCCAAAAGATATGATCTACCCAAGGAAGGGGGGAGTACTTACTAATAATCATTATTAGATTGCTTCTGTCTTAACCTTCCTCCCAGACCCCTTAAATTCCAAATCTTAGGGAATGTATATACCATGGGATGGGTTTCTAACCTCACTCCTATCTTATTGCAGACATAGTGAGATCCACGAACATATTGTCAATCCATGGGACGAATCTAACTCGACTAGTGCATAGAGGCTACAAGAGGGTGTCAATCTCTTGGAGAACAACAGACAACTTGCATCTAACACAAGCGACACTCAAATGACCAAAGTCATAAAAAACTAATGGCTAATCAGAAAACAAATCATAACCGTTATAGCATCAAACAACATCCGAATGTTACAAAACTTCTAGGATAAGTATATAAGACCTAAGCACACGTGCTTATGGTCTCAAACCTCACTTTTGATGAGTTGCAAAAAATGCAATTATTAACAGCAGTGAGTTTTTGACCTAGTCTTTTCTGACCCCAAATGCATCCAAATGCTTAGCAATGATGCCCCAATACCCCGCCTATGCTTACTTTGTGATTTCCTAGCTTAAATTCCTACTTATGATAAAATTAGGCCGCAGGTCGATGATGCCAAAAGCTACAAATTACCATGATATGTTTACATCAATGCATAGAGCTCTTACCTGCGGTTGCAACGCAATAGACAACACTACAATGTGACAACCTACAAGTGAGTAGGAAGCATGAGAGGGAGATAAGTTAGCACCATTAGCTCACGTTGTTTTTCTATTATCCAAAAACTTAATCAAAACTTTACAAAGTTGGATTTTACACCTTAACCAAGGTCTAAAATGTATAATGTCCGGCGTCCAAGACATTTGAATCTCCACAACTTATTGTATTTGCAACCTAGGTACACTAATTGACCTATTCTTTACATCTTGAAACTTTTATTCAGCTTGTAATATGTTACAATAATTACAATGGCTAAATAAATCGCGAAATTACAATATATGGCCATTATGGAAAAATATGAAAAGTGTGTAACTCCAATCTTCACTTCTTTTTTATATTCATCTTTGATGTGCATTCATAATGCTTCGATCTTTAGCAGCTCCTGTTATCTGACTCGGCTCAGTTAACTCCAATTTTAGTGCCCGTCCTCGGGCATTGTTGAGAAGTGTCCGTTGGGGCAATGGAAGGTTTAATTGGTTGTTGATGGGCTGATTGTCTTCATTTGTCATTGAATTTGTTGAAGAGGTTTAATTTGTTGCAGCATCATCATTAGTTTGAATTTGTTTGATGTGAGAGATGATGTGGCATTTGTTCGTTTTGTAATAGCATAATGATCAGGCTGCTATGTATTTATGAAAAGTATGTAGTAAAAGGGAAGTAGAATGATGAGGTTCTAAATTAGGGTCAAATACCTGGACGACCAAAGGAATCAAAGGCAAGTGGGAGAAAAATGCCTTTGGAATAAGTGCATTATTGCATCACTTATTATCATGGAAAATATTAATAAAGTACTTAGGGGATTATTTGCTGATAGATATTAAAATAAAGAGGGCAACAAATATATGAAAGTAGCATGATGGAACATTGGTTTTCCTGCTTTCGTCTACTCAAGGTGCATAGGTGGAAGCAAAAAAGAGTGTCTAATGCATAAGTCCGATGATGGGACATCCTATATGCATACATAGAAATGCATGAGAAACAATAAGTTGTGCAAGAAATATTTTGAGGGGTTCTTCAGAAAGATGGTGTAGCTATAAAATCATATGACATGGCTTTGCAAGCTGGCACCCCTTTAAGAATGGTTTTTGTTGTTGAGAATATGTGCTCTCATCTTACTATGCATTGTGCGTGAGTGTTGGGATCTATGACACTCCACCAATTATAAGTTAATAGATTTTGACTCTTATGCTAATCTCATCTAGCATGAGTGACACAACTTAGATATGCTCAACTCTTCTATCTTGAGTGTAAGCCTAATAACTTCGACTCTTAGCACACAGTTTATTACAACTTGAATCTTTGGGACTAATGCTTTGCTCATTTTATGTCTTAGCAGCCTGACTGTGACTATGCGAAAGAGTGTTTTTTGCACCCTGGTGACTTGACTTTTTACATTCGTGTGCTTACTACAAACATTTATTTAAGTAAAAGTAAGCTTGAATCCTCAAAAAGAGGATTAGTGAAGAAACAAGTTGGCATTGAGGGTTTCTTTTGCCCTACTTGTTTGATCTTCTTCAAATCTGCATTCATGTTGTTTGGGTTGTCCTTGTTTGACTGTGAAGACTCCATTATCTGTTTGATTCTCCAATTAGGCCTATTGTAAGGAGTCTTTGAGGTTGTTGTAGGCCTTCTTTGGCTATCGGCATCTGGATTTTGAGTTGGTTCATTGGAAGACTTAGGAATTCAAATCTCTTGAAGACCGTTGTAACTCCTTTGTTGACTTTTCTTAGCTCTAGGTCTTGTTGAGTTCTTGAGATCTTCATGCATACCTAGTGTAGCTGCAGTTGGCTTGTGTTTGACTGGTAGCCAAATCTCTGTATAGCCTTTGAATATTCCTTGTCTAAGAGGAAGATTCTTTGAGATCCATCTTTGTTTTGTATCCTCTTGAGAGGTGTGGTAATCTTTAGCATCTTTTATGTTGTTCTATTGTATACCTGCTTTTTAGGTATCCTAGGATATTGTCGAGGTTGATACCTTGTGGGCCTTCTTTCTTGGGAGGGTCTTGATGTTACTTCATATTCCCTTACCTACAGTCTTGGTATCTATATATTTCTATTACCTCTATAGTACTCTTGTTCTTTTAAGCTCCATTATGATGCTATCCATCCCATGTGTTTGTCTTTCTATGTTGATTTCTTGTCTTTCATCCAAACCAAACCTTTGACTTTGACTAAATCGCTTCGAACAAACACTTGCTTGAAAATATTTTGCTTTCTTGAGTACTTTGGTTGAAATCTTTGTTTTTGTGGGTGTCTTTCTAGAGGTTTTAGTTTGGCCAGCAATTGACTTGAAGTTTTGAAAGCCTGATTTGGTTGAAGAAGCTGATCCACTAGGATTTTTTGATGTAGAGGCATATGCTGTCACACCTTTCATGCTGATTGGTGGAAGTTCCAGTTTAGCTTTACCTTTGTATGCAAGATTTGTATTTGATTCCTGTGACTTTTGCAGCTATGAATCTAGCATTAACGGTACTTCTATCTGCTGCTTGCTATCTCTTGGAAAGTAGAGTAGTAGTATTGTATCTTCTTTGTAGTCCTTGTGTTGGTCTAAGCACTAATGTCCAAGGATGAAATCTGCATGCATGTGTTTTTTACTTGAAAATCTACCTGCTCTACATGCTTTTGGATGCTAAGTGTAGCAACCATTTCTTCTTTACTCGCAGACTTACTAGCATTGCCTTACTATTCTGTTTTCCTAAGTGATATGGAGTGATCTTGAGTATTCTTTGGATGCTATCTACAACCATATTGAACTTTTCTTCTTTATCTGCTAGAGCATTGCATCTGACACGTGATCCTTTTGTACTGCTGAGAACTACAACTACCTTATTGGAGGTTCTATTAAAGATTTTTGTCCTGCTTTTGCAAGGTCTCATGTTCATCTAAATGTGTCTCTTTGGAGGGTGGTTTGAGACTTTGTGTTTCACTCTGACTTACATCGGTTGATTCGACTGGTAATGTCTGGATCTTTGGACTTCCTATTATTTCCTGGGTGTTTGCAATTTTGATCTTCTTTACTTCTTGTCATGGTGGCATTCTCTGCTCGATCTTCTATGGTTTCTCTTTGCTCTATTTGATCTTCACTTCTCGATGCCTGATCTACTTTAAGCTCTTATGAGGTTATGTCCGATGGAGATGAATGATCTTCAATAATCTTTGCTTTGGCATCATTCTCCATTTTAACTATGCTTTAGGAATTTGTGTTGTTGTCCACGAGTGACCAGCCTTGGTCTTCATTATTTGTTGTTGCTTGTGAGGACTCCGTCATGTTTGAGCTTCGTATCTCTAACACCTGCTGTGCCATTGGCATTCCCACTGTGATGTTATCTTGTACATCTTCTATTGTTACCACATGAAATTTATCTATGATGATCTGTGAATCTATTTGAATCACAGTGGAGATAATTCCCTAGTATTTTGCTCGTTTGTTTCTAGATATGTCAATGAATTCAGGAGCATCTTCTAGTTGTGGATGGACACATTTTTTCCAAGTGCAAAATGACATGAGATCCTTGTCTAACTGGAAATCTATCTTTACTTCTCTTGAGAGTTTTTCTGCATTCTCACCAACAATGTTGCACTTGATGGTCTCAGGATTTGTGTCTGAATTGACTGCTTACGCTGTGGTAGTGTCCATAGATTGAACTTTTTCTTCAACTCCTTTTCTTTGACCATTTTCTTCAATAGATGTTGACTCCATTGGCTGTAATACTGCACCGTTTTCTTGCAGCTGTTGAGCATTGTCTGTCTACATTTTGTTACCATATACATGTGGTAGTGATGTGCGTGAACACATTAGGACCGCCGGGGCATTTTTTCCCTCTTTAGGAGGTTTTTTCCCCCGTGCATTGTATATACGCCCATCACTCTAGGGCTATCTATCTCTCCATTTCACACTAAGTAATACACTCTCTATTGTGTGCCTTGAGCTTCCTTCATCTTCTCCAAGCTGTGTGTGTTTCTCTACAACCCTAATTCCAACAATTGGTATCAGAGCAGGTTGCGTCCTCCCGGGCTTAGTCGCCAGCTGCTCCAGTATACGCCTGCTCACTTTCTCCGATTTCAGTGAGCTTTGGCGAGCGTTTGCAGGTCGACAAATATTTTGGGAGAGCTCGTAGATCCTAGTCTTCTCAGAAATTTGATTTGAGCTCATTTCGGCCTCGGTTTCCACTACAGGCAGTACTGCACAGGCTATTTCGTCATTTTGTGCAGAATTTTTGTCCGTGCCGTTTTCTGCATAACAGGTGCCTTATAGTCTTCTACGGTTTGTGCTATAGCACGTGTTGTTCCCGCTCCGTTTCTCCTATTTTCGGGCAATTTTCACATCAGGTGCAGCGTTTACCATGGCTAACAACAACAACACATATGTGTTCAAGATGTTTGTTGTTGAGGACAAGTTGGATGGGGACAACTACCCTATGTGGGCTTATATGATGCAACATGTTCTTGTGTCAAAGGGTGTCTGGAACATTGTGCAGGGCATTGATGTACGTCCTAGTTCTGAGGATGTAGGCGATGTTGAGGATGTTGCAGGTCTTGCTACAAGGATTGCAGCTGTTAGAGTTGTTTTGCCTATGGTAGAACAAGCTCGTTGGGATGTTAAGGATGTGCATGCTCATGCATTGATTGCGTTGTCTGTGAAGCGCAACATTGTTCCTCACATCTGTTCAGTAAAATATGCAAAACAGGCTTGGGATATTCTAGCAGGTCTTTATGCAAGCCGCAATGAGGCTAAAATTGCTTTGCTGCGTAAAGAGCTGGAGTCAAAGATTGTGCATGAGGAAGATGATATGGACACTTTCCTTGCTAGTGTCAATGATATCAATGAGCAACTTATTTCTGCAGGTGAAGTTATTTCAGACAGTTCCCTTGTGCAGACGGTTCTTGATGCCTTACCAGATTCCTACCAGACTTTTGCTAGTACTTGGAGACTTATGACCCAAGGAAATCCAGAAGTTGTCAAGTTTGATGCATTATGCACATTCCTATTGCAAGAGTCACTTTACAGAAAAAACAGGACTAGGCAGCATGCAGTTGAACAAGCTTTTATTGCTTCTCAAAGAAAGGGTGGTAACAGCAATGCAGCCACTTCTTATGGTTCTGCTGTGAGTGGAAAAAATTCTGATCCTAATGTTTCTGCTGGCAGCACTTCGTCTTGCAATTCTAGTGATAAGGGCAAAAAGAAGATGTGTTGCCATTATTGTAAAGCTAATGATCACTTGATCAAGTCGTGTCCTAAGTTGAAGGCCAAAGAGGCTAAGAAGAAAGAGGGTGGTTCCACTGCAAATGCTGGTTCCACTACAAATGCAGCCATTGTTGAGTCTTCTGTGAAAGGAGACTATGATGTTGATGTTGATGCAGAATGGGATTTTAGTGCAGAGTGCACTTACAATCTTGCTGTCCATGATGCATGCTTGTCAGATTCACATGTGTGGTATTTCAACAGTGGTGCTACAAAGCACATTACCTCACATCGTGAACTGTTTACCTCTCTCGAGTCTGTCCCTCATGGAAATTTAGTCACTTGTGCTAACAACGCCTCTTATCCAGTTCAGGGAGTTGGAAAGATTGTGCTCACTACTGCTAATGGCAGTTCCTTCACACTTGTTGATGCACTTTATGTACCTGGGATCAAGAAGAATCTCTTGTCTGTATCCGCACTTGCTAGACTTGGACTTGTAGTCAAATTTGTGGATGACAGATGTACAGTTCATGATCTCAGTTTTGGTGATGAAATTGTTGCATCTGGGCTTTTGTGTCGTGGGTTGTATAAGCTCACTTTGTCTGACAAGTGTGGAAAAAATTTTGCAAATGCTGTTGCAGATTCAAGGGCTATTTCAAATGAAAAACTTTGGCATGCACGTTTTGGTCATCTGAATTTTGCCAGTTTGCTGCGTTTGCAAAAATCTAATATGGTTGCTTCTTTGCCACCTCTTGAAGCACCTGTCAAACATGTTTGTGAAGGCTGTATTTTGGGTAAGATGCATCATTCTAAGTTTCCAAAGGATGGTTCAGTTCGGGCCACATGCAGGTTGCCGCTTCTGCATAGTGATGTTTGTGGGCCCATGCAAACTCCATCCTTGGGCAATTACCTGTACTTTGTGACTTTCATTGATGATTACTCCAGGCATGCATGGGTATTTCCGCTTAAAGCGAAGTCCAAAGTTTTTATGTACTTCAAACAATTTCTGACTATGGCTGAAAATGTCTCGAAATGTACTATGGGCACCCTCCATTCTGATCGAGGGGGGGAGTATATGTCTCATGAATTTAATGCATTTCTGGCTAGTCGTGGGATAAAACACCAATGTATAGTGCCTTATACACCTCAGCAAAATGGTGTTGCTGAGAGGAAAAATAGGTCACTAATAGAAATGGCACGTTGTATGGTGAAAAGTCAAGCTTTGCCACATTCTTTTTGGCTTGAGGCCATCATGTGTGCCACTTATGTACTTAACAGGTTTCCTACGAAAGCTTTGCAGTCTATTACTCCATATGAAGCATGGCATGATAGAAAGTCTTCTATTGAGCACATGCGTGTTTTTGGCTGTTTGGCATATTCTTTGGTGCCACAAGTGCAGCGCATAAAATTGGATGATAAGGCTGTAAAATGTATTTTTGTTGGTTATAGTGTTGAAAGAAACGATTACAGGTTGTATCATCCGCAAACAAAACGTATTCTGGTTTCACGGTGTCAGGAGTTTTTTGGAGCAAGGGATTGCGCATATGTACATATACATGCATGGTGCATCAAATAAAGAATTACCCAATTTTCAGAGCCAGGTGGTTATGTGGGGCCCACATGTGTACAGGTAGGACAGGGTGTACATAGTGCATCGATTTTCACTATTACCAGTACCACTGTGTTTTTTCTACAATAAGGAGGAGTTGGTAGCGCGTAAAAATTCTCGAGGAAGCTATCCGCGGGCCGACGACATGAGGTAAGCAGGTGCGTCAAATGGCAACGAGTGGCGTCAGAAGTATGGACACGACGTGGGTCTTTTCTTGTGATACTTATGCAGAAAGGTCATCATGAGGACCACTTTTTGGGGCCACTTCACGTGGTTGCGGGATGCATCATTTGGAAAAACTGAGTGCCAGGTGTACGGATGATGCAAAAAGGTGACAACTATGCACTGCGAGGTCAGTTTTTGGCCTGTTCGGGGTCCGTTTGAGGTCATCTAAAAGGCCAAGGGTTCCCAACTAATAAACCTAAGTGTGGGAACTCCAAAAACTGAGAGAAGATCAGAAAAAATGTGGAGAAGAGAAGAGGAACAACCGCAAGTGTGTTTTTGCTGTTTTTGGAGCATTTTTTGGCCCTAAACTGCTCATCCGAGGTTGGATTTGAGCACTGTGACATTGTAGGGTGGGATTTTTGGGCGTTCCGAACGCAATGGCGCTGTCCATTTTGCCAAATTCCTCACATATTTTTTGTTGTTTTTCTGTGTAATCTTCTCCGGTGAGTGAAGCCTCTGCTTAACTTTGTGGTTGTATCTGGTGTATTTCCTCAATACTGTGTAAACTATTTGCCCCATTGGTGTTGGGCTGAGTTTCATTGAGTCTAAACAACAACAATTTGCCTCCTTTGAGCTGAATTGAGAGTGTGTGTGTGAGTGTGTATGTGTGAGTGTTGAGTGGGCAAGTGGGAATCTCTCTCTTCTCACTCCGTCTGTGTGTTTCCTGTCTCGGCCAGGCTGGTTGTGTAAGCCAAGTGGTGCCCCATAATGTGTGTGTGTATCATCCCAAGAGTGTGTGTCGGGTCATTATAGAGGCTTTGTGTGTGTTTCCATCCAGCTCACATTCTTTTGGCGCCCCCACGGAGGATCTTCTTCGAGTACCTTCTGCTTCGAGCTTCGAGCTTCGAGATTCGGGATTACAGGTTACAGGTTACAGGGACAAGGACAGGTACAAGTGATTCACACAGGTACAGGTAGCTAGAGTACAGTGATATAGTAGCAGTGATGTCACTTGTAGTTGTTGTGGGTATGCATCACTTGGTTCCTATTTGAGCGCATTGTCTGCTGGATTGTACGTTACTTGTGGAAACTGCCATTGTACGCATTTGTGGAGCCATACTTGGTTGTATTTGGCAGTCCCAGCCATTTCTGAGACTTGTTCTGGAAGATAGTCATTTCTGAGACTTGACTATACGCGATTTGCATTAGCCTTCGTGTGAGGGTCGATAGCGTGAGGTTTTTATTGTGCTGGGGGATTCTCAAATGTGGAGATCCTTTCGGTGATACAGGTAGCTAGAGCACCCTTTTCGTGAACTCGCCATAGGCTATGTACTAGTGATTCCTACTTGATGCTCGGGTTCTATTGTTGACACTTTATGCATACATATACAGTCTATATTTTGGGTTCCTACTGCTCTATTTCTGGGGAAACTCTGCCAAAATTTTTCCAAGTTATGACGGCTGGTTTTTTGGTCTTTTGAGCCATTTATGCTGTTATACTGCTGAAATTTTGGCAAAATTAGAGGTTAAGTCAAGTGTGCCTTCTTGGGAGCTTCATGGTTGGCTTTAGTGGATGATCAAAATGGCCCTCAATTCACTCCATTTCATTTAACTCAAAGAATCCAGATAAATGTTCATGTGTCCAGGATGCTTTTTTTCCAGCAGCGCATAGTCTTTATGTTAGGGCCAAGAAGATTACGAGAGATCTTGGAATGTCCTTTGCCTGTTGTAATTCCGATGATCAACTATGAAAACTCATTTGATGTGCATGTGTTTGTCCTTATCTAAAGTTGAGCTCCATTGAAGTTTTTGGGGATTGGGTAGTCAAAAGTTTTGGGTTCTTGCACGTGTGTTCAAAGGGGTTCTCAAAGCATTGAAACTTGGGTAGCCATGGCTTTCTCTTATCTGGAGTTTCATGTAAGAAGTGATGAAGATGTGGAAGAATTTTTGGAAAAGATGGAGGTTGCCTGCATTAGCAACCAGATTCATGACCCTGCGCAGATGTTACGTCTTCTCCAAATTTGTTTGAAGAGTGATGCACGAGTCTGGTCCAAAACATTTGAAGAGGAGTTGTGTGCAGCGGATCCACCTGTAAGATTGAGTTGGGACAATCTAAGGCATGGGCTAGAAGTGGAGTTTGTGAAGATAGAAGATCCTGACAAAGTGTGGCAAGAAGTACAAGGTTTGGTGCAAAAGGAAGGTGAGCCAGTAGATGCATACATACGTAAGTTTTCATTGGCATGGGAGCGAATGTGCAAGGCCTTAGCACCACAGGTACCCCCGCCTAGCATGATGAAGAAGGACAGGTTCTTAGCTGGTCTTTTGGAGAATATACGTTGGAGAGTGGAGCTAAAGAAGCTTAGGACATATGAAGATGCACTAGAGGTAGCAAGGAACAAAGAGTGGAAGTTGAGGAAAATGAGCCAGTTAGGGGTGGAGTCTTTGCCCATGAGGTCGGAAGTAGCACTCGTTGGTCTTCTGGTTGGTCCATTTACCCTTGATTTCACATCATTTTTGTGGCCTAATAGGTTGTCCTTGTTGAGGTATCCCTTATCATGGTCCCCTCATAGGTGCTTTTTGCATGTTGTTCATCATATCATTCATCCTTTTGAGCATGTCTTCTATGGATGAAAGCGGTGCTGCAGCAACCGTTCCTACTTGTGTTGGTTTGGTGGATGCTATTTTCTCTCTTTGGTTATCCTTGGGGACATCTTCTATAAACATATCACAATTGTCTTGTGGGATGTCACCATCCTATCTTATTGCAGTATTAGAAAGAACCACGATTTATTTGTCAAACCATGGCACAAAGCTGACTCGACTACTGCATAGAGGCTACAAGAGGTTGTCAATCTCTCAGAAAACAACTAACAACTCGCATCTAACTCAAGCTACACTCAAGTGATCGAAATCACCAAAAGCCAATCGCTCATCGGCAAGAAATCACATCCGTTATAGTATCAAATGACATCCAAACATAACGAAACTTCTAGGACAAGTTTACAAGACCTAAGCACACATGCCTATGGTCTCAAACCTCACTTTAGGTCAAGTTCCAAAATTGTAATTATTAACAACAGTGGATTTTTGACCTAGTCATTTTCGACCCAAAATGTATCTAAATGCTTGGCAATGATGCCCCAATACCTTGCCTATGCTTAGTTTTAATTTGAATATGTAAGTTCCTAGCTATGACGAAATTAGGCCGCGGGTCTCGGCGACGCCAAAAGCTACGAAATACGGTGAATGGCTTACGTCAATGCTTAGAGCTCTTACCTGTGGTTGCAATGCAACAAACGCATTCACAATGTGACAACCGGAGAGGTAGGAGGAAGTGCAAGAAGGAGAGAAGTGAGCGCCGTTAGCTCACACTGTGTATTTCTTATCCAAAAACTTATATAAAACTTACAAGAATTGGATTTTATACCTTAGCCAAGGTTTTTGGGTGGTCAAACTAATAACTGGAAGCTTGTAGCCCCGGCTCATTAATTACAAGTTTTATCCAAGAAAATAGGAGTTACAATATTCTCAATTTATCAAAATAATAAATGTTTTACAAGGAGAACTCCGAAAAATGGTGTCCGCGTTAGTTTGCTGCTAACACTCCCCCCTCCTCGCCTGTGTCGTCCCTTGACACAACTTTATGGGCTGAAGTAGTCTTCGGGTTGATGGTGGGTGAGGCAGTCTTCAAGTGCTTCTAGTGCCTTCTGGTATTTGATTCTTCGTTCTTTGTCGGGCACTAGCAGAAATTGCATGGTGACTTGATTCTTCAGTTCCATCGCTGAGTAGCCAACAAACCTCGATGTTAGGTTTCTTATCATCGGTGCAAATATCTTTGTTCGCCAAGTGAAGAATCCAGTGTAGAATGTTTCTTGAAAGGCTAGCATATTATTCAAGGGCAGGAACATGCATCTGTCATAGAATCCATAAAGGATTTCTTCTAAAGGTTGCCCACTCAGATCATAGCATAAGCCTTTGTTTCCTTCCAAGAATGAGATCCATGGGGCTCCTGTTTTCTCAGGCTCATTGAAAACTTGTATGCATGTGAGTAGCATCCGGAAGATCTTATATAACATTGCACAGGAAAGATCTCACAGACTCTTGAAGAATGTGGCATGGCGCCTTTTAGGGTTCTCACCATGTATTCCTCTGTCGCTTGGCCTCTCTTTAGAGATGGCAGCCTCGGGAAGTTGAGCCAAGTTGGCCTCTTCTTCTGCAGTGCTTCATGCGCTTGCCATGTCCTTACTCTGGGTATAGGATAGAATGTTGGATCTCTTTGTAGGGATGCAGGGGCTCTTTTGAATAGAATCAGGTACCTCGGATTTTTGTTCATCCAGCTTAATCTCCACTTTGGGTGGTCTTTATGTGCACCATCTTCTTGCATATCCTTGTACAGCCTTTCTTTTACATGTAATAGTTCTACTTTGATGAGAGGGTATGGCAGGGATTGTTGGTGCCATTGAGCGTTGATCTGATTGGGAGTGAGTTGAGTGACGTTGACAAAGTGTAAAACTCTCAACTCCCAGTCCATAGCAGCTTTCCACTACTCATCCACCTCTAAGGTGATCTTCTCCTTCAGTGCATCTTCTTCAGCTTTTTGACAGCTAGACCATTGGAACTGTATCTACATCTGTGATGTGAATCTGAAATTCTTCATCACCACTCGGCTCTACTGTGGACTGTGTCTCAAACTCAGAAAATGAGACCGAGGGAATGTCTATTTGTGGCGGCTCTGAAGTGCCTACCTTGTCCTACGTGTCTGGCTTTCCATCTCTGAGGAGTTGATTTATCCTCTTGAGTTCTATTATCTCCTTTAGGAGCTCCTCCTCTCTTTGAACCCACATCAGCGCCAGGTCTCTGTGTTGTGATTGTTCAAGCTTTAATTCCAATTCTAAGTTCTTGTTTTTATTTTCAAGTGCCTCGTACACTTCATCAGTTCCCTTGATCGAGGCCACGGTTGGGTTTTCTCTTATTCGCCGTAAGAAAATGGCATGATCATTGATTCTCTACTTAGAATATTGGTGGGAAGCATTGTCCATATCTAGCTGCACTTGAATTTTTTGAGCTGACAGAGAGGTCGTAAGAAGTTCATTCATGACTTCTGTCAGCTGCACATCTTTTACCTTGCATGCATCAGATAATTTGGTGAGGAGGTCACCTAACTCCTCCATTTCTTTTTGTTGTTTATCCTTGGCTATCTGATACTGTTCCGCTTTTGCCTTTAGCCGTTGCCTTCAACTGTTTCACTTGCCTTTGGAGATCAGTGATGATAATCATCCTGTCTTCTAGCTCTCCTTGAAGAGCGTCGATCACCATTTCTAATTCCTTGGCCTTTGTGTTGTGGTTTAAAGCTGTTGAATGGAGTCTTTCCATCATTTCCTGCATCTGACGTGCATATTCATTGACCTTTATTATCACTTCATCATTTGACTGCCACTCCTCCTGTCTTGCCAGCTAGGATGTGCTTGTAGCCTCGTGTGTTGCTTCTCGCTGCGTCGTAATTGCTAGTGATTCTTGTATGGAGGTAGATGGTCGGTCTTCTTCTTGGCCATCATGAGGCTTTGATGCCTCATCAGTTTCTCGCTGAGTAGAAGTGGATGGTGTGGTCCCAACCCTTGCTGTCTCTTTAGGTGCCGGCCTTTATTCCTTCTCTAGCTCGGGCTCCGTCTCATGTGTAGTGGTAGGCTCTTTTTTTATATCTGCTTCCTTATCAGATTCTTCTTCCGGATTTTGAGTCTCTTCTACTGCCTGCTCCGGTTTTGGCTCGGCTTTATTTTCCTTTTGTCCATCGGGGTGGTTAGCCTCTTGTGTAGATTTTGTTCATTGGGTGGACTCATAATCTTTCTCTTTTTCAGTCTCTGCTTCTTCATTGGTACCTTTGCCTGGTGGTGATGGTGGTGGGCTAGGCATGGGATGGTCTTGTTGTTCCGGAGGCGGTGAGGTGGGTCGGGGAGATCCATGGCTTTGCTCTTGTGTAGCCATTTCCTTAGCTTTCTTTGCAGCTTCTTCTGCCTCTTTCAGCTTTAGGGATTTGGCCTCTTGGTACATTCTTTCTCAATATTTTGTTGAATTATCTGCCTCTTTTCTGGTATTATGCTTTGTTCAAGGTCCTTTCAGTCCTCTGGTGGGTACCCACTTTTCTGGGTCCTTCCCTTGTGCTTGCCTACTATGCTGGTAAGCCTATTTTTCTCTTTTAAAACGTTCTTGTTTTTTAGCTTGCTCCTCTTGGTGTGCATCCACAACTTTCCTCTTCATCTCTTCTCTCTGAGATCTCTTTTCTTTTTTGTCAGAGATCTCGCTGCTGTGCCGTTCTGGTGAGCTGTCACTCATCATCTGATTTCTGTGACCTTTTACCTGACCTTGTAGCTTGCGGAGAGGGTGCTGCCAAAATCCATGTATTCTGATCAGGGGCAGGCGATAGGTTGTCGGCCAGGTTGTCGGCCATGCCGATGGCATGATACACTATTATAGTCAACACCTTTGGCGAGCACAAGTATGTGATTTTGCCTTCGTTCCTGGTGCCCTTCAAGGTTGTCAAGACATACTGCACGTGGTCCACGGGCTGTCTTGTTGTCGACTTAAGAACCTGAGTGAAGGTGGTGGCCACGGCGTGATTTGATGTAGTGTACCTTGGTGGCCTTTTTTCCAGAAAATGGAAGTGTTGATGGTACAAACGGGCTCGCTCTTCCACCCGTTTGTGGATAAGATTGGCGAATGTAGCCGCGACTGTCTCCTTGGTAAATGTGCCTATGGTTTTCTTGTCTCTTGCCCGCATGGTCATTCCTTCAGTGGGCAATCTGAGTGCCTCTGCCACTATCTCTTTTGAGAATACTACCTTGACCTTGTTCCCTTGGGTGTCAGATATTTGTGTGGTTTCGTCCTCTTTGATGGTGGATAGAAGCTCGTAAGCTTTTGAAAAGTCCACTTCGCAAGGCTCTTGTTCGTAGAAATGCCTGAGCCCCAACTTGCGGTTAGCCTCTTTGGTCTCTGGCTTGGCAGCTATATCATAGACCTCTTTAGGCAGGAGTTGCAACTCCACCTGATGCCCTTCTTCACTCTTGAACCTACCAGTGAAGACCGTGGTGTGGTGTTCTTCTAGCTGTTATCTAGAAAGGTAAGATGCCTTTGTTGCTTTGACCAACTCAGGGTCTGGTTGATACGCAGGCAGTTCTTGTAATTTCTCTTTCTGGTTTAGCTTCTTCTTGGCCCTCTCCGCTCCTTGCATTGCTCCTGTTCAGTGAATAGTGCAAAGTTAGCAGATTTGTCGAATTTTTCTCTGGAATGTATTTTTAGTCTGAAATGTTGACAATTTGGTCCAAATTGCTTCAAATCAATTTTTGAAGCAAAGATGCATAAAATCATGCAAGGAACAAAACTATATGGTCAAAACAAAAACTTGCAACCAAAGTAAATAATCACGATTATTTACAGCTGAGGAAAATTTCCAACTTTTGCAAACTTGCCTTTATAGGCTTGAAGTATATACCCAATACATCCTCTGAGTGAATTATGGGCTCATTTGGATGCACAGGTTGAAAATGGTACTAGATTTTGGTTTTAGGTCTCTAAAATAGTAGATATAAAGGAAATTTGAGATTTTGAACTCCAAATTGATTCAAAGTTGGCTAGTGGGCTTATCACAACATTTACTTTGGATGTATGATGGCAAAATAACAAAATTCCCCAGTTTTGACCAAAAAGTAAATAATTGTGATTATTAACTTTTCTTCCAAAATTGACTTTTTTTGGTACAAATTGGTTCTAGGCATGGTATAGACCATGGGTATGAGATATGAGGTGATTTGGATCAAGAAAAGTTGTTCATAACCCAAATTTTGGCTTGCAAAGACTTCTTTGCGTTTTTTGGCAATTTTACAAGTAATGGGTGGTCATTTTGGCTCATACTTCATTTTTGGCATGTGATAGGTGTGTACACATGATAGGTGAGGTGATTTGACAATTTCCAAGCAAAACTGATGTAAAAGTAAATAATCACAATTATTAACTTCAGTGACAAAAACTTTACAAAACACACAAATTTTGACCTAGACATGTTTCATACACCTAATATAAGTCCTGAATTGAATTTGGTTAAGTTTGGTCATGCCGCATCACTTTGTGCTCTGTCGACTCTGAAATCACCGCTTTTTGTGACTACTCTGTCTGCGGGTTGGTCAGTCAACTTTGAGGCTTTGGACTTGTCCGTAACATAGTTGTGAAGCAACCTGTCCAATTCTGGCTCATTTGGA
Source organism: Adiantum capillus-veneris (assembly GCF_014529385.1). Taxonomy (NCBI): domain Eukaryota; kingdom Viridiplantae; phylum Streptophyta; class Polypodiopsida; order Polypodiales; family Pteridaceae; genus Adiantum; species Adiantum capillus-veneris. The sequence continues at coordinate 22,482,933 of NC_140941.1, read as the reverse complement.
GTGAGTTTGGCCTCGTATGTCGACTTTGACGCTTTGTAACCTTCGAGCCATTTTATGCTTTTTGAGGGCTTTGCTTGATGGATTTCACCAAACCAATCATATACATTGTATATGGACCTCATTAGCAAGCCATCTGTGGAGTCAGATTGAAATTCTGGCATTTGCCAAAAACTTAACTTTTCTACGAGGGACCCCCTTGACCCCAGCCGAATGGTCATCTAGTGGTATAGAAAGGTTCTATTATGTTAGGGTATGTTATGGTTCAAATACCATCCGATTTGGTCAAGCTAGCAGGCCGCTATGGTCATTTTAGGTTGTAGGTCTTCGTGCACTGCTCGGTTTCTAGGGTTTTTTCTAAGGCTTTAGACTAACTACCGGCCGTACAAAATGGATCATTATCGAGTAAAGAATTTACCCCTCATGTCTCATGTGAGATGGCGCTGAAAACGGTCAACTATGGACTCCGAAAATGTCGCGCGAAAGAGGCCGAAATCTCTCTCTGCAAAGGCTCTAAGTGGAAATGAAGTGGTTTTAGCCTACCATGGATATCTATACCTGGACTTCCCGAACCAAATTTCCCCAGATTCCCCCGTTAGTCCCACTAAGCCGTGAAATCTATGTTAGACTCGAAAATTTCCTTGATCGGATTCCTGTAGCTCATTCTACAAGAATTTTGCAAAAGTAGGCATGGCTGCCTAATTTAGGCTTCCCACTTCCATCTTCTGATTTCATTGAAATTTTTTGTGCTTGTCCGCCTTGTCTTTCTGATCACCATCGTGTCTTCGTTTTTTTCATATGAGCTTCCCTGCTATTTATTATTAATTTTGACCTGTTTATTTGAAAAAACCAAAGAAAATAGCAAAATGCTTTAAAAAAGTAAAGTAAAAATTCAATAATAAAGAAAGTCCCTTGAAAAACACATCTTTATTCTTTTTTGTTGGATTTCTCCATTTTTAAGCCTCGTTATCAACAAACATGATGAAAAATATCCAAAAAATGACTATTTTTGATGATTTTTTGATAGTATATACACTATTTACACTCATCGGGAAGATATTACTAGTGAATTTTCCTTTGATGATGAATTATAAGGGCACTATTATGTAATTTTGAAAAAAATCACACGCTAACATCAAACTTTTCCTCCCTCTTCAACATTGTCCTTAATTACTTAGTACTTAGTGCCCTTCCACCCCTCTTAGTTTGCGTACTCCGAGATGATTGTGTGCATGGGTTGAACAACTGTGTATATGCATAGCTGTGATTGGCTCTACCATGATATGAAGATCAATGCAATTCAAACCCATATGTTGTGCAAGAGCTGGGTCTTGAGTAATTAACTCAAGGGTTTCCGATGTCGATGTTTGCTGCTGCTGATGTCTTTCAAAGATAAAATCTTGTAGCTTTGTGCTCTCTGTTTGATTGTACCATCAAGGTGCTTTAGCACTCTGATTGCTTGATCTGTTGGTAGCACTTTCGATCGTAGTCAAGTTTTTTCTCTCCGTTGGTAGCTCTGTCGGCTTGGTGCTGCATGGTGTGGTGGAGTCTGTTGAGACTTAACTCGCCATTGCTTGATTGGTTTTGCGGTTTGTCAAGAAGATAAGTACTCCTTTTTCTTCCAAACCCTTTTCATGCTAGGTTCCTTGCTCGGAGATGCTCGATTCTGTGTTCGAACCCTTGGGACCTTATTTTGTTTCTTTGGTGAAGTTTTAGGCACCCAGATCTCAATTGGTTTATCCTTAAGCTGTGCTTTTGGTACCTAAATTTGTCTGACTCCTTGCATGCTACATGTAGCATTTGATTGTCGAGGGGATGGAGAAGATTGGCTTTGTGGATTGGTCTGCTGATTACTTCTTTTTCACTCCTCCTTGCTTGGTGCAATTGGAACAATGAGCTGCCCTCCTTTAGGTGATAGCTTTAGTTGATTCGTATCCTAATATGGTATTTCTTTGTATGTACGCGTCCAGGGAATTCTAAGAATCATCGTCTCATTCATGTTTTCATTTGGCAAGCATACAAACTGATATGGACACGAACATCCATGTACTATCACGTTCAAGTTGACTACTCCCAATGTTGGAGTTGGATTCTTGTTGCATCCTTTGATTGTCGCTATTCTGTTGTCAATGCTTGAATTGTTGCCTTCTTGTATGTGGAATAACTGACTACATTCACTCTAGATCTTGTGTCTACCAAAGCATTGGTGCTATGAATATTGAGCTATACTTTGATGCGCAGATCCATTCCATCTAACCAGTCGTCATTTGTTGAAACTACGTCTTTAGGTAATTCCCATTGTCGATCATCTATTTCCAAAGAGTTGATGGGAATCGGCATCTGTTGATTCTTCAGAGAATCTTTATGCTTGAGTACCCGAAGTCTAGCTTCCTCTTGGGCTTCATCAATAACCTGCTCTCGCTTGATCTTCCTTTGTTTGGCTTCATGCATTCTCTCTAGCAATTCATTGGTTAGTGGAAAATTGTATTTCTTTAAATGACATCCACTAATCCAATTAGCCATTGGTTCACCATCTAGGGTGGACAATTTTACTGCTCCACTTGGAGATACATCTTCAATGATAAATGGTCTATTTTCCTTTTTCTTAAACTTGGGAATGTGTTGCTTAAGGGAATAGACTAGAACTAAGTCCCCTCTCTTGAAGGTTTTCGTGATTAAGTGGGAATCAAAAAATTGTTTTTGTTTCCGCTTTTGTGCATAGAAATGAGGTACAGCAGTTAGCCTTTGCTCGTCTAGCTTTTCCAAATCTTCAAGTCTTTCTGACAATTCATGTCCAGTCCACTCAAGATTCTGTGCTACCCTTGATGTCGACAATAGAAATTCTATTGGCAGTATGGCATCAAGACCGTAAACAAGGTTAAAGGGTGTAGCATTTAGAGTTGTTTTGAATGAAACTCGATAAGCCCATAGAGTAGCATGGAGATTCATTTCCCAGTCTGTCCTTCCGGAACTAACCACTTTAGTCAACATCGGGCTAAGAATTTTATTCGTATGCTCACCTTGTCCGTTTGCTTGTGGGTGATAGGGAGCTGATTTGTTATGGATGACCATAAACTCATTAAGAAAATACTCTATTATCTCATTGAGGAAATGAGTTCCCCGATCATTGACAATATCTATTGGCAGTCCATATCTCTTGAATACATACTCATATAAGAATGCAGCAGTGCTTCTGGCATCATTATTTTGAGTCACTTTATCCTCGGCCCACTTAGTCAAATAGTCTATAGCTACAATGATATATTGAGCTTGGGTTCTATAAGCAGGTGGCTTTATCAGTCCAACAAAATCTATACCCCATTTTGCGAAGGCTCTAGCACCCATCATTGGTCTTAAGGCCATGTTGTCTACTCGCGTTGGCATTTTTGCTTGTTGAAAAGTGACCTACAGCTAATTCAGCATGTGCTTGTTCTATAATTGGAATATACTCGTTTTCATTTGCACAAAGATGCAAATGTTGATCTTTACCTCTCCGATACAATTGGTTCCCAATAAGAGCATAGTCTCTTGCTTTAGTTTCAATTTCTCTTTGACGGTGTTTACTCATATCCTCAGGAAATGTTCGGCTTGATAAGTAAGTAACCAGATAATTACTCCACTTAGAACATGTGACATTTTAAACAATGTTACATTAGGAATGGGTGTTTTTTATGACATTGAGGGCAATCTTTTACAAAAGATCTAACATCTCTCCTCATAGTCGGCCAAAATACTCCAAGTCTCAAGATTTGTTGCATAGTTTGGTCTTCCACAAAGTGAAGTCCTACTATGGTAACATGTGCTTGACTTAGATATTGTTCTTTTCTTCAGGGTTAATGCATAAAAGCAATATCTCATTCCGATTTCTTTTGTATAGCCTTCCAGCTAGTAATTGATACATAGGCGATTGCTTGATTAAATTGATTGTGATAGGAAGGGGTATTTGTGAATCCACTTGAGCTATTGTCATCAATGACACAATGTTTTCCGACAATCTAGGTATCATTTCCACAGAGAACAAATAGGCATCTGGTAGATCATCGTCTACCTCTTCAAGTGATTCCCTTGAAACAATCAATGTTTTCCGACAATCTAGGTATCATTTCCACGGAGAACAAATAGGCATCTGGTAGATCATCGTCTACCTCTTCAAGTGATTCCCTTGAAACAATCCTTGACAAATGATCTGCTCGTTGATGTGTAGTGCCTTTTTTTACGACCACAGTGAAATCAAATTCGAAAAAAATGATGAACCATCTCACTATTCTCCTTGTGCTGCATGGCTTGTTGACCAAATACTACAAAGCTTGGTAGTCCACAAAGAACACAAACTTGTTGGCTAATAGGTAATGTCTATACCTTTTAACAACATAGATCATTCCTAGTCCTTCTCTTTCGGTGGTGGTGTAATTATTTTTTGCCATGTTCAATTTTCGGCTAGCATAAGAAATAGGAAAGTCAATTTCCCATCTCCTGGTTGAGCTTGTATACAACCAATAGCAAAGTTTGAAGCATCTTCATGTACGTGGAATATCTTATCCCAATCTGGTGCTTTTAATATTGGAGTTGAGGTGAGAGCTTGCTTAAGCTTCATGAAGGATTCTTCACATTCCTCTGTCCATTCAAAGTGTGTAATCAAGCTATACATGGGTTTTGCAACTATAGCATACATGTAGATGAACCGTCGGTAGTATCCACAAGGTCCCATGAAGGCTTGTACCCCCTTGACTGTTGCTGGTCTAGGCAAATCAACAATGACATGAATCTTCTCAATATCAGTAGCTATGCCATTTTTAGACACTATATGTCCAAGAATTTTTCCTTGTCTTCCCATGAATGTGCACTTTTCATGATTTAAGCAAATCCTATAAAGTCTACATTTCTCGAATACCTTTTTGAGGTGTTCAAAATGATCAGCCCGGATTAACGAATGTACGCATAGATCATCCATATATACTTCTAATAATTTCCAAAGATACTCTTTGAAAGCATGGCTCATCAACCTCTGAAACATGGTTGGAGCATTAGTTAACCCAAACGGCATAACCTGATAGGTAAATATACCTCATTCTGTTGCAAAAGCAATTTTATGCTGATCTTGTGGATCAACCAAAAGTTGATTGTATCCCGAAAATCTGTCTAAGAAGTTGTAAGATTATTTTCCTGCCACTCGTTCTAAAACATGCTCAGTTATCGGAAGAGGAAAGTTGTCTATAATGGTAGTTGCGTTCACCTTTTTGAGATTAACACACACGCGTAATTTTCCATTCTTCTTATGTACTACCACAATTGGAGATACCCAATCTGTGTGTTCAATTTTGTAAATTAATTCAGCTTCCTTTAGTTTTTCAATCTCTTCTTTGATCTTCCTCGCAAATGTTTCTTTATAAGTGTATGGTCTTTGTCTACTTGGTTTCACATCATCTCTCATGGGTATAGTATGTTCACAGATTTCTGGATCAACACCCTTGAGATCCTTGTAAGACCAAGCAAAGATATCTTGGTATTCCTTTAACAAGCTCAGCAAAAGCTTTTCTTCTTCTTTTGTTAGGTCATTTGCAATGTAAGCAGGTTTAGCCTCTTCTCCTGGTTCAGCCAAGTCTACCCTTTTAGCGTTTTTAGGCCCTTCATAAGATTCTCCTTGTTTTTGTAGTTCCTTAACAGGTTGTTCAATTATGATTTTCCGATCTTGGAGAGTATACTTTTTGTAATGGGATGTAACATGCATTACATCCTTTCTATCCTCTTCCGTGGTTTCCATTGCGGTTGTGTATATCTCCTTTAGAGATTTTTTCAACTCTTGATATTTCTTTTTCCGCTCGACTCTGGTCATGTGTGGTTTTTTATCCTGAGATTTTTGTTGAGTACCCTTCTTGCTTTTCTCGATATCTGAGACATTTTTGAGTTTTTGTTTGAAAGATATGTGCCAGTTATTTTGTCCTTGACACAATCATTAGCATCTATCTGCATCAGGAATTGTGTTTTACTAGAGACTGATGGCATAGGTCATGTTTTCACGAGATTGGTGTCTCTCTTTAGTCTATACCATTTTTGTCTTCTATTTCTAATTTGGAAAGTCAAAAAACTTTTCCTCCCCTCCCTTTAAGAGTAACTCAGCTCGCGTATACTCTTTTTCTGATCTCGAATCTTTTGATGTAGCTGAGTGTTCATCTAACTCATCAGTTGCATCGTAATAGAGGTCTGAGAAGATTTGTTGAGCTTTCATAAGTCCTTGGGTGCCTCATCTTTGTTTTCAATGTTGAGGATTGACATCATTTGGATGGGAACTATATCGTAGCCATCCTCATTGCAAAATTGAGTCGGCATAGACGTATTCACACATACATCCATTGTCCTAAAATTTGATTCCACTCGAATGGCTCAAATAAATGCCCTGGAAAGGGTTCAGGTATGTAGGCTTCGTCTCTGGAGTCCCTTTCTAGGATACATTATTCTCGTCTTAAGCTTCCATTTTTTGAATCTCCGTACATCCAAATAGCAGTGTCTTTGTTTAACCAGGATGGGAGTTTAGTTTCAGCCAAAGAGACTAAATCAAACTCTTGGAAGGGTGTTTTCAAGACATCTCTATAAGTGTGATCTTTTAGATTGACTCTTGTTATAGATCCCACCTGCTTCAAGTACAGATAGTTATTCCCGTAATCTTGGATAAGTTGTACCTGTCACATGAAAGGTCTTCCCAATATGATTTCATTGTTGAGTTTTTTCCCAAATTCTACTATGGCAAATGGTGTTGATATTCAATTCCACAGGAATTGACTATCACTTTTTCAAGCAGCCCTAGTGGTCTCTCAATATGTCTGTCAGCCAACTGCAATTTCATTCGAGTTTTTCTAATGGATGGCTGTCCCCAGGATTCCCATACTGCTTTAGTGGCTATGGCTATGCCAGCTCCACTATCCAGGCCATGATTTCAATGTCATTATATTTCACCGGGAGGGTGGTGTTTCCTTCTTCCCCTTCGTAATATTCTCCGACCTTGTTCATAGGAACTCATCGAATCTCTTTGTTTTCCATTTCATTTTTCAATTTTCCCAAATTCTTAGAGATTAACCCCGTTATCCCTACCTTCTCTAGGGTTTTCTGCAAATCGTTCCACAAGTATGGTCTGAGTTTCAACAGTTCTCCCAAAGTAAGAGTGCATTGGATGGGTGTAGACATGTTCATATCAGAAGGTAGGTTATCCAACCAGACTTCCTCTATAAGAGTTGACTTTAAAGTTAGGCTTCTATCGTTGATCTCTCTCACTTTTTCCCATAAGTGTCCTGGCTAGTCTTCCTCTACGAATCGAATGCCGTCTAAGGCATCTTCGCTGCTAGGCACTATAAGCATTGGTTTATTTGTTTCAAGGTGGGGTTCTACCACCACATTGGATTTTGCTTTCGTTTCTTCTATCGCAAGCTCTTTAGGTTTTGCAATACTTTCAAGCTTGGATTTTTGTTTACCCAACATTTCTTGCGTGATTCTTACCAAATTTTGATAAGCCTCCAGCTTTGCTGCTTCCATGTCCGGAGATGGATAGTTTTTCCATTTTTTTTCCATGTTTTGGCCTGCTTTAAGTTATGCTTGGTAGGCTTCCAAGGCAGCATTAATAGACTCAAAAATTTTATCAACCAGAATGGATCCTCCACATTTCACGGTTGTTTCCTTGAATTCACTGCCAGTTTCTTTCAACTTGTCCTGGGCTAGCATTTTGCTTTGTCTTCGATTTCAAAACGTTGTTTTTGTTTTCTCATCTCATATCTTTTTCTTCTGCTCCTTTTGATTCTTTGAGAAGAAATTTTGTGTTCTCCAAATCATCAGAGGAGTTGTGTTTCTTTTTCTTTGCCTAGGCTCTAGTGATTACCTTGATTGGAACAATTGGTTCACTCTCTGATGAGCTACTAGGAATCACTTGGACTATGTTTACGACAGTTTTTCCTTTGTCCAAAGGATTCTTAGGACAATCTTTCGAAAAGTGTACTCCCTTTTTGCAACATTGTATGCAATAGGCTTCAATTGGTTTGAGGTTTTTGTCAAGCTCTGGACATTCGTTCTTTGAATGGTTATCAGCACCACAATTATGACAGTTTCATGTTCTAGGCTTCATCATGAGTCTTTCCATGGGAGGTATGACACCTTGATTATCTACATAATATATTGCTGCAAGCTCTGGTGGAGCATAAGTCATTGTTTCTTCCATTGGTGGTGGATGTGGACTATACCAATCTCCTTCTACCATTGTTGTAGATGGACTAGGCTTTGCATAGGGTGTAACAGGCACTAATGCTTGTTCATCTATGACTCGTTCAGAGTGCATGTACTTTACAGGTACTACATTATGTCCTGGATACAGAGGTTGTTGTCCCAACATAGGTTGAGGTCTTTCCATACCCATTGGTGGTCTTTGATCTTGGGCCATATTAGGTCGATATCTGTACATGGGTTGTCCTTATGGCTTCATGGACACATACTGAACATTCCCATCATACTTTGGTCTGAAGTATCACTCGTGGGTCTCATGGTTAGTCCATTTACCCTCGATTGCACACCATTTTTGTGGCCTAATTGGTTGTCCTTGTATAGGTATCCCTTGTCCTGGTCCTCTCATAGGTGCTTTTTGCATATTGTTCATCATGTCGTTCATCCTTTTTAGCATATCTTCTATGGCTGAGAGTGGTTCCGCAGCAGCCTTTCCCACTTGTGCTGGTTTTGTGGATGTTGTTTTCTCGCTTTGGTTATCCTTAGGGACATCTTCTTCGTTGAAGATCTCGCAATTGTCTCCTAGGTCAATAACATCAGACACACACGCTTCTAGGGTTCTATGATTTTTACTATAGAGTATAGCATGAAGTTCTTTGTTTAGGAGTCTCTCCAAAAACAAGGATACAAGTCAATCTTCTGCAGGTATCTCTATCTCTGGGCATCTAGCAATGTATTGTTTCATTCGAGTTATACAATCCGTGACAGACTCACCAAGTTTCTGTTTAAAGTTAAAGATTTGAGTTGTCATATTATGTTTAATCCCCGTTTTGGAACAAGCAGCTACAAATCCTTGAGCTAATGTGTTCAGGTCCATGATTAACAATGTTTTGGAACCATGTCAAAGCTTTTCCTTCTAATGTCATTCGAAACTCCTCGAATTGAGTATGGAAATCGAATATACGCTCTGCTCTTAGCACTTGCTTAAAGCTTGCTAAAGTGGTCATATGGATCCCCTGATCCACTATGTTTTCTAACCCATTTTTGAAAATCAGCCGGTCTGACACGTCTGTTTAGTTCAACTCCAGCTGGGTCTTCTGGGAGTTGGTCCTATTTTGTCCTTCAAACCATTCTGTTGGAAAAAGTGACTCATGTAGCCCTGGACTGGCCTTAGTGTCACCCAGTTTTCTACATGATGAGGTGGTTTCTGGTTTCTTCACATTACTCTCAGATGATCTCTCACGGTGTTCATCTCTTGGAGGTGTTTTTGGTCCTTGCTCCAATATCCAATCCCGTATGGAATACCCTTGGCATTTGGTTTGTTCTACCTCCTTAGGAGTCATCATAACAAAGTTGTTGTTATAACAATCTCTAAATAGGTAGGTTGGTAGGTCTGCTAATCCCTTATCTTTGATCTTGAAGATATAGATGATCTTCATGGCCGTTAATTGTCCTAGTTTGGCATGAGAAGTCCACAAAAGATCTTTTGTGTTTCTATCTTCCCAGCAATAGACTACAATCCTAGGGATATCCGTATTAATCCGTTTCAAAGGCTTCAAGTCTACTTGATCGTATCCCTTGAATTCTAAAGTTGGTGGTCCTTCTTTTGCTGACATATCTGGGATTATGGTTTTTACTTCCAATCCCCGTTTGTCTATCATGTTATTTCAACTTGTAAATACTGAGTTTTGCTTCTGTCGATGTACATTTTTCCTTGTTTGTTTTCCCTAATCTCTTCTTCGAACTCAATACCATGGTCATCAATGCGAATAGCATACTCCTCATTAGGATCCACGTAAACCTAAGCTCCATGGCAATTAATCTTATAAAATGAGAGTATATTCTTATAGCGCACTATCGTTACAAAGCAAAAGAGGACAATCTTAAGGTATGCGGTGTCATGAGTTTTTTGGAGCAAGGGATTGCACATATGTACATACACATGCATGGTGCATCAAATAAGGAATTGCCCATTTTCCAGAGCCAGGTGGTTACGTGGGTCCCACATGTGTACAGGTAGGACAACATGTACATAGTGCATCGATTTTAACTATCACCAGTACCAGTGTGTTTTTTCTATAATAAAGAGGAGTTGGTAGCACGTAAAAATTCTCGAGGAAGCTATCCGCGGGCCGACGACATGAGGTAAGCAGGTGCCTCGGATGGCATCTAGTGGCTTCAGGAGGCCGAACGGGGTCAATACTTGCACGTGGATGAGTACGGACACAACGTGGGTGTTTTCTTGTGAGAGTTATGCAGAAAGGTCATCATTAGGACCAATTTTTGGGGCCACTTCACGTGGTGGCGGGATGCATTATTGAAATGAAATGAGTGCCAGGTGTGCGGATGATGCAAAAAGGTGACAACTATGCATTGCGAGGTCAGTTTTTGGCCTGTTCGGGGTCCGTTTGACGTCATCTAAAAGGCCAAGGGTGCCCAACTAATAAATCTAAGTGTGGGAACTGAGAAAACAGAGAGAAGACCAGAAAAAACGTGGAGAAGAGAGGAGGAACAGCCGCAGGTGTGTTTTTGGGGTTTTTGGAGCCTGTTTAGGCCGTAAACTGCTCATTCGAGGTCGGATTTGATCACTTTGACATTGTAGACTGGGGTTTTGGGCCGTTCCGAACGCGATGGCGCTGTCCATTTTGCCAAATTACTCACTCTTTTTCTGCTGTTTTTCTGTGTAAGTTTTTCCTATGAGCGAAGTTTCTGCTCCAGTTTGTTATTGTATCTGGCTTATTTTACCCATAATGTGTGAGCTATTTGCCCCATTGGTGTTGGCCCAAGCTCTATTGTATCTAAACATCAGAAATTCTCCTCTTTTGAGCTGAGTTTTGTGTGTGTGTGTGTGTGTGTGTGGAGTGGGCAAGTGGATAGTCTCTCTCCTCTCACTCTAGAGGTGTGTTCCCTGTCTCGGCCAGGTGTGTTGTGTAAGCCGAGTGGTGCCCCATAGTGTGTGTGTGTGTGTGTATCTTTCCAAGAGTGTGTATCGGGTCGTTATAGAGGCGTTCTATGTGTTTCCATCCCGCTCACATTCTTTTGGTGCCCCCACGGAGGATCTTCTTCGAGTACCTTCTGTTTCGAGCTTCGAGCTTCGAGCTTCGAGATTCGGGCTTACAGGCTGCAGGTTGCAAATTACAGGTTACAGGGATAGGGACAAGTACAGGTACAAGTGATTCACATAGATACAGGTAGCTGGAGCACCCTTTTCGTGACCTCGCCATAGGCTATGTACTAGTGAGTCCTATTTGATGCTCGGGTTCTATTGTTGACAGTTTATGCATATATATACAGTCTCTATTTTGGGTTCCTACTGCTCTACTTCTGGGGAAACTCTGCCAAAATTTTTCCAAGTTATGATGGCTGGTTTCTTGGTCTTTTGAGCCATTTATGCTGTTATGCTGCTGAAATTTTGGCAAAATCAGAGGTTAAGTCAGGTGTGCCTTCTTGGGAGCTTCATGGTTGGCTTTAATGGATGATCAAAATGGCCCTCAATTCACTCCTTTTCATTTAACTCAAAGAATCCAGATAAATGTTCATGTGTCTAGGAAGATTTTTTTCCAGCAGCGCATAGTCTTTATGTTCGGGCCAAGAAGATTACGAGAGATCTTGGAATGTCCTTTGCCTGTTGTAATTCCGATGATCAACTATGAAAACTCATTTGATGTGCATGTGTTTGTCCTTATCTAAGCTTGAGCTCCATTGAAGTTTTTGGGAACTGAGTCAGTCAAAAAGTTTGATTTCTTGTACGTGTGTTTGAAGGGGTTCTCAAAGCATGGTAGCTTGGGTAGCCATGGCTTTCTCTTATCCGGAATTTCATGGAAGAAGTGGTGAAGATGCGGAAGACTTTCTGGAGCAAGTCGAGGTGGCATGCATAAGCAACAATATGTGTGATGAGGAGAAGATTTTGAGGCTATTTGGATTGCTTTTGAAAGATGAGGCCCGTGTTTGGTTCATGGATTTGGAAGCTAAAGAAGAAGTGGCTTCCTCTTATGGTTTGAGTCTTGACAAGTTTATAGAAGCTTTTTTAGAGCATTTCCACGTTTTTGAAGATGCAAATGCAATATGGAAGTATCTCAATGCTCTTAAGCAAGGTTCTTGTCAAGGTGTTGATGCCTGTGTACAAGGTTTTACAGATTTATGGACTCGTTGGTGTGTTGCTCTTAAGGATGAGACCCCCCCTTGTTCATTGAAGAAAAGTTCTTTTGTTGATGGTTTGTCACCTTGGTTGCGGTTCGAGGTTGAGTTGAAGACGCCCGAGTCTTTTGAAGATGCAGTATACATTGCAAAGCACAAGGAATGGAAGTTTAAGCGTCTTGAGGAATATGGTATCAGTACAGGTATGCATGTGCAAGATGGATTTGACATGGAAGATGAAGTTAAGCCTAAGAAGATGAAAAGTAGCCTATCCTATGATGTTTCTCGTTTCTTCCCAAGGTCTATTGTGAAGTGTAAAGAGGTCTTGCAGGTTGACAGGTTTATGGAAGAGCCTAAAGAGGTGAGTAATGCTTTGGATACAGGATTGAAAAGTCTTGAAGAGGATGCATTGGCTACTTGTGTACCTTGTGATTCTCGGTGTGAGTGTGAGGTCGAGGTTATTGATGATGAGCACGTATCTTTGGATACTAGTTCCTTGGAAATTAGGGAAGAGGGCAAGGTTCAGAGCCATTTTGTGGATTTGTTGGATGTGGAGCCTGTTTTGAAGCCATATTTTGATGTATGTGTAGTGATTGAGCCGATTTGTGAGCATGATTGTGGTTTAGAGCAGGGATCTGTATTCTTGGAGACTGATGAACCCATGTTAGAAGCTATGGATAGTGTTGATAGCCATGATTATGATGTGGATGAAGTTATCTGTGATGATGAGTATGCTTATGATGATGAGAAGGGGTTTGGCATATATGAGTCCAATCTCAGCTATATGGATGCCTATGCTAGGGATATGTGTGCTGCGGGGATACTTTTGTGCTTTGGATATCAACAACTTTACCTTCACACAATGCTTTTAGCTACTTGGGTGCATGATTTGCAGGTTGTTGCTATGGCTGGTGAAGCCAAGATGCCAGGTGATGAGTCACTTGAGTTGTCTCTATCGGTTGGGTTGAATGTGGCATGCAATATTTATGCTTTTGGAACTCCATACAGGGCGGATGTGTTAGTTGGATATGCCTATGGTGCATTTTGGTTGATTGTTGACAAATGTAGGTGTGGTGTTATAATGCTTCTTGTGAATCAGGCGATATGCCTTTGGCCTTTTAATCCAGGTGGAATGACCATCTACTAGTGCTGCTGCTGAGCATGAATGCTCTAGTAGGCTAGGGGGTGGGAAAATTATGTCAGGAGTTTTCTGGAGCAAGGTATTGCGCATATGTACATACACATGCATGGTTCATCAAATAAGGAATTGCCCATTTTCCAGAGCCAGGTGGTTACGTGGGGCCCACATGTGTACAGGTAGGACAACATGTACATAGTGCATCAATTTTAACTATCACCAGTACCAGTGTGTTTTTTCTATAATAAAGAGGAGTTGGTAGCGCGTAAAAATTCTCGAGGAAGCTATCCGCGGGCCGACGACATGAGGTAAGCAGGTGCCTCAGATGGCATCTAGTGGCATCAGGAGGCCGAACGGGGTCAATACTTGCACGTGGATGAGTACGGACACAACGTGGGTGTTTTCTTGTGAGAGTTATGCAAAAAGGTAATCATTAGGACCAATTTTTGGGGCCACTTCACATGGCGGCGGGATGCATTATTAAAAAGAAATGAGTGCCATGTGTGCGGATGATGCAAAAAGGTGACACTGCGAGGTCAGTTTTTGGCCTATTCGGGGTCCGTTTGAGGTCATCTAAAAGGCCAAGGGTGCCCAACTAATAAATCTAAGTGTGGGAACTGAAAAAACAGAGAGAAGACCAAAAAAAACGTGGAGAAGAGAGGAGGAACAGCCGCAGGTGTGTTTTTGGGGTTTTTGGAGCCTGTTTTGGCCGTAAACTGCTCATCCGAGGTCGGATTTGATCGCTTTGACATTGTAGACTGGGGTTTTGGGCCGTTCCGAATGCGATGGCGCTGTCCATTTTTCCAAATTACTCACTCTTTTTCTGCTGTTTTTCTGTGTAAGTTTTTCCTATGAGCGAAGTTTCTACTCCAGTTTGTTATTGTATCTGGCTTATTTTACCCATAATGTGTGAGCTATTTGCCCCATTGGTGTTGGCCCAAGCTCTATTGTATCTAAACATCAGAAATTCTCCTCTTTTGAGCTGAGTTTTGTGTGTGTGTGTGTGTGTGTGTGTGGAGTGGGCAAGTGGATAGTCTCTCTCCTCTCACTCTAGAGGTGTGTTCCCTGTCTCGGCCAGGTGTGTTGTGTAAGCCGAGTGGTTCCCCATAGTGTGTGTGTGTATCTTTCCAAGAGTGTGTGTCGGGTCGTTATAGAGGGGTTCTGTGTGTTTCCATCCCGCTCACAGCGGTTTCTAAAAGAAAGTTTTGAACTCTAGGCGAACCTAGAGGAAGCTAAAGTACAACTACACAAGACGCTCGTGTTTTTCCCTAGTTTAGGTCTCTTCGATCCTCAGCAGCGGTGCCAAATGTGAGACGCATTTCTAACCTCACCATCATATCTTATTGCAGTATTAGCGAGAACCATGGTTAATTTGTCAAACCATGGGATGAAGCTGACTCGGCATAGAGGCTACAAGAGGTTATGGTCATCAATTTTCTGTCCGTAGACGAACTTTGCAAATTTGATCACAATTTCCAATTCAATGATCTAAATCTTACCAAATTTGGTTTGTGGGATTATTACAACATGGTAAAGCTAGTGGTATGCCAACTTGGTCGTAAGAATTGGAAAATGGGGCAGATGTAAATAATCGCGATTATTTACAACTGGCAACTTTTTGCATCTTCTTGGTCAACCGAGCATGTACACATATTTATCACATCAATATAAGCTTATGAATCAAATTTCATCAAGTTTGGATAGTTTTTTTTTCCAATTTACAATGAAGTTTCAAAAAGCCAGTACAAACTTTAGTTTTTACCTAACTTTTTGCCAGTTTGGTGATCTAAATCTTTTGTGCCTTTACAAAAGTTGTTTGTATACATGCAATGAGTCAATGGTATGAACCTTGGTCAAATCTGGGCTGAAAGATAATAATCACGAGTATTAACTTCAGCCTTGAAATGAACCAATTTTTGTACTTTTTTCAAGGACGGTCCTTTTATGAGTTATTTTAAGCCTATGAATCAAGTCAAAACTTAATTTGGCTTAAAATGTCAAGAAAATAAAAATAATCTGAGTTTTGGCCAACTCTTGAAATTTTTACCTCAAAGTGTCCTCGAGCTTACCCATTGGCCCATACAAATTTTAAGCTTCCTCTCCAGTCGAATTGACTAGTTTGGAGTCTTTTCCTACTATTTCTAGTTGTAGACCTGAAATTGTGTAACTTCCAATAACAACTCACACTTGATTCGTTCAGAGAGAGCAATGTTCTAAAATCCACTTTGGATCCTACTTACCCTACTCCTAGATTCTCATGCAATGGGGTTGTGGAAAGTGTCCACAAACACTCGTTTTCTTGTTTTTAATGGGTTTTTGAGCTTTGATCTTAAGACGTGTCTCGTCTATCAACCATTCTCAAAATCCTGATCTAATTCTACAATCCTACAATCCTAAAGGCACTTCGCAAGTACGATTACTTCCAATCTACCTCTACACAGCAAAAGACGACAATCTTAGGCTATGCGGTTTCTAAAAGAAAGTTTTGAACTTTAGGAGATCCTAGAGGACGTTAAAGGATAACTTCATAAGATGCTCATGTTTTTTCCTAGTCTAGGTATCTTCGATCCTTGGCAGCGGTGCCAAATGTGGGACGCATGTCTAACCTTACTATCCTATCTTATTGCAATATTAGCATGATTAAATTGTCAATCCATGGGATGAAGCTGACTCAACTAGTGCATAAAGGATACAAGAGGTTTTCAATCTCTTGGAAAACAACTAATGACTCGCATCTAACTCAAGCTACACTCAAGTGACTGAAATCACCAAAAGCCAATTGCTCATCGGCAAAGAAATCACATCCGTTACTGTATCAAATGACATCCAAACGGAACGAAACTTCTAGGAAAATTTTATAAGACCTAAGCACACATGATTATGGTCTCAAACCCCACTTAAGGTCATGTGCACAAATCGCGATTATTAACATTAGTGGATTTGTGACCTAGTCGTTTTTGACCTAGAATGCACCTAAATGCTTAGCAATGATGCCCCAATACCCTGCCTATGCTTAATTTTTTATTTTGAAGTGTAAATTCCTACTTATGATGACATTAGACTGTGGGTGGAGGACGCCAAAATCTACGAATTATTGTGATGTGTTTATGTCAATGCGTAGAGATCTTACCTGCGGTTGTAATGCAACAAACGCGACTCCAATGTGACAACTGGGGAGAAAATAGGAAGTGGAAGAAGGAGAGAAGTGAGTGCCGTTAGCTCACGCTGTGTATTTCATTATCCAAAACTTAATATTAACTTACAAAAATTAGCTTTCATACCTTAGCCAAGGTTTTTGGTGGTCCAAACTAATAATCTGGGAGTTCTACCAAAAATGGGAACCTTGTATCCCCAGCTCATCAATTACAAGGTTTATCCGAGAAATAGGAGTTACAATATTCCCGATTTATCAAAAGATCCCTATATCACGTGCGTTCAAGAGGTAATTAGTAATACCCCAATATACATACTATACTTACACTATGAGCCTATTTAAACAACCCCCACCCCCCTCTAATGTATACATAAAAGTATACATTTTGGTCTTTTAATAATCCTCTCCGGTTAGCTCACGTGATATCATACACATTCTAGAAAGTGACTGCCTCAGGAGGTGCTTGGGTATACATGTAGACACCTGCTATTGGCCCTCACTATGTGTGAAATCATGCAAACTCGGATCATCATTGGTTGGAAAGGAAAGCTCCTTGGCTTCAAGAATCGCAAAGACAAGGGGACCGTAGCCATTGTGCAACATGTCAAGCATGTAATTGCAACAACCAGCTTAATTTCCAACACATTATAAGTACATGTTTTGAGAATACAAAGCTAGGTGTGAAATCACAGTGGAATGTTTTTATGGATTCATGCTTAAGATTTTCCATGCATTTATAGTCATATTTCCATCCACATTGTTGAAGGAGCAGCCACTACATAGTCTCTCTGGAACATTCAATGCTCTACATGCGAATATTGGAGCAAAACATTTTGCACGTCTTTACCCAACCAAACTGTTTCAAAGAAGTATTTTCTTCTATTATCACTCCTATATTGTAACTACTTCTACACAAGAGTTTGAAAAGCTTGAACCCATCAAAGTATCTTCCTTATTAAGTATGGAGTGGCCATAGCCAGATTTGTGGTTGGTAGCATCTTTCAAGCAAAAGATGATAATAGATGTCCAAAATTCCTTAGAATATTCTTAAGCTTCTAGGTATGTGGTCTTGAGTTGGTGTTTGCTTATTCATCGTTTTGTGCACATTTTTACAGGGTTAAGATTTATGGATATTGCCACAATGCTTGTATGTAAAGATGTGCAATATGAGGAATTAGGGAGGCTTTTAGAAGAGGAATGGAATTTTGTGGAGGGCATGCAAAATGGAGATAGATACCTTTGTAAGGTTGGAGCTTCAGGTATTGAGATGTGCTATTTAAAATCTCGCACCTCCTTGTACATACGATTTCACTATGATCGTTGGACGTGCAAGCTTGGAGTGTGAACTCCCTTATAGAGCATAGATGTTGCTATTACAAGCTTTGACATTGCAGTGAGGATGCCCAACGATGCTTTGGAGGCTATCCAAGTGAACAAGCATTAAAATCTCAGTAATGTGTGAGAACATTTGGCTATTATGGGTTTTGAGGACTTCAATAAACACAATTTCATTTGCAAGGTCAAAAGGTGAGAATCCTTCCACCACATTTTCACTCCATCATAACGATCATTGGCTACTTATTGCAATGAATGTCTGCACATTGGGAAGAGAATGGAAGACAAATTGAAGGTCGAGGAGGATTGGGGCATGGATGTAACTATGTTATTGCTCTTATAGCTTTGTAACTTGTAGTTTTGGAAATAATCCCCTATGTAATCAATATGATTTTCTTTGGCAAATTTATGACTTTGAATATAATTTTCACATTGAAATGAAAGTTTATTTTTGTTGAAAGTGCCTTTTTTTAATTGGGAAAAGTGCTTTCTTTAAAAAAGGGACCATTATAAAAGGGGTGCTGCATAACTCATTCAAACTTTTCGATTTCACAACCCTTGAGCTCCTTCACTCTCCGTCTGCACCCCGAGCTAGATATAGATGCCTCCACCCCTTTGTCACGCTTCACCCTCTTCCTTGAAGACACCAACTACAAAGGGAAGTTGGACCTTTACACCTTCTCTACTCATCTCCCCAACCTTGATGCCACAATAGCCCTTCAGATAGATGCATTTGTTGATATTTTAGTGTTCATGGAGTAGCACATCATAAAATATTCCATATCTATCTCCCCACATGCATGGATCTTGGTGCCTTGCGATCTTTTGTGCTACATACACAAAGGTGATTGTCCATTCTCCAAGTAGTTGAACGGTTCCAAGAAATTGCCATCGATGCAGGCCATTTCTTAGAAAAGCAAGCCCAAGGGTGTCAGCGCTCAAGAAGCACTGACACCCCTGGGGTGTTAGAAGCTCAAGAGGCACAAGTTGGGGGTGGAGTACCTTTCTTGACTGGAAACATTCATCTTCTTTGTGAGCAAGGAACCTTGTCTCCTTATTTCTTGGAAGAGCAAGCCCTAGGGGTGTCAGAAGCTCAAGAAATGCAAGTTGGGGGTGTAGTACCTTTCTTCGTCGGCGGCAACATTCGTCTTCTTTGTGAGCAAGGAACCTTATTTGGAAAAGCTCTGCCTACCACACCTTTAGGTTGGGTCCTTTATCAAGGACGCCAAGGAGAAGGAGGGTGTCCCTATGAACCCTGTAGAAGCAGAAGGACAGGCACTTCGGCTCAAGTACACCAGGCGGATTGAGGAGGTGGTTGAGAAATCCATCATTGTGGCTATCCCTAGTGACACTCTAGTGGATGCACCACTGATAGATGAGGCTATCCTAGAGGTAGAAATCAGCCACTTCTCCTCATTGGTAGTGGATGCAACACTGATAGATGAGGCTATCCTAGAGGTATAAATCAACTGCTTCTCCTCAGTGGTAGTGGATGGGGAGGAGTATGGCTTTATGCATGACTTGGAGAATCATTTGGTCTACACATGGATGAATTCTTGAGCATGATATGCACCATCACCCAATTTCCCTTAGACAATGTGCCAAATGCCCTTGAAAGCAAGCTCTTGCCACTTGGGGACTCCGTTACTAACACTATTGCAGTTGTGTGTGTGGAGATCCTATGAGCAGTGTAGCAGTTGCACGTGAAGAGGAAGAATTTGAGGCCACACAAGCCAAGGTTGAGGCTGCTAGGATCCTCTAGCATTAGATAGACGAATCTCCTTTGTGCAAGCAATCCCCAAGCCACCACACTAAGAAAAAATGTCTATAACATAGTCGTCCTCATCTGTGAATGTTTCTAGCAACCAAATGTGTCAAACATAATAATCAAAATTTAACGACAAGAGCTTGCAAATAACTATCAAGATGAGTGTGCTGATTCACAAAGGTTCATGGCTAGAAAGTTACCTGTAAAAAGTCTCAGTACGCTCTGCTCCCCCTCGAATCAAATCTCCAGCTATCCTTGTATAATTGTTATAGAAAGGTACTTATATCTGCTATCTCTCATTTTTTCTTCTTGCTTCTTTAAAGCTTCATTCATTTTCTTTTTGAAATCCTCCCCAAGAAGACCTAAAGTTCTAAACCTTCTCTTGGGGCTCTGACTTTATTTTGATATGAAATTGACTTATGACTTCATTCATCAACCCAAGAGACACATTCTCCCCAAAAACCCTGTTATGCTTTGAAAAGGTGTCTTCTTCATCTTGGTTATTAGTCTCTGTGTGGGTAGTTTGTGGGGTGGGAGCAAAAGATGAACCAATAGTATTTGGAGTGATATCATTGCTCTTAGAATCTCCATTTATAGACATGTCCAAGGATCATGCTTCATCATCAACATACACACATTGATTTCTTCTCTTCACAGACTTCTTTGGCGGACTCATTGGTAGAATCCTTGATGAACCATCCTCAAGTATAACTTTGAATAGTCCCAGACCATACAGTCACCCCCCTACCTTGAGGAACCATCCTCAAGTATAACTTTGAATAGTCCCAGACCGTAGAGTCATCCCCCTGAACAATTTGCTTCTCGTTTTTTCATGGAGCTTTTGGGGTCCATGAGAAATATCTTAAACCTCTATTAAAAAAAAGTCAATAGCATACTCAAAACTCTGTCTAGAACTATCAACTTTTCCATAAAATACTATAAGTGCAAAAAAGAAATAACAAATGTATAAATGCTATGATTTGAAAGAGAGAGATATAGCGAGAGAGTTGCCCAAAGCTAGATACTCTCTTAGGATTTAACACTTGACCTTCTACTAAAAACTATTCATAGTGTAAATACCGTAGATTTTTGCATAAATCAAGGTGGTTTCAATGCCATAGGGTAAACTTGACAAAACGTGTCAAAACCTGTCAAAAAATTTATTTACAGTTGACTCAAGACTTACTCTATTGCGAGTACCACACTTGACCAAAAGTGACTAGTGAGACTAATGACTCAATAATAGGCCATCCCTATAGTACATCCCATCCTACATCTATATGGATGCAACTATCGGCTACCATCCCACATGACAACACCCTTTGATACATTGGTCCGCACGGATCTACCTTGATACCTTACTACCTTGACCCATTGGTACAGTGGTCCACACAGACTCTACCTTGGTAGCTAGGGCCACTTATCCATATAGTGTTTGTTCCATGCAAAAGTAGGCCAGCATGTTCAATCACATCCTAGCCCTATCGCATGCAGTCTTCAAAAACTTGGGCATCCATCGAAGCCATTAGTTGCCTAGATCTAGACATTGGAATCAACAAATATACAGTAACATGGTAGTGCAATAGAACAAACCATGCATCAGAAGAGCAATGCTGAGAAAACAGAAGCATAACAGACACCATCTAAGATATGACTTGCAAGTGAGTGGCATCTCCAAAAATGCTCTCACATCTCCAACAAGAATAGTTTTATGAAGGCACATTCGTTGACAAAAATCTTCAAGCATGCTCCATATTAAAGGAAACTTCTGGCTCCTATATCTCATATGGCATAAACCAAATACATGGAGTGCTATCACCCATATCTACATTTTGGGTATTGTGCAACAAAGCCAAGAGTTCGGACCATAATTTCCGCATACAAACAACATTATACACGAAACAACAGCATACAAGAGCGACCGCGCTTTTAACCATCCTGTCAGCATGTTCCATCGTGTCAGCATATCAGCATGTTGCACTTTTTCCCAAACACTAAGGAAAACCCAAAAAACGAGCACGCTATCCATCCACGCACACGTAGATGAACATTGTGCTTGGACTCGGACTGCGTGCAGTCTGTGTACTCAGACAACATGCTCGGACAGCATGTCAGCGTACTCGAAAAGAATGCAGACGATTACAGCAGTGCAGATGATTACAACAGGGTGTGCAATTGATTTTCGTCACATTAGAGTGTAGATGATTACAGCAGGGTGTGTAGTTGATTTCTTTCATTAGCGTGCATATGATTACAAGAGTGGATTATCTCCTGATGTATCGTTAAGCAGACATAAGAAAACACAGCATTTCTCTCCTCCTCCACGCCTCCACCCCACTCGTCGAGCATGCTATCCATCCGTTCACTATCCGCCCAGTGGGGTGGAGGTGTGGAGGAAGAGATGGAGGAGGAGAGGAATGTAGAGAATGTTCTACCTGTTGAGTTCTAGCCATGAATTGTAGAGCTACAGCCATGAACCTTCTACCTGTTGAGCTTCGTCGAAACCTTAGGTCCTCCAAATAACTTAGGTTTTGTGTAAATTCTACCTTTGTGTAGCTTAGGTTTTGTGCAAAAAACTTAATCCACCTTCAAATTTAATGGATTTTTCTAATAATATCTTCAATCTTAAGCAAAAATATTTGATAATGTGATGATCTGATGACCACCATTTTGACTAGCCTTTAGCCTAGAGAGAGAACAATGAACATGAAGGAACTCTTTGAACTCCGCAGTCCCTAGTCCCTTTTTATGAGTTCAAGTTTTTAGAGAGAGAATACCTTCAAATACCTAGGATTTTTCTAGTAATACCTACAAACTTTCAATCTTGTAGTGATTTGTATGTGTAATGATTGTGAGCTTCTTTTACCTCGTAAAAATAAAGTCTTTGCGTTACGTTATGAATGAAGGGAGAATATTTAATTTTGCTTGTAGAGAGAATGAAGAGAGAATATTTAATGGATAGATAATATTTAATTATGATTGCATTGATTATAAAACAACTATGAGAGGATATTATATTATGATTGTAGCTGTCGGCATTAATTATAAAGAAACAATGAGAAAATTATGATTGCGGTTGTCGCATTTATTATGTGGCAATCACTAATGTGTTATCTCTAAGCGCGAAAATATTTGCATTATCTTTTAAAGTTATGTTTTATATTTTTGCAATAAATTTTTATTAGGTTTAGACAACTAGCTGCTCCCTTTGTCTTGCTATGGAGATGGACATAGTAACTCTCTCTTGGACACTTGGAAAAGAGAAACACACTAGGGAAGTAGAGCTTTGACACGACAAACTCTTGCTCAACAGATATTATCTACAATGTCTTCTTTCTCCAAACTACAAATTTACATGTTTGAAATTAATAGTTTACATCGGGTTGGAAAAAATGTATATTGAAACCCCTTCAGAGTTGGATATTGACAAAAATGAGCACTTTTTATTAGACTCTTCTCTCTCTTTTGAGTATTTCATTGAACATTCTAGTGATATGCTCTATATTACAGATAGTGAGAAGACCGATTTTGGTGCTAAACTAGTCATAACAAGCATCAAGAGTCAGTTTCATGTGCAAAAGAAGATTGTTTTGAGATAAACAATCCATCAATGCAAGAGGAAACAAAGCCGTTTGACAAACAACAAAGAAACGATTCCAATGATGATGACGTTCATGATTTTACAAAAAACTCCATCATTCCTTGGATTTTAGGTTGCAAAACATGTTTGAGACAACAACACCTGATAAACAATAGCATGAAAATCAAATAGGTGACCGAGCTTCCACAGGTTTATGATGGTGACAATGCCTTTGAGCTACCCCCCATTCAAGAAGGTTGTAAAAGGATGGAAGGGATGGAGCAAAAATTTGATGGTCATTTTTGGACTAGGCCACATAGAACTAACATGTCCATAAATTGTACGGTTAGGATTGGTTATTGCTTGGGGTCATTAGTTTGTCACAGAGTTCTCTGTCCGTATTATTTGAACAAAACCAAGTTCAATGTATCCTCCTTTCATGGTTACCTAGCTAAGCAAGCCACAAAGGGCTTATATGTGAAGATGAAAACCTGCGTATCACTTGTCATTATTGCAAAAAAGTTGTTTTCTATGAGAGTACTTGTTCTTGCAAAGTGTACTACATTTTTCCCTCAGATCCAAATCTTACAAGAATGATGATTCACGCAGGTCATCACTTGCATGAAGTTCAAGCAGGTACATCAAGAGCCACAATAGAGAGAATACGGAAGATGGTTGCAAGTGTCTTGAAGGTGGATAGAAGCAGTGGACCAAGAAGAGTTTAGATGATTGTCGCTCGCCAAACAATTATTGGTTGACGCTATTGTTGGTTCAGATGAACTATAAATGGGGGAGTCAGAGCTCTCAAATGTATTGGAAAAAATGATTCCACTAGTTCAAAATCAAAGGTAAAATATTTAACATTTAGACTTGTTTTTGATAGATTTAATTTTTGACTTGTTTCTGATAGATATAAGATAATGGTAGCTACTGAGAAAAGACAACAAGACTCGATTGTTGGGGATGGGTTTGAACACATTATGCTTTTGAAGAAAAAATTTCACTTTTATTACTTTAATGGAAGTCGTTTCCCTAAGCAAGGTGGCCCAAATGATAAGTGGTACATCTTTAAGATGTCAACAAAAGGTCCACGGCCTGGGCTAGACCTTGTCAATCGCATGCGTCGAGGAGGAAATGGATATTTGAGTGCTTCTTGGGTCCATTTTGATCACACACACATAATAGATGGATGAGCAACTATGTCATGCTCTGTCTATGATCCGAGGTAGTCTTTTTGTGTGTTGTAGCATTTTGTACCAATTTGTCACAGACCATTCATGCGTCTTGGCTTGCTAGAGAAGGTGGTAGTAAAAACATTTGTTTGTATGATGCATGCGTCACTGATGTCATCAATGCTTACATTCAATGCACAAAGCAACATGGCCATCTGATGGGTAGATACATAGGGCTTGCTCCGGATATGCAAACATATCTAGAGAGATCAAGAAATAAAGCAAAATCTCTTATCCCACTTGTGTTGACACGTACTCTCCAAGAGGCAGTTGTAGGCACACCATTTTCTGGGCAACCTTTATTGCATGGTGACAGGGAAATTGTGCAAAGAAAGAAGGCTAGAGGATTTTCAGAAACAGCTTCTGATAAGCTTGGCTATGTGATGGAGTCTAGACAATAAAAAGAGCATGGACGACCACAAAACATTTTGTTTGATATGGACAGGAAGCAAGAGGGACAAAGATTTGATGTGAATGCACATTCCACAAATGAGGAGATTCATGCAAATAATGACATAATAGATGACACCATACCTTCTATTAGTGAATACATTATTGGTGGTGATTTTGAGATTGTTGTGCCAAGGGGTCATTGGGCAATAAGATGAATGCCAAAATGTCTCTCGTAAGTGCTTTGGTGTGCTTGAAGGGAGAAGATGTGAGAATGTCATGCAAAGTAGGTCTCAAGGACTTGTGGCCCCATGCTTTTGGGGAGAGAGAACTTACAAAGACCAGAGGCAACACCGATGGATGTGGTTTTGTGGCCATGATGTGCATCACACTGAAGTTGTGGCCAAACAAGTATTTTCACCACCGGAAAGGCCAACAAATTGGCTAGTAGAGAGTGGAACAGGTGTATCAAAGGAGGAGTATGCTAGTTTACTAGGGGCAGGTTTTGTGATTGGAGCTCCTTCTCCAAAGGCTGTCAAGGAAGGGGAGACAGTGGGAACCTCTGGCAAGCACAATAAAAAATGGAGGTCCGGTGTCTCTAAGGAGGCAAGTAAATGCATGGGAATAGGAGCATGTATGGAAGCTTGTTTTGTGCAAGAGATAACTTCGGTGCCTGTTTGTCATGCGGTGTTCAAGATATTAACACAAGATGTCTATGATGTGCATGTGGATATGGAGCCCTAATGTACATGCCCTGATTTTCAAGGATGGGAGAAAGCAACAAAATATTACTTGGCTTGTAAGCACCTATACTTTTTCTACAACATATTCTTGGGTTGGATGGTAAGCAGCATATGATCATACAACAACCAACACTACATGAAAGAGAGCTCACTTTCATCTTGAATCAACCCCAACAGTTTACGCCTTCAAAGAAGTAGAGAAAAAAGAAATGCCTAGTAGTTTGCACAATTTTTTTTGACATTTTGGTGGGTGATTTGTACACTTTATGAGGCTTTATGTTGGCATTTCCTAGTACAATAATCTCTTCAATGGCATGCTTTGTGCCTTGTACTATTTTGGACCCTAAAGATTAATGCTTTGGAGGAATCTTTATTTGAAATGATGGTAGTGCTTGTAGCATGTTCAAGATTGTTTTGGGTATTTAGCTTTGACATGTGAAAAAATAGTACTTTTTTTGTTGAACCCTTGTAGGACATCTAGGTGAACACTCTAGTGTGAGCATGTAACTTAGAAAGACCTAAACTATGTGAGAAAGCTCAAACTGAAAAGCTTTCAAGAAATTGACACTCGACAAATTGTAGTTAACTAGAACTACTCACCAAGTAGACCATTTACATGAGCGTGTGGACAATGGATTCACACCATCCAAGCCAACACCCATCTTAATGTGTTGTGGTTCTATTTCAAACTCATGCCATTTTGTATTGATATGTTTGAAATCAGGGCAATCCAAGAGAATTCTCATAATCCCATCCGTACTTGCATTCTTTGCTTACCAATCCATAAGTCTTGCTAAATTTGGAGTTTGATACATGTGTTGTATATGGGGTGTCAACAAAAAATCTCGAAACACTTTATGAGGGATCTATCCGCTTGTATCTTTATAACAAGATGTTTTACATTTTGGACGTGCCCTTTCATTTTTGTATTTGTTTCTACATAAAATACAATCGTTAGGACATGCGTTTATGGTGTTGTAATCGAGTCCAAGTTTTCTCAACACCTTTTCACTTCATCTCTTGATGTGAAAAGGACGTTTTTTTGGAGGGTAAGAACTTTTGAAATAGTAGTGTGCAACATTTCAAGCAAACACCACATACACTTTAAGTATTAAAGCATTCAAAAAATAATACGATAAAAATTGACAACGGAGAAGACATTTACTTTAATAGTGCCAAAAATAAATGCATTACTCCAAGCATAAAAAATTTGGAGGTTCACATTAAGCAATCTCCTGCTTAACTGTGGAAAATTGCACCTTCGTAGATTTTCTCAAGCGCTCATCTCTAAGAAAACTTTTGTTATTATACGCTTCACTTTCTGCATACCGATCATGAATGAAATCATCCATGTTATTATCTCCATTGATAACATCATTCTCTTTGTCAAAATGTGAACCATATAGTTTCTTTAATTTCTCATAGATGTTTGGATCACTCTTACAAAGGAGTTTCATGCACTCAATTGACATACGTGAGATGCCATGATAGGGTAGATGCACATCATTTTTAAAATCATACTCTGAAACTTATCACATAGACATAATTATGAGCATTCTATATACAAAGATTAAACTTAATATTTTGTAACACATACTTAGCATTTAAAAACAAAAAAATTTGATTATGCAAAAACTAAATAGTATCAAATATAGAAGTGTGAATCTCAAAATTTTGATACATAATCCACAAGTGCACATTTCTTGTATACACTTTCACATATTCAATCTAGAGGTGAAGGTGCTCTTTCTTGCCTATGAAATTTGTAGCTCACTAATAGTTCATCACCAACATGTAATGATCTAATGGCATTTACAAGAATGTATCTTATAACATCTCTACTCATGTAATCCACTTCATGTACATTTTTGCATTACACAAATGTACAATTGGTTGTGGATTTAACCTTCCTCGACTACTATTAATTAAGCCGGCTATGTTTCCATGTCTATATGGTCTTCCATCTACATAAATTCTTTGACGTTTTTCATGGGTAATACCTCTATCTGAAAGGGGTGCTACATCTAGGCACAAACCATAAGTGGTTGAATGCTATTGATGTAGCGTGCAAACTGATGCCAAGGGCCCCATCCATATATGGGTCCACAAAAGCACATAAGGGTCACCTTTGATTGTGGTGGAACTTGTAGATTTTATGCAATGAATATGCCACGTCCTCCATTTAGAGGCTCGAAGGAGCTATCATGTAACAAGCACCCCAAAAGCTAAAAAACTATGCATCTCTAGGAAGAGATCTTCCATGCATCCTCCAAAGTTTTTGAGATTATACATCAACACTAAAGACAATAGAACAATAGATGATTGGACAAAGCATAATTTCCACGAGTCTTGCTTTCAAGACTGGGAGGTAATATTTGTAAGTTCAAAAGAAGAATCTAAAAACACAAGGTCCGAAAAGTTTGTGACCCTTTTGTGAGTAATATTTGTAAGTTTGAGTTATCTTTTTAAGCTAAACTGATTTTCAAATCATCTTTTAATTGTCAATCGATTTTATTTAACTTTTATGAATACAAAAGGTTCATCCTGAGAGATATCTGGAGCTTGTTGCAAGAGAGGAGGAGGAGGGTAGGAAAAGCCTTCACATGCTGGGAGAGAGGATGAATATTTAGACAAGCCAATACTGATACATAGCCGTAGTGGCATTTAGATAGATGATCATGTTTGGGTATTAACATTGTAAATAGACAAGTGTGAATTCCATGAAAAATTTATCGACATCATCAAGAGAAAGAAGCAAACACTCGGAGAGTCTATTCGCCCACATGATGAAGGTGATACTGTGAAGACACAAGGAGTACAGGTGCATGCTAAAGAAGGTGATGAAGCTATGGTAGGATGCTACCAATCTTCTTGGAATGTAAGTCAAGTGAAATTTGCTGATGATGGGGAAGAGTCTCAAAGTATTCCTAGGAGCCACTATTCTAGAAGCCATTGGGCACTAGCTACTACAAAGACACTGATCAAGGTAGGTGATCTTGAAGTAAATTTAACCCTCCCTCTCTCTTTCCACACGCACACACATGTACATACCTTACAAGCATAAGCACATGCACACAATCACATACGCACCAACAATGCACACACACGGCACATACAAGAACCAAAAGAAGAAACAAAAATGTACATTGATGCATCAACAAACAACACCAAAAACACGCAATGGTGATAACAATTCAAAGAAAGACGCCGAGGGTATACCCCTGTCAAAACCGAGATTGGATGAGCATGCTACACCAATGCACTAGTACATCGGCATCTCAATTTCCTCAGTAAACATCCGTAGGGTAATTCATTTTCCATTTTCCAAATCCAAACTTTGTAAAAACCATTTGTATATTCCACCTCTCTCTAGATGATGGTCACCAAGGCCCACCTAGGAGAACATCATTTTTCTTATTTCTCCCAAAACAAAGCACCAGTCCACCATCCAAGACCTGGCTCCCTGCTTTGTCTCTTTGGCTTAGGACCCTCAATTTAATTAATTTGTAATAAGTTAAGTAGCATACACCTATAAAAGAGCACTATCGGGGGAGGCTGCACTTGAAGGAGAATTCATGCACATACATTGACTCCAAGGGTCAATATGCACAGGAGTAAGATCTCCGTACACATGAAATATCCCTAGAAAAGGCACTATAGTCTCTCTCTCTCTCTCTCTCTCTCTCTCTCTCTCTCTCTCTCTCTCTCTCTCTCTCTCTCTCTCTCTCTCTCTCTCTCTCTCTCTCTCTCTCTCTCTCTCTCTCTCTCTCTCTCTCTCTCTCTCTCTCTCTCTCTCTCTCTCTTTGTCTCTCTCTCAATGCGGTCTCCATCTCGCCAAAATGAGGGTTTTTTTAAATATCATCTTGAATCAAGTTTGTCCGCACATTCCGAAGAGTCTTCATCTCCTTAGTCTACATCTCCATCTCTCTCTCTCTCTCTCTCTCTCTCTCTCTCCTCTCCTCTCTCTCTCTCTCTCTCTCTCTCTCTCTCTCTCTCTCTCTCTCTCTCTCTCTCTCGCCCCCCCCCCCCCCCTTGCGGTGCACGGTGTTGTTTTCATTCAAAGTGTTGTTTTCCATGTCCTAGGCACTCAAAGCTAGGTGGTGCCCCCTGTTCAGTCCCTGTGACAAGTTTTGTGTGGGCAAGCTTGGCGTAGGGGCCACTAGGATCCATTTTGCGCTTACGCTTGTCGTTGTCTGACTGCTTGCCAAATGGCAAAGAAGAAGGGACAAGATGGTAGTACACACTGCAAGTCCTTCCACCTCAGCTTTCGACAAAATAATAAAGCCTACTTCTATAGATCCTAAGTTTGATGAGTATATTCTAGATGAGCTTGTGAAGGGAATGCGTGACTTGAAGTTCAAGCTTGCAAAGATTGAAGAAAAAGGACAACCATCAGGGCCACTTTCTAGGCAAAGACAACAACCCAAAGAAGGTTTGTTAATAGATGTATTTGATGTGATAGTACAAACCATGTAAGAAGGGATTGTGATAGTTTTAGTGATGCTTTGACAAAAGATGTTGTCTTTTCTAAGGATGTTAAAATCCACTTAAGAGAGACAGGTCTACCCTTGCGAACTAACTTTGGTAAGTGTGGAATGCAAACCTTAGGTGAAGATATGGCAACTAACCATGCCACCTCTTCAGTTGAGGCAGCTACTTATGGAGTAAAAATTGACCATCTTTGTGATGAAGGAGTGATTGATCATCATGGTCGACTTTGGCTAGATTTCATGGAATTAGCTAAAAAGGGAAAGCTTACAAAAGATATTCTATATGAAGCAGGTGATTACGTACATCTAGAAACAGGGTGGGGTGATCGAGTGGATTCAATGTCTATGCATGTCTACATTACAAACTACCAAAGCCATGAAGCCATTGTAGAAGAAAAGTGTAGGCATGAAAATGGTGATGAAGGACCTTCAAAAAGAGCTGAAATAAGTGGAGGGAGGAACAATGCAACACCTTTTCAAGAACCACCAACGTAAGAGCCACCTTCACCAGAAGTGACCATGGAGGAATCTACAACAGGAAAGAAAAAGGAGCCAACAAAAGGTAAGCCAAAAGGACCAGCTTACAAACTACTATCTGACATTGAGCGTGGTATAGACTTGAAGAAATTTCTAGAGGAGAGGATTTTGAATAGCAAGGTTAAGTCTAATTTGGGGGAGGTGCTTGGCATAGCCAAGCGTGAATTCCAAGAAAACATTATCGACATCATCAAGAGAAAGAATCAAACACTTGGAGAGTCTATTCGCCCACAAGATGAAGGCGATACTGTGATGACACAAGGAGTACAGGTGCTTGCTAAAGAAGGTGATGAAGCTATGGCAGGATGCTACCAATCTTCTTGGAGTGTAAGTCTCAAGTGAAATTTGCTGATGATGTAGAAGAGTCTCAAAGTATTCCTAGGAACCACTATTCTAGAAGCCATTGGACACTAGCTACTACAGAGATTCTTATCAAGGTAGGTGATCTTGAAGGACTATTTTTTTCCTTAATTGACCATGGTTCTGAAATAAATATAGTGTCAAAAAGTTTCTACAACAAATGCAAATGGCCAATGGACACATAACATGGCTGGATGGTCAGAGTGGCAAACAATTCATCAAGCAAATTATATGCACAACATCTCCAAGTGCAAAGGTGACAATATGTGACGTAAAGGTTGAGCAAAACTTCTTTATACAGGGAACATCTTCATGTAATCTTATCCTTGGACAACCCTACATTGTGGGGGTTGGAATGGAAACAAAGGTAATAGATGATGGTTCAGCTTATACCAGGATACGAAGAAAAGATGGTAAATGTTCTATTCAATTTCTCATAGTTTGTGGAAACCATGAAAGAAATCGTGACAACCTCAAAGATCATCCTCTACCAAAGGTGAACAAAGAGTTTCATGACAATAGGGAAATGATGGGCTTTGGCCAAGTACCATTGTAAAGAGGGATTGCAGGGGTATAGAAAGAAAAAGGGTCTCGTCCGATCCAAAAATAAGTGAAAATTTCTCTATGGGCTCCTTGGTAACAAGGAATGGATCACTATGTTTTACAAAACTTTCAAGATTTGAAGATATGTGAGAGGCAATATGTACATAATGTACAAATAGGCATGAAAGAGAGTGGGTTGCTAGAGCCTACGGAAAATGTTTTATGTGAGAAAGTTTCTTTTGTAGATACTATGGGTGATCTTGATTCTATAATGGAGTCTAGTTTTCATCTTGAAAATGAAGTTGTGGAAGTATTCTCTATGGAAATGTATCAAGTCATAGAAGCCTTTAAAGAAAACCAATGTTTTAAGAAAACAGTTGGCCTAGAAGTCCATGTTGAAGCTAAATACAAGAGTGTAGCAAAGAAGATGAAACTAGTAGCTTCATCCTTACCACCCAACAAAAAGGAAACGATTAATTGGGCTTCTTTGCAACCAAGTTTGTGGAATCCTAAAAATATTGGGGATACCTTCATAAAGGAGTCTTTTCAAGAGTTGCAAATTGGTTGCGAGGAGTTTCTAACACAGGAGGAGACAAAGTGCTTCAAAGGAATGCTTTTAAAACATGGTAAGGCTTTTGCATTTGAGCCTCATGAGATAGGATTTGTTGATCCTTCTATTGCTCCTATGGTCATTTTTACAATACCTCATGTGCCTTGGAATCTGTGGCCTATTCCGGCTCCAAAGGCTCATTTGTCCAAGTTAGTAGAGCTATTGAATGAAAAGTTCAAAATGTGGATTTGGGAGCCTTCTTGTGCTCCATACTCAAACATGTGGTTTATAGTTCCAAAGAAGAATGGTGCTCTATGCTTCAGCAAAGATATGCAGCCAGTGAACAAGGTGACAATTAATAATGTAGGTACATGTCAAATTGTGGATGAGTTTGCAAAGGCATTTGCAGGGAGGTCAATCTAATTGATGGGGGATCTCTACTCATGGTATAACCAATTTCAGCTTGCAATTGAAAGTAGAGACTTGACAACCATGAGGACACCTTTGGGTTTGGTAAGGATGTGTACCTTGCCGCAGGGAGCAACCAACTCGGTCACACATATGATGAATGGGATGAACATTAGGGAAAATTTGGACTCACAAAGGCCCGCCTTATAAGGAGTTTGACTTCCTCTCTCATGTCCAAAACGGGCATGCGGTTAAAATTTTGCAAGTCCACTCTAAACTTGGCGGAGATTTGACAGTTAGAATCTCCTCTTCAAGCTCTTTCTAATGATATATAGCATGCCACAAGATTCCTCATATTCTGAAAGATTCTATTTTTTATTCTCTAGATTCTAGAGGGAGTTGTCACATAACAAGAGAATAAAAAAAGTAAAATCTTTAAAAAGATGAGCAATCTCATGGCGTGCTATATATCAATAGAAAGAGCTTGAAAAGTAGATTCTAACTGTCAAATCTCCACCAAGTTTAGAGTTGATTTGCAAAAATTTTACCGCACACCCATTTTGGACATGAGAGAGGAAGTCAAACTCCTTATAAGGCCCCTTTGTGAGTCCAAATTTTCCCTAATGTAAGGTCTTACTTGACTTTACTCCTCAAATCACAATGCCTTTCATTGATGATTTGCCTATCAAAGGATGTGAAGAAGGTGGGAAAGATGAAGCTTTGGATATCAGGGGGTGCCACAGGTGTATGAAAAATCACATAACTGATTGTGATAAAATTCTATCTAGGTTGGAGGAAGTGAATCTTACTTTGTTAGGGAAAAAGTCTATGCTTGGTATCAATGAAGTGCTCATTGTGGGGCAAATGTTCGGGCCATATGGTAGAAGACCTTGTCCAACAAAGGTAGATGCTATACAAAGAATGAAAGAAACATGTACTAGCATCATTGAGGTTAGAAGGTTTCTAGGAGCATGTGTCTTTTATGTTATTTGGATTCCACATTATGCATATGTAGCTAATCCTCTTTATCAAATTCTTAGAAAGAACCAAAGTTTAAATGGATAGAAGCACATGCAAAAGCCATGAAAAATCTAAAGGAGTTGCTCCAGTCAACACCAACTTTGAGAAAGGTAGACTATGAGTGTCAAAGGTGAGTAATTGTGATAGTAGACACCAGTCCTATAGGAATTGGATGGACAATAGGACAATATGATGAAAAAGGACACAAGTATCTGGTGAGATTTTGAGCAAATGTATTAAGCACTCACCAAAGAAACTATCCACAGATAAAGAGAGAGTTATGGGGTATAGTTACAACC
The DNA here is from genome assembly GCF_014529385.1 of Adiantum capillus-veneris. Classification (NCBI taxonomy): domain Eukaryota; kingdom Viridiplantae; phylum Streptophyta; class Polypodiopsida; order Polypodiales; family Pteridaceae; genus Adiantum; species Adiantum capillus-veneris. The sequence continues at coordinate 22,449,053 of NC_140941.1, read as the reverse complement.
TTGAAAAATGGGAAAGATTACCTAATTGGTGCATGTGTGGTTGTAGAAACATATTTTCTACCACTTCTTGGGATGAATACGAGCTTCTCAATGCCAGACACTGATACGTTGCAGTGGATTGCCTATATTAAGTCCTGAAATCCTGAGTTTAAGCACATTGAAGGTAAAGACAATACAATGGAAAATATGCTATCAAGGGCAAGGTATGAAGATGATTCACAAATGAATGATGAGGGAGATGATGTAGGCACAAAGTTCTATTCTATCTCTGCATGACTAATTCACTTTAATTGTTCTTGAAAGAGCTTTATGTAGGTGATTGGTTTCTTATTGGAAACTACTTGAGTACTCTAACAAAACAGGATGATTGCTATGAACAAGAATTCAAGAGGATACGCAAAAAAGAATATAAGTAATTTTTGAGGGATGGTTACTTGTGGAAGCATCCCAAACAAAGGGTGTTACACCACAAAGGGCTATATGCAAAAAAGAGACTCAAGCAAGAGTTTCATGAGAGTCTATGGACTAGACACAGGGGTGTGTGGGCAACCTTCTCCAAGTTGAAAGAAAACCACTGGTGGGAGGGTATGTATAAAGATGTATTTTAATTTGTAGAGTCATGTGTAGCTTGTCAAATGTATTCAAATGTCTGACATTGTGATGGATTACACCCTACATATCCACTAGCCATGCACTATAAATGGGTTGTGGATCTAGTCACAATGCCTTTAGGACTCTGGAAAATGAGATACTTAGTTCTTGCATGAGAGGACCTAACTAACCAGGTTGAAGGGCGAGCATTAAGAGCTAAAACCACAGATGTTGTGTGCAAATTCCTTCTTGATGAGGTGATTTTCTATTATGGTTGTGAGGGAAAGATCTCTGTTGCAGACAGAGGTGAATGCCGAGAAAGCAATGGATATCTTTTCCAGATTAGGAATCAAGATTTCTCTTACTATAGCTTACAACCCTAAAGGAAATGGAAAGAGTGAAAGAGGGCATCCTCCTATTATCAAAGCTTTGGCCAAGGCTGGCGCAAGAAGAGCTAGTGAGTGGCCAAAACTATTGCCATATGCTTTATGGGTTGATCGTACAACACAAACTGGCTATATGTCTGTGGAGCTGATTACGGTCAAACTGATTACGGTCAAAAGCAAGTGATGTCAATTGAAGATGCAATTCCCACATGGAATGTACTACCGTGGCAAGAGGGGCTTAGCAGGGAAGGTCTCCGTGCATTGAGCATAAGGCAGCTAGAGAGAAGACCTGGAGACATTGAGGGAAAAAGAACGACTCAAAAATGCAAGGCTGAAAAACAAGGACTACTTTGATAAGCAACATCATCTCAAGAATAAAGCAATGTGACTGGGTTTTATTGTATGATAGTAGCCTTGATAACTAGCACATAGTCATGCGTAAGTTCTCAGAAAGTCAGTTTGGACTGTATGTTGTAAAGCATGTGCATGAAAATGCTACTTGTTACAGCTTGTCTGAACTAGATGGTACAAAAGTAAAGATTCCCATTGTGCAAGAAAAAGGATCAAAGTGTTTAAGAGAAGAAGAGTCAGTGATCCAAAAGATGTCGAGGAGGAGGAAGAGAAACCCACAAGTGAAGATGAAGTATTGGAAGCTATCAATGAAGATGATATCATGGAAGATCTACAAGAGAATTGAAACTGCAAAAAAAATCATATGTGGCATATACGAGAGGATGTGCATGTTTAAAGGGGGTGGACGTCGTGCTATGACACGTACATGGTGGGAACAAATGCTACAAGATCTGTCTTGGAACTTTTTGAATACATAAGTATGTTTAGTATAATGTACATATGCATATCTAAGTATAGTAATAAGCTTTCTATCTTATCCTACTATTTATCTCAAGGGTAACATATTCTTACAAAAAGTACTATGAGAAAAGAGTCAATAGCTGCGCCTCTTTAACTTGGGGCAAAAAGCATTGGTTCTTTATTTCTACTATCTCATTATCATCACACATCCTATATAGATTCTATATATAGGGTAACTTTCAATATATATATATATTCTATGTATTTTTTTTATATTTTCTATATTTCTTTTTAATAACTACTAGAAAGAAATCAAATCCTAGTGGAACACTAGCTTATATGATTTCAAATATGCACTTATTTGAATGCATTATTAAGAGGATTCTTACAAACCTTTTTCAGAAGAAATGTCATGCTTTTGTATTGCATGAGGTGTCCATTGGAATCAAGTGGAAGTCTAATCTAAGAGGACCACAAGAAGACTTTTGCTACGAGAAAGATACCCTATTTTGATGGATTTTCTTACACAAGGTTTAAATCCAAATTGAAAAACGTATATAAAATGAGAGTCGTAGTAGCTTATGAGTTGAATTTTTTTCTTCTATTTATATTTCTTTATTTGGAGCCACCGTTCAAGAGATATGATCAAAATGATGGACCCCAGTCTATCCACATCATGCAGGGACATCTCATTTCAAAATTTACCAATTCTTGTTCACACTGGCTCTTCTCTTTCTTATGTAACCCTTGGGGGTTCCCTTCACCTATAAAAGGGGACCTCTTCTTCCTTGAAAACCATTCATGAGGGAGTGAGAGCAATATTGTGTAATTGTACTTATCCATAAACATAAGCTTAAGTCTACACTTACTCCTAGAGGAAGTCTAGCCAATCTTGTAAGCCATCCTTGGAAGATAAACTCTAATCAAAGAAGGACTTGAACTTGGTGCATCAATCAAAGCTTGAAATCTTCCATATTCTTCTCTCTCCATCAAAATGGTGAATAACTCTCAAATGGTTTGTCAAGTAAGATGTGATTTACTTTGATATGTTGTTGGTTTCTTGTTGTTTTCTTTTTCATCTCTAATCCAACATATATCTCTAATTTCATCTCCCTCTCCAACCAAATCCATCTCACTTACTCTTAGAACATCATTTGAACGAAGAGGATTTGTACACACAATTAATCACAATCACTACACAAAACATATATATTATGGTACGCACAAAATTCCAATTCCAAAGAACAGTTCGTAGCATGTTTGGTTGGCAAAGATTGAATGCCATTAACTCATTTATTAACCCTTTTATATTACCCATGATACGACATGACCATAGCCTTGATGTTTTCATATTTGTGTTGTTTTGGTATGCTCTTTTGTGTTCTTTCTTTGTGTGTGTGAGTGCAAGAGAGAAAGAGTGGGCCTTTTTTTATTGCACTTCCTTCCAAACCCTAGCGTTCATGGCATCTATGATATAACTCCTTCATATAGTATTTGGAGTTCTCTCAAAAACTCTCACAGTAAAAATCCTGGTGCTTTCATGGCAAGATTGCAACCATATTGAAAACAAAACTTGAAATATAAGTATGATCTCCAATCACCTATGGTTAAAGAGAGTGCTTTCTACTCTCTCTATGCCATATTAGTCTATTAATCTAGAAAACTTGAAACAATGAAACTTGAAAAAACATCGGGGTTAGTTGTTAGCAATATGGTTAGTTATGATTTGTAATAAACTATGATTAGAGGAAAACAACAAAATTAAGTAGTTATTTCTTCTTCCAAAGCAAAAGGCTTGCTTATGGAAAAATGAGAGCTTAAGTATAAATTTATATAAGCATGAAAGTAAATCACTTTCAAGAAAGTGCAATAGCTCAAAAAGAGCAAGGAAACATTATCTTAGTGTGTGTATGGTCTAGTCTTCTCCTTGCTTTGGATGTAGTCGGCTCTTCACTTCGCTTGAAGATCACCAATTTGGCTACTTCGAATGAGATAATGGTAAGAGGAAAAGGAATTCAAGTTACAAAAATCTTGAAAATTAGAAGAGAGGAGAGGGAGAGGGTAGTGTGAAGAAAAAGATTAAGTTTTTGACAAACTTGATCAGGGTTTTTTCCATCGATTCTCTTGGAGATGTGTGTGTGTGTGTATGTGTGTGTGTGTGAAAGAGGTTTGGCTATGGATTTCTCAAGATTACTCTCAAGTTTGCATCTTGAGAAAATGAAGGAGAGAAGTGAAAAACGACAAGAGAATCCCTCTTTTTATGCACATTTTTTATAGGTGCTTTCACTTATCCTGATAGCTTATCTTCTTCATCTTAATCTTATGTTTCTTTTGTCATCTATCATCACAAGAGAATAAAAAATAGAATCTTTCAAAATATGAAGAATCTTATGGCATGCTATATATCAATAGAAAGAGCTTGAAGAGTATATTCTAACTGTCATATCTCCGCCAAGTTTAGAGTTGATTTGCAAAAGAATTTACCGCAAACCCATTTTGGACATGAGAGAGGAAGTCAAACTCCTTATAAGCCCCCCTTGTGAGTTCAAATTTTCCCTAATGTCCTATGCATTGGTTATGTCCATGTTCCCATGGCATAAACCGGAAGTGTCTTGTGAGTATACATTTGTGCTTAAATTGAGCCCGAATTTTCTTGAACATTTTTTTCTTTTTATGTTCTTTATTTTATTTTTCATTTGCTTAAGTTAGTGGCTTAGATGTGTTGGCCTTGCGTTAGGGCTAGGAGAAGGCCCTTACAAACTTCCCAACAAAAAGAAAGAGCTGCTCTCAGCTCAGAACAATAAAGAAAGTTTGTAAATCTTCAACAGCAAGTTACATCTTTAACTTTTAAATAATGCTAATTTGTTCTTCTTTAGTTGGCTCATCTATATAAGGCATAATCTATCGTCATATCTTATGGTATTCTTACCTTCCTCTTTCTCTTTTCTTCCCATCTCCTTGTCAAGAACTTCTTAGGATTATCTCTTATAAACTTTCCACTGTCTCTTTGCTCATTACCGTACTTTATAGATCAGTGGGTAAGAGTTGATCTTATATGTGGCCATTCCTCATCTGCAACAACAAACAAGTGAATCAATCAAGAGGAATTTTGTGAAGCGGTATGAGCATCTGCTTGGGAACTTCAGTAGCTCAAACCAAATTGTGGACATTCCAAGACATAACAAGAATGACACTTTGGGGTTGCGATCACTTTCGCAACAATGCTGGCTTGGCTATGGTGATTGAAGTAATGGGTCTGGGTCCTCGATACAACTGTGTGATAAGGTTGATGTATCGTAGGTTCTCCGAACAAGTCTATTTGCTTGTGCATTTTCTTCCTCATGAAAAAATATATCTTGACCCTCACTTTGTTTTACCTCCTCTTAGAGGGCCCTTTAACTTCTCACTTCATACTCAAAAGATCAGTGCAACAATTTCATAGCAAATTCTTCCTATTGTCAAAAGGACTAATATGTTTCCCGCTTGTGATAGTTGTTTTTGTGATCATGTGATAAATCCATCTTCGTGGTATCTCTTAACAAGTTTGTCCTTTATTAAGATCTTCGTTCTTGTCTTAAATCCTTCTTTATCTGTTTTCTCTTTACAAATATAATTAAATTGGTTCTTAGCTTCCTATGTCTGGTATTCTTTAGAATCTCTTGAGAGAAATAAAGATGTAGCTAGCTTAGTTACAAAGGATAACACTAATCTTATTATTATGTAGCAAAACAGTCAGGCTACATTGCTTGGCTGACACAAACATTTAGGAAGATAAAGCTTGTCGTGGTAATTACATGTGCTAGTAGGGTCTATTTTGAGCACAAAAAGAGAAAAGTTCTTGTCAAAAAGATGAGAAAACTGAGAAGTAAGGAATTCCTAGTCCTTCGAGTAAGTATCTTTAGTGAAATAGTCCTCCCACTGTACCAAGAACTTTCTGAACCATTCTCTATGTAGCAGCTTTGGCTCCTTTATGTCTAAAATTTTTCCTAACTCCTTCCTCATATCTTCCTTAGCCTCAAGAATGGGAGATTGTTGATTCCGCTCACTAGCATTCAAGGCATCATAGACATTGGCTTGTCAATCTCATCCTTTGCTGAGATAAATTTTATTGTTGCTGATCTAGATGGATTGATGGTTGGCCTTTGAGAACCAAAATGAGTGGTAGGGGGAATTCTTGCTTAGGCTAGATTTCTTCCTCTTTCTCTAAGGTTTTTAAATTGTCCCGCTTGATTGGGTGGATTTTCAAAGTTATCAGGAAGGCTTGATTTATGAGGGTCATTTCCTTTAGGGCACAGGTATTTCTTATAACCAAACTCTAGGCATTCATAGCACTAAATTTTCCTTCCACTCTGAGTGGCTGAAAGAGAATTCACAAGAACAAAGTGCAATGGTGATTGGGGGTTGGACAGATGGCTTTGGTATAAATGGTACTTTGGTTTCTTGACAGGGTTGACTAGGGTAAGAAGGAAATTCTTGTTTCCTATTGGTTGTAGTGCCTCTCTAAAAAGGGCTCGTATGCTTTGACTTGGCCTGGACTAGAGCTTCTGCCAGTGAGGTAGGTCGAAGGGACTCCACTTGGAGAGACAAAACTTCTCCAAGATGAAGGATAAAGTGACTTAGGCTTTTGTTCCTCTATCCTGAGAGGATCATATTGTGAAAGTCAGACAAACTCCTCATAGTAACTTTCAATAGATCTATTCCCCAGCTTGCAAGAAAGAAACTCATCATCTTAGTGGTAGAATAGTCTAGGGGAAGATATCTCTCCTTGAGATGATTCTTTAACTCCTCCGAGCTTTAAGTCACCTCTGTTACTTGGCAAGATTGGCAGTTGAGCTTCCGCCATGTTTTTGCTGGTCCTTTTAGCTTAGCTCTCCCCATTATTCCTTGAGCAACTGCATTGTAGTCTAGAAGAGCAAAGTAGTCATCCATTTGAATTATCCATTCTTCTAATAGGGTAGGCACATCATCACCCGTGCCTAAGAAGGGATGTGGTTGCATAGATTTGAGCAAGGCCTTCAAATCCTTGTCACGTCCAAAATCTTCTACTAGTGTTGTAGCAAGAGACATCTGATAACTTACTGTATACCTAGGCATTGGTGGTACCTGAGGAGGTGCTACTTGGGCTAGTGGGGTATATTATCTCTCTCTCACATATCCCTTGTTATAGTAACACTCTTCCATAGCATGATTTGTCCATTTTTGCTCAATGGCACACCACTTAGGTTGCTTAGCATGTGTCTTAGCACAAACAAGATTATCCTTTTGAGCACTTCCTCAATAAGTCTCTCCTAATTTACAGCAGCTACTTCGCTCTTTTGGGTTGACTTTGTAGACTTAGCTCCACTATGTTGTGATGAAAAATCATTGTCTAAATCTTTGTAGGCTCCTTCCTTGTAGAAAACACAATTGTCTACTAGGTATAGAGCCTCCTTGGTCAACTTGTTTAGAGTTGATCTCTTCTTCATATGAAAATCCTTCTAAAGATTCTCATTTTTTAGTCCTTGGATAAACATCAACATGATTCAGGGTTGAGCTGGTAACTCTTCCACATGGAAAATTTTTACGTAGCATTCTAGCCTTAAGGCCACTTTTGTAAAAAATTCTCTCTCTTTTTTCTTGAACTTATGGATTTGCAAGACTGTATTGTGAGCTATCCCTCTTTGAAAGAATTCCTATATAAAATCATCAAATACCTTCTCCATTGACTTAAAATCCCTACGGTCAACAAAGTGGAACCAGGTGGTGGAATCCTCCTCTAGAGTTAACCCAAATCCTACAAACTGTGTGAGAAATTCTAGTACTTCCTCAGCCTTAGTGACATGAACAAAGGTTTCCACGTGATCCCTTGGATCCCTATTTCTAGTATATTTATTATTAACCCATTTTTGGACTTGATAAGGTATGATCCTCGGTGATCTATCAATCTAAACATAGGATCCTCTATGAGCCCTTTCCTGGCCTAGGATATGGTATATGTTCCTCCCCTAGGGGTGCTCCTAATCCACAATTCATGATTAGTCTAGCAAGTGATCGTTCCTCTACTCATACTCTTTCTTCTCATTCTTGTACTTGTTATGGTGCTTCATTCTTGGTTAAATTTATCAACCTCGTTCTACTCTCAATCTAGGATTGTTGATGGAGAGGTGGTTTTGGTGGTTCTTCCAACCTTGATCTGGCCCGATATCCACCCCATTTTCTGTTCAGATGTGGTGTTGCAAACTGTTTGAGCCATGCATGAATTGATAGTGGTGATGTGTTTGAGTTTCGAGGGTTAGGAAATGGTTGTTTATTTGATTGTGTTGTGATGTTGTAGTCATTCGAGAAGGGATTTTTAGATTTTCTTGGGGTTTCTATGGGCTTTTTCTTCCCTATCAAAGCATGTGCCATGAGTTTGGGTGCTATCACTTTCCCTACATCATCTGGGTGAGTTGTCTTGTATTCTTGTCCGTACTTATTGACATAATAATATGGTTTTCCATTATCAACTCATACAAAAACATGTACATGACATTTTCTATGCTTGACTCGTTCACATGGGGCTCCATGCACCGGTAGTAAGAGGTGACTCTTCCCTCCTTGTGCTTGTAGGTCCCAATATTTTCCTAAATCCTTGCCATTCTCTCCACTCTGTTGTCATGAATGTAGAAGGGTCCAAAAAGACTGAGTTTAGGAGGTATTTCTTGGGTCTCCGTAACCATCTTCCCTTTTGTTACATTTTCTCCATATCAATTGTAATTTTCTAGGTCCTTGACAATGAAACTCATTGGTTTCCCTCCTCATTGCAAAGCTTATCACCATTGTTGATCACCATGATTACTACTAGTCCTCTCGCTGGCCATTCTTCAATACAAATGCATTGACGTCCTCGAACATCAACATACATCAGGGCCCCATGGTCATTAATTCCCTCAAGAAACATTTCCATCTATCTTGGCATGTTTAAGTGTTTTTAAGTGGTTCTATCCCCCATGGTCCCTTGCTGCTGGAAACCTCCAAATTGTTGGTTAGCCATCCACTGACATGATCCTTCAAAAGAGGTGTCAGTATCATTTCCCTCTTCTATGATTGGTTCTATGGGATCTATCCTTGCTTGGTTTACACTCTCGTCTGCTGACACTAAGTTAACTTGATCTCCTACCACTGTTCAATCTCTTTTAAGATACCTACCATATCCCAAATTCATCAAATCTTTCACACACACGTATCAACCCCAATTTTTTACCTTAGAAGTCTGCTTGTGGTTGTTCCTTTGTCTTGGTCTGCTCTCAAGCCACTTTGTCAACTTGTAAAGTACTTTGCACTTCCAACTGATCACCAACTTGCACAATCCTTGGTTATGGATATTTGTACAAAACTTTGACTCTACAATTCTTTGCCAAATCAATAATTCTCACTTAACTGTATAAAGACAAGACCGTGATATGAGTTCCAAGCCCTAATCTGATATGACAAATGGAATATTAGGATCACAAGGAAGACTTATGGACCAGTAAATTCTCAATCCAAGCACCAAACTGGCCTATAGATATTATATGTATATGATGTCTAAATTCTCAAAATTGACTCAAACTTGATCATGTGCTCTCCTTTATATACTTTGTTCAAATTTAGGCTTACTTTGAAGTTCTAACCCCTATAGGTAGGTCAATTTCTCCTATGTAGGCCTTCATCACTAGCTTCTTTGGGAGGTTAACTAAGTAAAAAATGATCCAAATTGGGTGAAACTTGGTCGTTAAGCTTTCTTTGGGGTGTTAAGCACCCCTAGTAAGTTCTGATGTCATCTTTGGTCACTAAAAAGTCCCTTGAGACATCATACGCGTATGATGTCTATCTAATCTAAATGAAGTGGAATTCACTCGAGAGGTCCTTCACCACACAAGAACTCATTGCAACCTTAAAAATGCAATTTCAATACATTTTGTGCTAGATATGGTCAAATCAGGCATTTACTTTGCCTAGAAACGTCTCTTGGTCTTTACAAACCTCAAATTGCTTCAAAATTCAATGGGATTTGACCTGTCTACTTCTTAACTGCTCTTAATTACAATGGCTCACCAAAATGTGTCTTTTGATCCGAAATCAGGTCTCTCAAACATCATACACGTATGATGTCTAAGTGGTGAGAATGAAGTTCCATTTCTCCCCTAGGTGCCCCTTCATGTGTACAACATGCACATGTGCTCAGAGTCAAATTTGGATATCAAAATTGCACAATATCACCACTTTTTACAAAGGATCTTCTCAAAAAGAGTAAAATTCTCTGAATACTCAAGCTATATGTTCAAATGAGATAGAACTTGGTGTATGTGCCCTACACAATATACAGACTACGGGTGTCAAGTCAAAAATTGAATTTGACTGCCAGATTTACCCTTGAGACATCATACATGTATGATATCTATTGATGAATTCTTGTCCAAAACTCATGCACAAGTATCCACAAGTCTTCAACACTGCTTCCCAAGCACTTTTACCAATTTTTCATGCAGAAATATGCACATAATCACAAGTTTCCTAATTTTCCCATTTTCAACATACGCCTTTTATCCTTTGTGGACCAAATGTTGGTCAAAAATTTAGTCTCAAGGTGTACTAGGGGTAAATCACCCCTTTAGAACACTCTTGTGTACTCTGTTTTGGCAAATTTGGTCTCCTGCTAGGCCTTAAGACATCATAGACGTTGATAAACCACTTTTGGTATGTACAAAGTAGTGTGTATATGCATGGTCATATGTACAAAATGATGTAAATACATGCATTTGGGAGATTTTCAAATTGGTTTCAAGTTTTAGAAAATATGTGACGTGTACAAATTGTAAATAGTCATGCTTGTGTGTCGCCAGTCAGAGACAACGATTAGACACACGTACATGCATGGATAGGGTGTTGGCACCTTAGATATGGTTGCAGGTGGCTTATTTTGGCTCTAGGGAATGTTTTTGAGCTTTCTAGAATGTGCATAATGCAATTGGAAGGTGTGGTAACCCTCGTCTCGCCTGTGAAGGTTTTGCATATGCGATAACTGTCTATTTGTAGTGCCTGATCTACGATGATGTGTACACCACCTAGAAGTGGTCCAAAATGTAATGTGGAGATTTGGCAAAGGGATTTGGGTATCAAGGATCGAGTGTACAAAATTTGGTGAATTTTGGAGTCCGTTTGGGGTTTTTCTCGCAAAAAATGCCCGCTAGGGATCAAAATTGGCCTGAATTGGGCCAAAAAAGGTCAAAAATGGTCAAAAAAGGTGTGAAAAGGCTTCAAACTGCCACATCACTCATGGTTCCATGATGGTCCAGATTGAAGGAGAAATTTTGAAGAGCAATATCAGCACTTTCACCCCTCTGTGTGTGGGAGGAAGCAGGGTTCCTACAGGTGGTCTAGTGTAGTCCACGCGTCCTATTTTCGGTTGTGTGGAGGAGTGAATGAGAGCTTTATCTCTTCAATTTTGCACTTGGGAGAGTCTATGGAAGTTCGGAGGTTTCCATGGATGTGTGTGTGCAAGGAATTGACGGAAGAAGGTGTGGATTTTTGAAAGACTATGTGACCGTGTATCGATGCCATTAGGGTTGGCGCTACTCCAAAGAGTCCAACAGAGTAGAGTTTGGTGAATCTTTTGCAATGGTTTGAGAGAGTCCATTTGTGGCTGGAGTTTTTGAGTTTTTGATGGTTTTTCTTGTATATTTTGGTCACCATCTAGTGTGATTTCAAGTGTTGATCAACTCGACTCACCTTGTAGTGTCTGCGGGAAAGCAAGGGCTTGTAGGTCAAGGCGTTTGGAGTTTGAATTGAGCTTGTGGGTAGCATTTTTATTGAGCTCTTGAGTGGTGGTGTCTGTGGGTTGGAATTCAAGTAAATTTCTTGTGTGGTGTTGAGTGGTCTGGGTGTGTGAGTGTGCACACGACGTCTTTTGCTCCATCATCCTTTGACAATCATGCTGGGGAGCGAAAATTGCCGGTTGTGCACCCATTTTGGATTTTCAAGGGAGTTTCATGATGGTGGTGCCATTCCAACCATCCATTTTCACAGGTTTTGAGGATGCAAACAATTGGCTTGCATCACATGAGTTTGATTTGACATGTTTATGTTGTGGAGTTCCAAGTGAGTCTCAAAAGCTTGCAGGCATTAATCCAATGGTCTCAAATGCAAGAGACTGGTATGAGGGATTGTCACAGGATGACAAAGTGAATTGGGACATGTTTAAGAGATGCTTTTTGAAGCGGTTCAAGAAGGTGATCCCTCACCAAGATGCATGGAAGCAGGTCACTAGTTTGTTTATGCAAGAGCACGAGTCTGTTGCAAATTTTTGGTCAAGATCTGATGATGCTTGGAGAGTGTGGAAATATGATCTTTTCCATGTGGAAGCCATGTCTAAAGAGGAATTTTATTCCGCATTTACAAATAGCAAAAAAATAAAGGTATTCACAAGTCTATTGCGATCGGTCTTTAAGTTGAAAGTGCAAGAGAAAGAGCCCAATTCCATGTGTGAAGCATTGAAGATAGCGCTATGAAAGGAGAGAAATCTGTGTGTTGCTACAGGCATGAAGTGCCCTTTGTCAATACGTGGTATGGATGGTGTGGATGACCTTTATGTGCATAAAGTCATAGTTGCGGGTGCTCATGCTATCAAGGATAATAGCTTGGATATAGGTGTGGATGATCATATTCACAAATTCAATGCAAATATGAAGCAATTTAAGAGACCATACACATGCCCATGGTGCAAAATGGCAAGGACACGGTAGATGAAGGAAAAAGTTTGAGCACTAGTGTGGAAAGTGAAGATGATGAGAGTGAAATTGACAAGGATGAGGTAACCTATGATGGTGACATGTCTGATGCTTGTGAGAGTTGGTGCGATGATGACATAGAGTCACTAGATCCATTGAAGGATATGGTAGCCTTGCACAAAGAGCAATGTATTTTTTGGGAAGGAGCTTTGCAGCAACATGATATGGATGCTTGCTTTGATGATGAGATGGTGGACTATGGACAAGTGAAGATGATGCACGAGAGGATGATGCTATGATGGTTAATGTGACCTTGGATCCATGTGCTTTACTAGAGATGGGGGTTGGGAAACCCTCTAGTGGTTTTGATGCAGAGGTATTGGGTCATGAAGGTGATAGGGAGGAGTTTTATGTATGCAAGGATTTGATGCTAGTGCCGAGTGTCGTCGATGATACGCGCCATGTGGTTGTTCAGTACAAACATCTTGAGGATGGAGTAGACAAGGAGGTTAAAGTGATCTTTTTCTTGCACGATGATTTGGTGGATGAATTTCACATGCTTCAATGTATGTTTGGGCCATATCCCTCTATCTGTGAAGATCGTGATTGGCAGTCGTTGGTAAGTCCTAGGGAAATTTGGCATGATGAAGATTTGGTTATAATGCGCTATGTGGCTTTATATGCATGTTACAAGTTTTTCAAGTGAAAGACCAATTTAGGAAAAATGAGAATTATTCAATTCCCATTTTTTGGAATGAGATTGGAAATTGAATCCTTTTCAAGGGAATTCTTATTCTTATTGAAATTGAGAATCATGAATTAAGTTGTTCACTTTGGTTTATTTGATACCATCTGATAGAGCAAACAACTGGAATACAACCACTATGATATTGGAACAAGCACTCATATTCAAGTGTCAATATTGTTGTCACTTATCATCAAATGAGAAGGAGTTTCTCTTTTGATATAACATATTGTATATTCTTGATTTTTTCAATTGTTTTAACTTGTAAATGTAGGATGCACTTTATGAATTGGTAGACTAACTTTCATGTTTTAAACAATAAGAATTGGTGGAAATATCAGAAACTTGATACTTATTGGTCATTTCTTATTTCTTTAGATTGTTGTTATATGTAAATATACAACCGGAGACTCGAACGCAGGCTCAAGACTTGTAATGGTTTCTTATCTAGTGTGGCTAGAAGTTTTAGCATTTACCTACCTTACATCACAAGGAAATTACACTATAAGATTTTGGGCCTCCATGTCTTAACCTATGAGGATAGAGGTTCAAACTTAAGTTGGAGCCTCAATCCTTATAAGTGACTTGTCACCTAGTGTGGCTTAAGTTTGATCCCCCATCCTTAAAGATGGTTACTTGCCTAGTGTGGCCAATGGCTTAATCTTCAAGTCGACCCCTTGAGAACCCTTATACAATGTTTCTTTCCTAGTGTCCTTACAAAGGATCTTTTGCCTCATGTGGCTTAAGGGTTCAAGCCTCCATCCTTACAAATGGTTTCCTTACGGGTGGTTCTCTTGTCTAGTTTTGTCGAAGGCTCAAACTTAAGTTTGAGCCTCCATCCTTCCAAATTGTTTCTTGCCCACTATCCTTATAGGTGCTTTCTTGCCTACTATGGTTGGAGGCTTGAACTTAAGTTTGAGACTCTATTCTTATAGGTGGTCTCTTGGTTAGTATAGTTGGAGGCTCAACGAGCCTTTATTCTTATAAGTGGTCTCTTGGCTAGTATAGTCTGAAGCTCGAACTTAAGTTCGAGCCTCTATTCTTATAGATGGTCTCTTGGCTAGTATAGTTGGAGGCTCAAACTTAAGTTCGCTCGAGCCTCTATTCTTATAGGTGGTCTCTTGTCTAGTATAGTTGGTTCGATCCTCTATTCTTATTGGTGGTCTCTTGGCCAATATAGTTGGATGCTCGAACTTAAGTTCGAGCCTCTATTCTTATAGGTGGTCTCTTGGCTAGTATACTTGGAGCTCACGGTTTTTCCCTCCTTGGAGGCTTCAAATTAGGTGTAAGCTTCCCCACCTTGGAAGCTCAAAACTAGGTGTAAGCCCCATGGTTTTCTCCACTAATTGGGTCCCCAACCAAAGTATGCTTTAGACATTTAGAGCACCTTAGTTCAAATACTCATGAAAATTTCTTTCTTTATCGTATAGAAAATGCCCTAATTAATGTCGCTTTATATACACCTCACTCTTGCCAATCGACAACCAAAAGCACTCAACCCGCAACCTCCAGTGAGCTCTAGTTGCTCTTTGGAGAGGCATGCTGCCTTGGCTGCTTTGACTGAATCGGGGTCTAGTTGATATGCGGGCAGTTCCTCTAACTTTTCCTTCTGGTTGAGATTTTTTTTGGCCCTCTCTGGTGCTTGCATGGCTCCTATTCTGTGAATAGAGTGCAAAGTTAGCAGATTTATCGGAATTTTCTTTGAAATGTCCTTTAGTTTGAAATGCTAACAATTTTGGTCCTATTTGCTTCAAATCAATTTTTGAACAAGCATAGATGCACAAAAACATGCAAGGAACAAAACTGTAAAGTCAAAACAAAGTTTTGCAACCAAAGTAAATAATCGTGATTATTTACAGCTGAGTATTTTTTTCAACTTTTTGCAAACTTGGCATCAGAGGCTTGAAGTATATACCAAATACATACTCTGAGTGAAATATGGGCTCATTTGGATACATAGGGTGAAAATGGTACCAGATTTTGGCTTTAGGTCTCTGAAACAGTAGATATAAAGGAAATTTGAGATTTTGAGCTCCAAATTGGTTCAAACTTGGCTAGTGGGCTTAACACATCATGTACTTTGGATGTATGATGGCAAAATATCAAAACTCCCCAATTTTGGCTAGAAAGTAAAAAATCGCGATTATTAACTTTTCTACCAAAATTACATTTTTTGGTACAATCTGGTTCTAGGCATTGTATGGACCCTGTGTATGAGATATGAGGTGATTTGGATCAAGGAATGTTGTCCATAACCCAAAAATTGGCTTGCAAAGACTTCTTTGCGTTTTCTGGCAATTTTCCAAGTTATAGGTGCTCACTTTGGCTCATTCTTGATTTTTTGCATGGAATAGGTGTGTACACATGATAGGTGAGGTGATGTGACATTTTCCAAGCAAAAATGATGCAAAACTAAATAATCACGATCATTTACAATAGTGACAAATTCTTTGCAAAACTTACAATTTTTGACCTAGACATATTCTATACACCTAAAACAAGTCCTAAATTGAATTTGGTCAAGTTTGGTCATGCCGGCATCACTTTGTGCTTTGTCGAATCTGAAATCACCGTTTTTTGTGACTACACTGCCTGTTGGGTTACTCGGTCAACTTTGAGGCTTTGGACTTATCCACAACATAGTCGTGAAGCAACTCGTCCAATTCTGGCTCATTTGGAGTCAGTTTGACCCCGTATGTCAAATTTGACGCTTTGTAGCCTTCGAGCTGTTTTCTACTTTTTGAGGGCTTTGCTTGATTGATTTCACTAAACCAATCATATACATTATATATGAACCTCATAGGCAAGCTCTCTATGGAGTCAGATCGGAATTCTGGCATTTGTCAAAAACCTAGCTTTTCTACTGGGGACCCCCTTGACCCCTGCCGAATGGTCAACTGATGATATAGAAAGGTTCTATTATGTTAGGTCATGCTATGGTTCAAATCCCATCTGATTTGGTCGAGCTGACAGGCCGCTATGGTCAGTTTTTGGTCGTAGGTTTCGTGCACTGCTTGGTTTCTAGGGTTTTTTCTAGGGGTTTAGACTAGCTACCGGCCGTACAAAATGGATCATTGACGAGTAAAGAACTTACCCCTCATGTCTCATGTGAGATGGTGTTGAAAACGATCAATTGTGGGCTCCGAAAAAGATGTGCGAAAGAGGTCGAAAGCTCTCTCTACAAAGGCTGCAAGTGGAAATGAGGTGGTTTTAGCCTACCTTGGATATCTATACTCGGACTTCCCAAACAATTTTTCCCAAATTTCCCCGTTAGTCCTACTAGGCCATGAAATCTATGTTAGACTCAAAAATTTCCTTGATCTGATTCATGTAGCTCATTCTGCAAGAATTTTGCAAAAGTAGGCGTGGCCGCTTAATTTAGGCTTCCCGCTTCCATCTTCTGATTTCATTGAAAAATTTTGTGCTTGTCAGCCTTGTCTTTCTGATCACCATCGTGTCTTTCATTTTTCCATCTGAGCTTCCTTGCTATTTATTATTAATTTTTGACCTATTTATTTAAAAAAATTAAAGAAAATACCAAAATACTCTAAAAAAGTAAAGTGAAAATCCAATAATAAAGAAAATCCATTAAAAAATAGAGCTTTATTATTTTTTGTTGGATTATCTATTTTTAAGTCTCATTATTAATAAAAATGATAAAAAAATACCCAAAAAATACTATTTGTTTATTTTCTGATAGTATATACACCATTTACACTCATTGGGAAGATATTATCAATAAATTTTTCCTTGATGATGAATTATAAGGGCATTATTAACTAATTTTGCAAAAAAATCACACGTTAACATCAAACTTTTTCCTCCCTCTTCAAACATTGCCCTTCCTCCCTCCCTGTTGCATAGTTTGGTCTTCCGCCAAGTGAAGTCCTACTACGGAAACATGTGCCTGACTTAGGTACTATTCTTTTTCTTCAGGATTAATGTATAAGAGCAATATCCCGTCTTGATTTCTTTTGTATAGCCTATTAGCTAGTAGTTGATACATATTCATTGCTCGATTAATTTGATCGTAATAGGAAGTGGTATTTGTGAATCCACTTGAGCTATTGTCATCAATGACACAATGTTTTCCGACCATGTAGGTATCATTTCCACGGAGAACAAATAGGTATCTGGTAGACCATCGTCTACCCCTTTTGGTGATTCTCCTAAAACAATCCTTGACAAATGAACTGCTCATTGATGTGTAGTTCCCTCTTTTACAACCACCGTGAAATCAAATTCGAGAAGAATGATGAGCCATCTCACTATTCTCCCTATGTTGCATGGCTTGTTGAACAAATACAACAAAGCTTGGTGGTCCACAAAGAACACAAACTTGTTGGCTAATAGGTAATGTCTATACTTTTTAACGGCATAGATCATTCCTAATCCTTCCTTTTCGTAATTATTTTTCGTCATGTTCAATTGTTGGCTAGCATAAGAAATAGGAAAGTCAATTTTTCCGTCTCCTGGTTGAGCTAGTATACAACCAATAGCAAAATTGGAAGCATCTACATGTACGTGGAATACCTTATTCCAACCTGGTGCTTTCAATATTGGAGCTGAGGTGAGATCTTGCTTAAGCTTCATGAAGGATTCTTCACATGCGTCGGTCCATTCAAAGTGTATAATCAAGCTATACATGGGTTTTGTAATTATAGTGTACATATAGATGAACCGTTGGGCGGTAATATCCACAATGCCCCATGAAGGTTTGTTCCCCCTTGACTGTTGTTGGTCTAGTCAAATTAGCAATGACATGAATCTTCTCAATATCAATAGCTATGCCATTTTTAGACACTATATGTCCAAGAATTTTTCCTTGTCTACCCATAAATGTACACTTTTCAGGATTTAAGCAAATCCTATAAAGTCTACATTTTTCAAATACCTTTTTGAGGTGTTCAAAATGATCAGCCCAGATTGATGAATATACACATAGATCATCCATATATACTTCTAAGAATTTTCTAAGGTATTCTTTGAAATCATGCCTCATCAACCTTTGAAATGTGGCTGGGGTATTAGTTAACCCAAACGGCATAACCCGATAAGCAAAAATATCCCATTTTGTTGCAAAAGCAGTTTTATGCTGATCTTTTGGGTCAACCAAAAGTTGATTGTATCCTGAAAAGCCATCTAAGAAGCTGTAAGCTTCTTTTCCTGCAACTCATTCTAAAACATACTCAGTGATTGGAAGAGGAAAGTTGTCTCTAATAGTAGCTGCATTCACCGTTTTGAGATTAACACACCCTCATAATTTTCTATTCTTCTTGAGGACTACCACAATTTGTGTTCAATTTCATAAATGGATTTGGCTACCTTTAGTTTTTCAATCTCTTCTTTTTTCGTCTTGGCAAATGTTTCATTATACGCATACGGCCTTTGTCTACTTGGTTTCGCATCATCTCTCATGGGTATGGTATGTTGACAGATTTCTGGATCAACACCCTTGAGATCCTTGTAAGACCAAGCGAAGATATCTTGGTATTCCTTTAACAAGCTCAACAAGATCTCTTCTTCTTCTTATGTTAGGTCATTCGCAATGTAAGCAGGTCTACGCTCTTCTCCTGGTTCAGCCAAGTCTATCTTTTTAGCGTTTTCAGGCCCTTCATAAGACTCGCCTTGTTTCCGTAGTTCCCTAACAGGTTGTTCGACTATAATTTTTCAATCTTCAAGAGTATACTTTTTGTAATGGGATGGAATG
Organism: Adiantum capillus-veneris; assembly: GCF_014529385.1. NCBI lineage: Eukaryota > Viridiplantae > Streptophyta > Polypodiopsida > Polypodiales > Pteridaceae > Adiantum > Adiantum capillus-veneris. The sequence goes on along the minus strand of NC_140941.1, from coordinate 22,430,081 downwards.
CTCATTACATCCTTACCATCCTCTTCCGTGGTTTCCATTTTGACAGTGTATATCTTTTTTAGAGCTTTTTTTAACTCTTGATATTTCTTTTTCCGCTCGACTCGGGTAATGAGTGGTTTTTTATCCTGTGGTTTTTCTTGAGTACTCTTCTTGTTTTTCTCAATGTTTAAGACATTTTTGAATTTATGTTTGAAGGATATCTACCAATGATTTTGTCCTTGACACAATCATTTGCATCTATCTACATCAGGAATTATGTTCTACTAGAGACTGATGGCATAGGTCGTGTTTTCACAATTCTGGTGTCTCTTTTTCGTCTATACCATTTTTGTCTTCTCGATTTCTGGTTTGGAAAGTCAAAAAACTTTTCCTCCCCTACTTTTAAGAGTATCTTAGCTCTCATTTGTTCTTTTTCAGACCCCAAACCCTCTGAGGTAGCTGAGTATTCATCTAACTCATCAGTTGCATCGTAATAGATCGAGGTCTGAAAAGACTTGTTGAGCTTTCATTAAGTCCTTGGGTTCCTTATCTTCGTCTTCAATGTTGAGGATTGAAATCATTTGGATGGGAATTATGTCATAGCCATCCTCATTGCAAAATTGAGTAGGCATAGACGTATTCACACATACATCCATGGTCGCTAAAATTTGAGTCCATGCAAATGGCTCAAACAAATGCTTTGGAAAGGGTTCAGGTACATAGGCTTCGTCTGTGCAGTCCTTTTCTAGGATACATTCTTCTCGTCTTAAGCTTCCATTTTCTAAAGCTCCACATATCCAAATAGGAGTGTCTTTGTTTAACCAGAATGGAAGCTTAGTTTCAGCTGAAGAGACTGGATCAAACTCTTGTAAGGGTGTTTTCAAGACATCTCTATAAGTGTGATCTTTTAGATTTACTCTTGTTATAGATCCCACCTGCTTCAAGTGCAAATAATTGTTTCTCCAATCTTGGATAAGTTGTACCTGTCACATGAAAGGTCTTTCCAATATGATTTCATAGTTGAGTTTTTTCCCAAAGTCTACTATGGCAAAAGTGTGTTGATATTCAATTCCGCAGGAATTGACTACCACTTTTTCAAGCAGCCCTAATGGTCTCTCAATGTGTCCGTTAGCCAATTGCAACTTCATTCAAGTTTGTCTAATGCCTGGTTGTCCCCAGGATTCCTATATTGCTTTAGTGGCTATGGCTATGCCAGCTCCACTATCCAGTATCCCCATGGTTTCAATGTCATTATATTTCACTGGGAGGGTGGTGTTTCCTTCTTCCCCTTCGTAATATTCTCGGACTTTGTTCATGGGAACAGATCGAATCTCTTTGTTGTCCATTTAATTTTTTAATTTTTCCAAATTTCTCAAGATTAATCCCGTTATCCCCACCTTCTCTAGGGTTTTCTGTAAATCATTCCATAAGTATGGTCTAAGGTTTAATAGTTCTCCCAAGGTAAGAGTGCATTGGATGGGTGTAGACATGATTGAATGAATGTTGTCTACTTCTAGGGTCTGCTCAGCTCTTTTTACTTGAGTAGTCTTACACACTATGCATTCATCTTCGTCATCTCCCAAGTAAGAAGGTAATGTTTTCAAGTTCAATGGTTTCGACATTCCTGAAGCTTCAGATCCACAATCCCCGTACAAAGATTGTACATCCATGTTCATATCAGAAGGTAGGTTATCCAACCAAACTTCCTCTATAGGAGCTGACTTTAGAGTTAGGCTCCCATCATTGATCTCTCTCACTTTTTTCCATAAGCATCCTGGCCAATCTTAGTGTCTCTTACCACAAGCTCCTCGGGTTTTGCAATATTTTCAAGCTTGGGTTTTTGTTTTTCCAGCATTTCTTGCGTGATTCTTACCAAATTTTGATAAGCTTCCAGCTTAGCTGCTTCCATGTCTGGAGAAGGATAGTTTCGTCATTTGTTTTCCATGTTTTGGCCTGCTTTAAGTCCTACTTGGTAGGCTTCCAAAGCAGCATTATAGGCTAAAAAAATTTATCAACCAGAATGGATCCTTCAGATTTCACAGTTGTTTCCTTGATTTCACTTCCAGTTTCTTCACCTTTTCCTGGAATAGCTTTTTTGCTTTTTCCTCGATTTCAACCCATTTTTTTTGTTTTCTCATCTCATATCTTTTGCTTCCGCTCCTTTTCATTCTTTGAGAGGAAACTTCATGTTTTTCCGAATCATCAAAGGAGTTGTGTTTCTTTTCCTTGGCCAAGGCTCTAGTGATTACCTTGATTGGAACAATCGGTTCACTCTCTGATGAGCTATTAGATATCACTTGGACTACGTTTATTATGGTTTTACCCTTGTTTAAAGGATTTTTAGGACAATCTTTCAAAAAATGTCCTCCCTTTTTGCAACATTGTATGCAATAGGCTTCAACTGGTTTGAAGTTTTTATGAGGCTCTGGACATTTTTTTTTCCAGTGATCATCTGTACCACAGGTATGACAGTTTCTTGTTCTTGGCTTAATCATGGGTCTTACCATGGGACGTCTGACACCTTGATTAGCTACATAATACATTGGTGCGAGCTCTGGTGGAGCATAAGTCACGGTTTCGTCCATTGGTGGTCGGTGTGAATTATACCAATCTCCTTCTACCATTATTGTAGATGGACTAGGCTCTGCATAGGGTGTAAGAGGCACTAATGCTTGTTCATCTATGACTCCTTCAGAGTGCATGTACTTTACAGGAACTACATTATGTCCTACATACGGCGGTTGTTGTCCCAACACAGGTTGAGGTCGTTCCATATCCATTTGTGGTCTTTGAGCTTGGGCCATATTAGGCTGATATCTGTACATGGGTTGTCCTTGTGGCCTCATGGGCATGTACTAAACATTCTCATCATACTTTGGTCTGAAGTAGCACTCGTGGGTCTCATGGTTGATCCATTTACCCTCAATTGCACACCATTTTGTGGCCTAATTGGTTGTCCCTATTGAGGTATTCCCTGTCCTGGTCCCCTCATAGGTGCTTTTTGCATGTTGTTCATCATGTCATTCATCCTTTTAATCATATCTTCTATGGCTAAGAGTAATGCTGCACCAGCCGTTCCCACTTGTGCTAGTTGAGTGGATGTTGTCTTCTTGCTTTGGTTATCCTTAGGGACATCTTCTTCATTGAAAATATCACAATTGTCTCCTAAGTCAATAGCATCTGACACACACTCTTCTAGGGTTGTATGCTTTTTACTATAGAGTATAGCATGAAGTTCTTTGTTTAGCAGTCTCTCTAGAGACAAGGATACAAGTCGTTCTTCTACAGGTATCTCTAGCTCTGGGCATTTGGCAATGTATTGTCACCCGGTTTTACGTGATGAGTGGGTTTCTGGCTCATCTCTTGGAATGGTTTGTGGTCCTTGTCCCAATATCCAATCCCGTATGGAATACCCTTGGTATTTGGTTTGTTCTACCTCCTCAGGAGTCATCATAACAAAGTTGTTGTTATAACAATCCCTAAACAGGTAGGTTGGTAGGTCAACTGATCTTGAAGATATAGATGATCTTCATGGCCGTTAGTTGTCCTGGTTTGGCATGCATAGTCCATAAAAGATCTTTTATGTTTCTATCTTCCCAACAATAGACTCCGATCCTAGGATTATCAGTACTGAGCCGTTTCAAAGCCTTCAAATCTACTTGATCATATCCCTTGAATTCTAAAGTTGGTGGTCCTTCTTTTTCTGACATATCTGGGATTATGGTGTTTACTTCTAACCCCCATTTGTATACCACATAAGGGTTTTTGACTTGTACATACTGAGTTTCATTTATGTACTCCATGTACATTTTTTCTTGTTTTTTTGCCCTAATCTCTTCTTCGAACTCAATACGATGGTCATCAATGCGAATAGTATACTCCTCGATAGGGTCCAAGTAAACCTTGGCTCCATGTCGGTTAGTCTTGTAAAAAGAGAGTATATGCTTATAGGGCATTGCCGTTCCAATTTTTGAGTGAATCGAGTAAGAAGACCTTTCGGATGTTGAGTCTGAAAAAGTGTCTGAGACTTCTTCAAGAATTGTGTGCAAGGAATTACCTTAAATCACGCTTTCTTCGGTGGATACTCTATTGGATATTTCTCCAAGTATGCCCTGATTTCCTAGTACACGACCAGATCTAAGGTTCATATAGACTTATTAAGCCCTGGATAGAGTACTCACCTTTGGATTGATTTGTCGTCAATTTTCACTTGATTCGATTGCAACTTTTTGTCAAGCCACTGATTCCTTGTCTGCAACGTGATTCCTATACAAATTTGATCAAGTTAGCTATTCTTCTATAAAGACAGTAGAGTTTTTGTTCACCCTCGTGATTGGTTTGTGTGTATTACTTCAAATCAAGATATGGGAGTCAAAATTTAACTTTCAGATTCGACTTTAGCAAAAAATCAAAGGTTTAATCTGCACCCTGAAAACTGAGTGAACATGTACCAGTTTTGATCCGATTGAACCCCAAACTGCCCAGTGGCTTTATATTATATTGGTCTAATACTGTATAAGTTCAAAAGTCAAAATTGATGTCTCTGTATAGCAGTAGTAAATAATTCCAATTATTTACTTTTGTCAATTTTTTGCACTTTTTGGATTGGTTTGGCAAGTATACAACTTGTTAAATTCCCTGGACAAGTTTCAACAAGTTTGGACAAAATCTGATCAAGTTTATCTACTGTTTTGTGGCCGCAGACTTTGATTTCAAAAATATGACTTAAGTCTCACTTCTGTGATTCAAATTTCACCAAAATTGATTTGTGAGGTCTACTTGATATGCTTGACCTTGTGGTATACTCACATTTGCAAAATTATCAAGTTTTGAAGTAGATGTAAATAATCACGATTATTTACTCCAGCTATATTTTTACAACTTTTTGTCCCTACTTTGACAGAGATCTGTTAAGCACCTCAAGTTAAGGTCACTAGCCAAATTTAATCAAGTTTTAACAATTTTTTGTCAAATGATCATCAATTTTCTATCCATAGACTAACTTTGCAAATTTGGTCACAATTTTCAACCCAGTGATCTAAATCTTACCAAATTTTTGTTTTGTGGGCTTAGTACAACATGCTAAAACTAGTGGTATGCTGACTTGGTCAAAAAATTTGAAAAATGGGACATATGTAAATAATTGCGATTATTTACAACTGGCAACTTTTTGCATCTTTTTGGTCAATTGAGCATGTACACGTGTTTATCACATCAATATAAGCCTATGAATCAATTTTCAACAAGTTTGGACAATTTTTCCCCAATTTACACTCAAGATTCAAAAAGTCAGTACAAACTTTAGTTTTTACCCAATTTTTTGTTAGTTTGGTGATCCAAATCTCTTGGGCCTTTACAAAAGTTGTTTGTACACATGCAATGAATCAATGGTATGAACCTTGGTCAATTTAGAGCAAAGAGTTAATAATCGTGATTATTAACTACAGGCAATTGAACATTTTTTGCAATTTTTTCAAAGACAGTCTTTATATAAGCTATTTTAATCCTATGAATCAAGTAAAAACTTAATTTGGCCTAAAATGTCAAGAAAAAATAGATAATCTGATTTTTGGGCAACTCTTGAAATTTTTACCTCGGAGTGTCTTTCAGCTTACCAATTTATACAACTTTTAAACTTACTCTCCAGTCGGATTGAGTGGTTTCGAGTCTTTTCAAGCTATATCTAGCCGTAGACCTAAAATTCTACAACTTCCAATAACAACTCACACTTGATTCTTTCAGAGAGAGCAATGTTCTAAAATCCACCTCGGATCCTACTTACCCTACTCCTAGATTTTCATGCAATGGGGTTGTGGAAAGTGTCCACAAACACTCGTTTTCTTGTCTTTTATGGTTTTCTGAGCATTGATCTTAAGACTTGTTTCATCTACCAATAATTCTCAAAATCTTAATCTATTTCTACAATCCTACAATCCTAAAAGCACTCAGCAAGTACGATTACTTCCAAGTTACCTCTACACAGCAAAAGACGACAATCTTAAGCTATGCGGTTTCTAAAAGAAAGTTTTGAACTCTAGGTGAACCTAGAGAAAGTTAAAGGATAACTTCACAAGACGCTCGTGTTTTTACCTAGTTTAGGTCTCTTTGATCCCCAGCAACGGCGCCAAATGTGGAACGCATGTCTAACCTCATCATCTTATCTTATTGCAGTATTAGCGAGAACCACGATTAATTTGTCAATCCATAGAATGAAGCTGACTCAACTAGTGCATAGAGGCTACAAGAGGGTGTCAATCTCTCGAAAAACAACTAACAACTCGCATCTAACTCATGCTACACTCAAGTGACTGAAATCACCAAAAGCCAATCGCTCATCGGCAAACAAATCACATCCGTTACAACATCAGATGACATTCAAACGTAACGAAACTTCAAAGACAAGTTTATGAGACCTAACCACACATGCTTATGGTCTCAAACCCCACTTTAGGTCAAGTTCCAAAATCGTGATTATTAACAACAGTGGATTTTTGACCTTTCGACCCAGACTGCATCTAAATGCTTAGCAATGATGCCCCAATACCCCGTCTTTTTTATCTGAAAGTATAAATTCCTAGTTATTATGAAATTAGGCCGCGGGTGGACGACACTAAAAGCTACGAAATACTGTGAACTGCTTATGTCAATGCATAGAGCTCTTACCTGCGGTTGCAATGCAACAAACGCGACTGCAATGTGACAACCGGAGAGGGAGTAGGAAGCGGGAGAAGGAGAGGAGTGAGTGCCGTTAGTTCACGCTGTGTATTTCTTATCCAAAAACTTAGAAAAAACTTACAAAAATTGGCTTTTATACCTTAGCCAAGGTTTTTGGGTGGTCAAAACTAATAATCTAGAGTTCTACCAAAGCTGGGTAATGACAAGTTGATACAATCTGGAAGCTTGTAGCCCCGGCTCATTAATTACAGAGTTTATCCGAGAAAATAGAAATTACAATATTCTCGATTAGTATCAAAATAATAAGTTTTTTACAAAGAGAACTCTGAAAGATGGTATCCGTGTTAACTTGCTGCTAACACCCACCATCGACGAGTAGATTTCCGGAAGTGCATAGCTACATGATGTAGCTTGGAGGACTCCGTGAAGCCCTTGTTTCCAAAGGCCGCACCAAATTGCTGGATGAAGGACAATACTTTGTTGGTGGCACCAAAGGTGCCATCATAGGTGAGAAAAGAGATACTCTTTCCTCCCCCTTTGAATGTCTTAAGCTTTTGGGACCTTCGCCATGCAAGGTAAGTTTTGCAATGTCCTCTCCTCTTGTATTCTCAAGGAGAATAACTATTGCTTTCGTCTAAAGAGGAGGAAGGTGAAGAAGAAGGAGAAGAGGGTAGCCTCTTTCTTGACTTTTTCTTCGTTTGTTTCCTCTCTTCCCTTTTGGAGTGACGAGGAGAAGGACTGTGTGTTGACTATTTCCTCATGGAAGGAGTTGGCGATCGTCTAGACCACCGTTTTCGTGGAGCCACATCTTCAAAGGAACTTAGGGATTCATTACTTTCTTGTTCTTTGGATTCCTCCTCTCATATGGGAGAGAGTCTTCTTTTGGGGGTCTCATCAAGAGGCCTCCTAAGCTCTCTCTCCTCTTGGAGAGGAAGAGAAATCCCATAAGCACAAAGTTGTTAGGTAACTTCGGCTTGCAAAGTAGGGTTTCCCATAGCTTGATGCAACCTAGTCACAAGATAATTGATAAACATGGGGGCATCATCATTAGCACCTTCCTGTGCAAAATCAAAGTTATCAATGTTTATTCTACTCTCTTGGTTATTGTGAGCCATGCTAATTATACGTATGTGTTTACTTAGTGTATCCTTTGGCAATTCAAAACCTTAGTTGCTACTCCTCTTAGCCTTTGAAAATAAGCACTTAAGTATCTACTCCCACGGTTGGAATTGGTTAGTTATAGAGAGTAGTGGAGTGGGTCTAACATAGCAGAATTGCCAAGGGATAGCTCCTTGTGGACTTCTTATGGCTCAATAATGGTAAAGCGGTAGGCAAGTCTAAAAAGACCCCATTATTAAGACCAAAGCTCCCGAGATGTGCACCATATTCCACATAGTGGGCTCAAAAAAACTGATAATAGATACCAATCCTACCTGCCCTAATATAATTAACAAAATCAACCATTAATAGGCTACTTAAGGACCTCTCTTCTTAAGCAAGAAAAGAGAAACCAAATGCTCTGATACTAATGTAATGGGAATGTCCTATGAACATTGAAAATTGCGGAATTAAGAGAATTAGAGTGAGCATTTTTGTGAGATTACTTTGAAAACATAGAGGGTGAACCTAATTGATGGTAGCAACATGAACATAGTACTTAATTAACTTAGCATGAACAATACTTTTGCAAGAGAGAGAGTATTAGAGAACATGATAATAGTTGAGGACCGGATTTACTTGGAGTCGATCCCCCCTCCAAAAGGTGTTTGTATTATAGATTCTTCCATCAAGAAAGACTTGGTGCCATACAATCTTTGAGTTCCTTGTGACCTTGGTGATGCTATGAAGATGGAGAGCTTCGTGCATCACGAGCATAACATAAACTTTGCAAAAAGCATTAACTATCCCAAGCCTCAGTCCCAAGGCCTCAAACACCTTCGAAGATGGAGAGAGCTAGCAGTAAATGAGGGTAGGGAAGAGGAAGAAGAAACTTTTTATAGGAGAAAGAATAAGCTCGTCACTTATCATCACTCTTCTTGCTTAGCATAGCATAATAGCATAGTAATCAAGATGAAGAAGATGGCAAGCTTAAGCAATGAAGCATGGCTCTTGGTTGGATTTGCATTCCATAGCCAGGAGAGTTGGTGTAGGCTCTCCACTTCTCCACAAACTTGGAGAAAGAGATGGAGCTCTTACACTTTGCACTCCACACAATGAGAGAATGTGTGTGTGGGGGGGGAGAGTATACCCCCCCCCCTCTCATGCTTGGTCCACCCCCTCTCTCTCTCTCTCTCTCTCTCTCTCTCTCTCTCTCTCTCTCTCTCTCTCTTATTATTTTATTATTTTATTTGGACATGTGTCCTCTTTTTTCTCTTTGAGAGAAAGAACTTAATTATTTATCTTTATGTATCTAAATTCTCATTGAACCCCTTTAAAACCTATCCAATAGCATTTAAGCACATCATGAAGGCCACATGTGGAGGATCATTTGAACATGTGTCTTTTATGCTTATTAAGTCATTTGGTTGAATTGAATACTTCAAGGACTCAATCAATCAAGCAAGCATGTGTCTTTTATGCTTCTTAAGTCATTTGTTTTGGATTGAATACTTCAAACCTTAGTCAATCAAGCATGAAAACGTTCATGCTTCTTTAGAATTTATCTTTGAATTTAACATTTCAAAAACCTTAGTCATTTAAGCATAAAAATCACATCAAGCTTTGGGCAAGGTTCTCACAACCACTTTAAGCATCTTAGCACCTCATGCTTGGGTATGATTCCCACCTCGAGGTTAGCCCTAGCTTGTGTAAGGTCTAAGGACTTTTTAACACTAACTTTTGGAAGTCTTTAATGAAGTTAATCCTAAGGTCTTTTAAGTTCTATTAGATGCACGTTGCTCTTTGATAGACTACCTCCTTTTGGACCCCTATTGAGATGTAACCATCTCTCCTCTTGGTCCCTTGTCGAGGTAAATCTAGAACCACTTATTGCACATTGCTCTTTGATAGACCCTCTCTTTTTGGACCCCTATTGAGATGCAACCATTTCTTCTTTTGGTCCCATGTTTAGATAGGTTTAGAAGCATATATGTATATCCTAACTCTTGTTCCCCTTTTATCTTCCCATATTAAATGATCAGTTTAATATGAGAAAATCATTTAGTAAAGTTAGATATTATATTTTATGTCATGATGCCCCTTGATCTTGTCCCTCCACACGCTTTCCTAGAGACGTTTGTTTGACTTTAGTTAGGTTAGGAAAGCGGCTATCCTTTACTTCTTTTCAAATGGCTTTGTGGTGCCAATAGTACTTGCTCTTTCCATCTCAATTTCAGCTTGTGTTGTTGTTCTCTTGGTTCCAATGGTGACAATAGCTAAATCAGTACCCTCATTGGTGGTGTCATGTTTTGTTTGCTAGCCAACAGAATCCTGCCGCTTAGTAAGTTGATTGGTGCCAGCCCTAGTGGTTGCTGCCTTATCCCACACCTTATGGGCATTAGGGTGTGCTAGGATACAGATCGCCCAATATAGGAGTTGTCATGCATACCGTACCATGCCTTGAACACATGCTAATTTTAGGTCTTGACTTTGGTTGTTTGCTAAATTAGGTACTGTGTAGAAATATAGCTAGGTTGATCTTTTCTTTGGAGTTCTTCAGTATGTGTGCAGCAACATGCCAAACAACTTATTAGTAACGTATGGGGGGTTAATTTTTTTATTGATGGCTTCAACAATAAACTTGTACACTGGCCCATATTCCAGAGTTGTTACTAGGACTCTTTGTGCTTCCTTTTTCCGTTTCTTTGTGGCTTCAGCATCTTTATTCAAGTGTTTGCTGACTTCCTTAGCTGAGCATGGCTTGGCCTTGATATGGTATGGCATTCTGAGAACATGTCCCAGAGCTGTTGTTGTTGTGGCCTGGACTTCTCAACCATTAATTTTTGCAATTCCATGCTCAAGATCAAAAGTATCTACCAATTGCTTAATGAGCTCTGCATCAATGTCCATTCTCGTGGCCTCGAGCACCACCTCTAGATCCCAGAGCTTCAATTATATACGTCCATTCATATGGAATGTATATTTCCCAATCTTGGTATAGGGCACTGAGCAATCCTACTGCTTATGTTCTGTCTGGTCTTTAATGAACTGTGTGGCCTGATCCACACTTTCTTGCATCTGCTCTAACACTTTCTTTGTCTTTGCCATATATGTATCTTCTGAGTAATCATGTGGAGATGACAATGCACCTGTAGTACTGGAGAAAGAAAAGCCGGAAAGCTTTGGAGTGAAAAGGTGTAGCACCGAAGGGTGAAGGTGTGGAGCTTGTTGTATGATGTGTAGGTGATGAAGGTGTAGAAGGTTCTGTAGAAGAGGTAAGTCGTGCGATAGCTTGAGATAGAAGTGCAGGGTCGCACACCTTTCGCATGGTTATCTTTATACGCACCATGAATGCTCCACGATCTTGCTCTCTTGGTTTTAGGGCTGCCATCAACCACGTGTCATTCATGCATTGTTATGGCCGCCTACTCATTACCTGGAAGATTCTGGCCTTGATTGTTGATTGCATGTGATCATTAAGTTTGTCAGACTTTACTAGTTCTGTTGTCTGTTTCAGAACTGAACTGAACTGCTCAACTAGTTTGGTTAGCTCTTGATACACCTCCTCAACTAGTTTGATGTGGAACGAGTCCAGTGGCTCGCTAAGCATCAAACTAAGGCACTAAGTCCCCTTTTATGTATAGAGTAAGCCCCAAGGGATTTTTCAATTTCCCAGTTAAGAAGTAGCCAACAAGTGCAAGGTTATAACCAAGCATCACATGCTTAGACCTGTATATTTCCTCATTTGTGAACTAGAGTAAAAAACCAGTAGTGTTAGCTGAAGCAAGCCCAAACACCAGTGCCAATGAAAAGTGGAACCAATTATCCAATTTTGTTATACCAACTTAATCAGCTAAAACAATGCCCCAGGTTATGAGCAAAGCATCAGTATTACTTATGGTAGAGAAATTAGCAAGAGCTTAAAAAAGTCAGCCAAAAGCACCCTAAACAGACCAGATCAACTTGGCTTCCAAACATCATGTAACCATATATAGAAGTGTTGTAGCAGGGAAAGGAACTGGTTAGAGAAGTAAGTTATAATAAGCCTTCTCAAAAAGATTCCAAATCTAGATATCATATCCATTTACCCAACATATCACAGTTGAAGGTATCAAGATCAACTCATTACCATACTATATTAGGATTCAAACCCAGTAGGTGAGGTCAAAGTAGAGCAATCAGGCAAGTATAAAGAACCAAAAAAATGAGAGGATACTCCAACTAACAAAAACACAGGGATTTAGTTATCTGAGTCCATCCCTATAGGTTTAGACAATTTAACTTATCAACAATAAAGCAACAAGAGCATTTTTCAGTCTGCAAATCATCATTCAAAAAGGTCAGAAAGTGTCAATTTAGTAATGGAGTTCCTAAACCCCAATACACTGCAATATGTAAGCAATTTTTTTGCATCATAATCTCCACGCAATCAAGAATGAAGGCAGCCCATCAAGCTATGAAGATCATCCCTGCCCTTTTTCTTTTTGTCAATTTTGATGTCAAAAACCATAGAGAAAAATAAAAGCCACTATGCTAGAGACTCGGGAAGATTCTCAAAAAGACTCGTAGCCAGGCCATGATGTAGTGCATCTTTAATAGTTAATTAGTAGTAATAACCAATAGAATCATGCCCAACAAGTGCAACGAATCCAAGACACATGGAGTTGATTCTTTTATTGAATCATAGAGAGGGGTCATCTTACAGCAGACTGAGACAGTCAAAGCTAGGAGACACCCCCGAACTCCAACATACAGAGCTCTGAGACTCCATCGCACACCACCAAGCAAGCCAGGGGAGATTTGCTTAGATGCTGGCAGACCCAACCACGATCATACATGCAGCCCTTACACCAGATCCACCCCAATTTGACTTAGGATGGAGCTAGTTAGCTTAATGCACTTCATGATTGTACTTCCTTGCCAACCAGCCCCTCACGTGAACTGGCTCTAATAGACATAAAGAGCTCTGTGTGTGTGCGCGCGCGAGCATGCGTGTGCATGCTGTGCTGCTCACTGGCAAGCTCTAAAACCCTGTGGCACATAGAATCATAAGCTATCCTAGTGACCAAACAAAAGGTCTTAAGCGCATGTCTACTGCAGCTTTCAAGCAGACAGAAGACCATTGTGTCACAACAGCTCTTTGAGCGATGCTGCTTCAGAACTCCATTTAAATTCTGTATCTGCACTCATAGATTGATCTTGGCTTCATCTTCGCTTACGAGGACAAAAGTCGAAAAAAGTCAAGGCACATATGCTTGAAGGAGATTCTTAACACAACCTTTCTCAAAGATATATCTTTAGTTTAGGTATCCATTTGCAGCCCAGCAGTGGCATAGATGTTGGACATTAAAACATATGGAATAGCCTGCTTCGGCTGCAGATCTAATGCATAACCAAAAACTTGTTTTGCCAGCTCAATATTGCCGTGGGTACGGCAAGCACCCAGAAGGAAAAACCACGTTTTCATATTGCCCTGTCCTTGCACCTGTTCCAAGATGTTGGCAATTCTTTTAAAATCACCTGCCCGTGCAAAGAGATCTATCAGAATGCTGTAATGTTGCACATCCGGAGTTAACCTAAAGTCAGCTACCATGGACTCATAAGACACTAGGCCCACAGTAATGAAACCAGTATGCATGCAAGCTGTAAGAATCGACGTAAAGGCTATTTCATCCGCTCCCATACCCGCTAACTTCAAATTTTCAAACATGCAAAATGCTGCCTCAAAACTTCCCTCCCCTGCATGATCGGCAATGCAAGCATTCCAAGAGGCAACATCCGGCTCAGCAATTGCATCAAAACATGCCTGTGCATCAATCACCATCGAACAATTTCCATACGCATGAATCACAGTAGCTGCTACTTGCAGACTCTGATCAAATTTCGTAGAAATGATCCCAAAATGTACGTGTCTACAAACCTCCACATTTACTGTTTCACTGCAGCCAAGTAACACATTCATCATGGTGGCATCATCTACAGCCATATGTTCCTCTTGCATACGTATGTACAGACAGATCGTCTTTTCTCCTTGAGCCTGCTCAATGTATGACGTAAGCATCGCGTTCCATAAAACTGAGTCGGGATGTGAAAATGCGCCGAATATGTCCTCTGCCTCTAATATAGCCCCACACTTGGCATAGCTTCTCAAAAGAGCTGTGGAAGCAACCATACTTTCTCGTTGCTCTGTGATGCAAAAATCAAGATGCAATGCCTGTAGAATCTGCAGCAACATTGCCTTAGTTAAACTGCCGTTGGGCAAAGTTGCTTTTTCTGCAAGATAGCCGCAAGCCTGAAAAGCAATAACAAATGTCATCTGCTCTGGCTTCACACCTCCTTTTTGCATCTTAGTGTACAAAAGTAATGCCTTCTCTTCTTGGCCCTTATCCGTATATGCTGAAATCATAGCATTCCACGTCACAAGGTTACGCTCCAACAGCATGTCAAACATATGCTCTGCTTGTACCAAAGTTCCACACTTTCCGTAGGCAGTCAACAGTGCTGTACCAACAAAAACATCAAATGCGTAGCGATTACGTAAGGCATCCGCATGCAATGCTTGAACAACTTCCACAGAAATCAATGCCGATGATGAACTCCCCCCCATTGCAAGATCCCATTCCTGATCAGCAATAAAACTGCATGCTTGGAGTGCAAAGACGTATCCAAACTGGTCCGGGCTCAAACCTTCCTCATGCATCTGTCTATACATCGATAAAGTCTTTCCTGCTTGGCCTTGTTCAATGTAAACTGAAAGCATTACAGTCCATGACACAATATTAGACTTGCATTGCAGACAGAACAGGTTCTCTGCCTCAGCGAGAGCCCCACACTTACCATACATCCCAATCAATGAATTGCACACGTGTGGAATTGATGTAACACCTATCTTACAGGCATGAATATGTGTGAGTTTGCCTGCGTTAAGGTCGTGAATAATCTCATAAGCCTTTAAAAGGCTAACAAAAGTATAACTATCCGGCTCCATGTCATCCTCTTGCATAATACAATACATTTTTAGTGCTTCTTGAGCTTGTCCACACTCCACATAAGCAGACATAAGAGCTGTACAAGAAATAACAGTTGGATGAGGTAACGTCATGTAAAGTCTTCTAGCATCATCAACAGCACCACATTTGGCAAGCGTCATGACCAAATAGTCACCCAGAAAGCTCGTTACGGTGGCTCCGTAGGAAATAATATGAGCATGCACTCGCCTAGCTTGAATGAGCCCCTTGAACTTAATGCAAGCCTGTAGTATTGAAAAGTAAGTATCTGTGAGCTGTGGGGTGTGTAATTGAATGAGTGCATTAACTGCCATGTCAAGCTGATGGATATGATCAGCAGCTGCATGAACCAGCTCACTAAATCCATCAGAGACATCGAATGGATAATCTCCTCTGTTAAGTATTTCTGATGATAAGGAGCATTCCACTTGTTCAACTTCCACTTGATGCTGAGAGAAAAACGCGCCATCTTCTTTACCAAGAAATGTTCCAATACCAGTGTCATGAAGATCAAAGCGAGTGCCAGCACCAAAGAAACTAGTGAACTCCTCAGATTCGTTATCATTCTGGAATCCATCATTAATACCATCCCCTTGTGTTTTATTGATCGTGGCATTTATGTCAGAGAGAATTTTTCCGAAGGAAACTTCTTGCTTATCGAGCTCATCATCCTCAGCAGCGTTGCTTTCAGTGTATACCTGGCAAGAGATGTCTTTGACGCTCCTGCAAAAGAATGGCGTCTTAATGCGCTGATATTTCCCCAGATGAAACACTAGACGGAGGATGGAAACAACCATATGTACGTCCCGCCATAGCCCGCTTCTTCAACGAAGCAACAGAAGCAGGTGGCTGCGGAATAAACACCTGTGTTGTAACTTACGGGTAGGTTCTATATTGAATTAGACACGAATCTCGCAAGATCCCTGCAGCAAACTTACTTCAAAGCTGTTGGTTCTGTTAGTAATATAGCCAGTGAATGAAATTCGAACCCCTGCAGGGTGCTCAATAGTGAAGAGTCGAAACACATGGGCTATGCCCCACGGTTGCTACAACCTTCAGCATTATTTAGAAAGAAACATATGCACAGCTGCAGCTTACGCTCTCGCCACCCCCTTTCCTTTTCAACCACGGAAATCTTGCCATCTGCCCTCGTCGCTCCCCTTACACCTCCCTCACCCATCGAGTGCCCTGATCTTGATCTGTCTTCGCCATCATCACTCGGCTGCCTGCGCTATATCTCCTTTTTGCCTGGGCATGCTCCCCAAAGCGGCATCTGTTCAGATTCTAAGCGTTCATGATTTTTGGCCTGCTCAAGAAAGGCCTTAGTGTTGGGCCGGGTTGGGCGTCCTTTGACGGATGGCGTCCACGTGGACGGCGAGTGGGCTTTGCGTGAAGGCGGGGGTTGCAGGACGACATGACTCGATGGGATAGAGGAGGAAACAAGGGTAGCCTACTGAGGACTCAGGAGTGCATTAAATCTGTGGAGAAGGCGTACGAGTTTACGTCACCGTCACCTGAGGCTGTCCGCTAGTGGTTGCAGCTTTTCTCTCTTTCAATCTCTCACAAGAAGCTTTCATTTTCTCTCTCCTCGGCATTGCCGCGCTTGCCCACAATTATCAGCAGAATCTTAAACTGACAAAATACCTCAACAAGCAGGTCACGGAGTATCAGAATAAGTGCATGGATGTATGCTCCAAAATAGACCAGCTAGAACATCTTTACTCCCAGAAAGCTATGGTAGAGAGTGGCTCATATCAAGATTCGGCAGCCCCCCCATCACTTTTGCAAACTGCAGTAGATGGAGTTAATGACGCCATTGCTGTCTGTGCAAGCGAGTTCTTCTCAAGATTAAAAAGGAACACCAACTTCAACTTAGCACTATTCAACATTCCCTTTGAGCAGACAAGTCCTTCCAATATAAAAGCTGCTCTGCAGGCTTTGCTTTGCAGAATTGTTTTTAAAGGTTTGGGGATCTCCTCATAGACAGCCGTGATCCTCCCTTTGAGATACCATCAAAGCGAAAATCTCAGCTATTCCACTCGTTTAGAAGGTGTCCTGATACAGTGGCTTCACAGTTATTGGACGAGGACAAAGATTTTGAATTTTTTGTCCATGCCAAGGCATATGTTGTATGTGAGGAAATCAAGTTGCGGCTCTTGTCAGCAGGTAAGGAAACTAACTTGGATCTGCTCAACAGGAATGACGGAATCTCCACCGCAAGTTTTTGCAACTTGCAAAGACTGTATGGGTGCTTCACAAGCTTGCCTTGGAATTTGAGCCAAGTGCAAAGATTTTCCATGTGGGCAGCGGTTCATCCTTTGATGATATGCATATGGAAGACATCGCACATGATGAATATGAAGAGCATGACAGCGCGGTGTCGTGCTGTGACACGTACATAGTGGGAACACATGCTACAAGATCTATCTTGTATTTTTTTAGATACATAATTATATTTCCTATAGTGTACATATGCATATTTAAGTATAATAATAAGCCTTCTATCTCATCCTATTATTTTTCTCAAGGGTAACATATCCTTACTTTACCATCAGAAAATACTATGGGAAAAGCATCAATAGCTCCGCCTCTTTAACTTGGGGCAAAAAGCATTGATTCTTTATTTCTACTATTTCATTATCATCTCACACCCTAGCTAGATCCTATATCTAAGGTAAACTCCAATATATATATATTCTATGTATATTTTATACTTTTCTTATATTTCTTTTTAAATAGCTACTAGGAGAGAATCAAATCTTAGTGGGACACTTGATGACATGATTTCAAAGATACACTTATTTTAATGCATATGCAAGCATGATTACAAAACTTTGTCAAGGAGCAATGTCATGCTTTCATATGGCATGAGGTGTCCTTTGGAATTAAATGAAAGTCTAGGCTAAGGAGACCACATGAAAACTTTTGCTGCCATAAATGGACCCTATTTTGATGAATTTTTTACACAAGGTTCCAATCCGAATTGGAAAACGATTTTAAAATGAAAATCGTAGCTAGTGAGCTGAAGTTTTTGCCCATATTTTTTACTTTTTTATTTGGAGCCACGGTTGAGAAGATATGATCAAAATACTGGACCCCAGTCTACCCACATCATGCAGGGGCAGCTCATTTCCAACTTTTCCAATTCTTGTTCACACTGGCTCCTCTCTTCTTGTGTAAACCATTGGGGGTTCCCTTCACCTATAAAAGGGGACCTCTTCTTCCTTGAAAGGAACTCAAGCATTCAAGCCATTGATGAGAGGAATTCATGAGGGAGTGAGTAGTAATGCCTAATTGTACTTAGCCATTAACATAAGCCTAAGCCTACACTTTCTCCTAGAGGGAGACTAGCCATTCTTGCAACAAGCTAACCTTGGAAGATCAACTCTAATCAAAGAAGGTCTTGCACTTGGTGTATCAATCAAAGTGGAATTATCCACTCTTCTTCTCTCTCCATCAATATGGTGCCGAAGGGTTTGTCAAGTAAGATGTGTTCTACATTGATGTTTTCTTGATTTCTTGTTGTTTTCTTTTTCATCTCTAATCCAACATATATATATATGTATCTAATCTCATCTCCTTAAGCAAACCTATCTCTCTCATTCTTAGTAATTCATCCTCTCTAGAAATTCTAGGTTCTCTTTTCTACAGGTACATCTCTCCCCGCAGTATCCTTATTGCCTACGGGCAAGAATAGGGCTTGGGAGGGAAACTTCTCATCTTTTCACTTCTCTCATATCTACATTTCTCACATACTATCCTAGATGAATAACCCACATGATGATCATTTCTATCGCTTTCACTCTGTACGATCCATTAGAATTAACGTATGGATTAGCCGTAAAATACACTTTCAACAACGTATAGTGTTTCTCTTCGGCCCTGAAAGGCTCAATGAAATACTTCTATCACCGGATCCCATCATACTACCTCTCATAGACTATAATTTTTCTTTTGATGTAAGCGTAGTTATCTTGCTATGAACCAAGAGGATTTGTACACACAATTAATCCCAATCACTAGATAAAATATATATATTATGGTAAGCACAAAACTACAATTCCAAAGAACAATTCGTAGCCTATTTGGTCAGCCAAGATTGAATGCCATTAACTCATCCATTAACCCTTTCATATTACCCATGATACGATATGACCATAGCCTTGATGTTTTCATCTTCGTATTGTTTTGACATTCTCTTTTGCGTTCTTTCTTTGTGTGTGTGAGTGCAAGAGAGAAAGAGTGAGTCTTCTTTGATTGCACTTCTTTCCAAACTCTAGTCTTCATGGCATCTATGGTTTAACTCCTTCATATAGTTTTTGTTGAGTCTCTCACAAACTCTCATAGCCATAAGCCCGGTGCTTTCCTGGCAAGACCGCAAATTTCTCGACATATTTTTGGTGAACCCGACGCGAATCTTCTAGGGTGAGAGTTTGTGGGTAACCATGGGTGATCATGTTGAGCAACAAGGTATGCATTTTGACCCAGCAACAATGCAAATGTTTCAAACATTTGCAATGTTCATGCAACAACAACATGCTACTGAAAGAAGGGAGATTTCAGCAACGAAGGCCATACAAGCGGTTGTCAACAGAATGGATTAGTTCAATGGCAAAGATGTAACCAAGTACTTACGCGAGTATGTGAAGGAGATGGAGCTGCATCACGTGTCAGAAGGTGAGATGATTCAAAGCTTTGAGCTAGTTGTTGCTCCAGAAATTAGGGAGCATGTTAGGGCAATTAAAGATGGGCATGGGAAAAATTGGGAAGAACTCAAAGTAGCTCTAAAGGAGGAATATTTCATGGAGGACTCGGAGAGAGTGACCAAAAGGACATTCTTAGAATGGGTAGTCAAGCCAAAGCAAGGACTATCAATAACAGAACTACTTAGGGAATTTGAGCGGCGCTATGCACAACTCACAAGGACAGAAAGGGCCACACTAGATGCAAAGAAGACAGATCTTTTCTTACAAGCTGCAGGTAAAGAGTTTCAAGAAAATTTGGAGCTTCTTCTTGAAGATAAAGATGTTGAGCAAGAACTAAAGACCGACTGGAATGAGGTTGAAGGTGCTGTCTCACTGCTTGCCAAACGACAAAGAAGAAGGGACAAGATGGTACTAAACACTACAAGTCCTTCCACCTCAACTCTTGACAAAATGGTAAAGCTTACTTTTATCGCTCCTAAGTTTGATGAGTCCATGCTAGATGAGCTTGTGAAGGGAATGAGTGACTTGAAGGTGAAGCTTGCAAAGCTTGAAGAAAAAGGCCAACCATCAAGGCCACTTCTTAGGCAAAGACAACAGCCCAAAGAAGGGTTTGTTAATAGATGTATTTGGTGTGATAGTACAGACCATGTAAGAAGGGATTGTGATGATTTTAGTGATGCTTTGTCAAAAGATGTTGTCTTTTTTAAGGATGGTAAAATCCACTTAAGAGAGACAGGTCTACCCTTGAGAACTAACTTTGGGAAGGGGGGAATGCAAACCTTAGTTGAAGATATGGCAACTAAGCATGCCACCTCTTCAGTTGAGGCAGCTACTTATGGAGTAAAAATTGAGCATTTTTGTGATGAAGAGGTGAGTGACCATCATGGTCAAATTTGGCCAAATGTCATGCAATTAGCTAGAAAGGGAAAGCTTACGAATGAGATTCTACATGAAGTAGGTGATTGCATACGTCTAGAAACAGGATGGAATGATCTAGTGGACTCATTGTCAGTGCATGCTTACATTACAAAATGCCAACAAAATGAGGCAATTGTAGAAGAGAAGCGCAGACATGAGAATGCTGATGAAGGACCATCAAAAAGAGCTTCTAGAACTGGGGGAAGAAGTGACTCAATTCCTTCTCAAACACCCTCAACAAAAGGAGCATCTCCACCTGAAGTACTCATGGAGGAGTCTACAACAGGAAAGAAGAAAGAGCCAACGAAAGGTATGACAAAAGGCCCAACTTATAAACTACAATCTGATATTGAGGTTGCTACAGATTTAAATAAAGTCTTGGAGGAAAGGATCTTGAATAGCAAGATTGAGTTTACTCTGGCAGAAGGTCTTGGCATTGCAAAGCGTGAATTCCATGAGGAGATCATTGACATCATCAAGAGGAAGAGGCAAACCCTTGCTGAAGTTTCTCGTCCACAGGTTGAAGGGGAAACCTCAAAGACACAAGGGATGCAACTGCAAAATAAGGAGAATGATGGAGCTGTGGTAGGATGCTACCAATCTAGTGGGAGAGTGAAGCAAGTGTATTTCTCAAATGATGATGAAGAAGTTGAAGATATTCCTAGGAGTTACTATTCACGAAGTCATTGGGCAAGGGCTACTACAGAAACTTTGGTCAAGGTAGGTGATCTTGAAGAGCCATTTGCTGCCTTGATTGACCATGGTTCATAAATAAACATAATGTCAAAGAGTCTCTACAACAAGTGCAAATGGCCGATGGACACAGATCATGGCTGGATGGTAAAAGTGGCAAACAATTCATCCGGTGAATTGTATGCAGCATGTCCAGGTGTGAAGGTAACAATAGGTAATGTAAATATTGACCAAAACTTCTTTGTACAGGATACATCTTCATATCATCTCATCCTTGGACAACCCTACAGTGTGGGAGTTCGAATGGAAACAAAGGTAATGGACGATGGTTCAGCATATGCTAGAATACGTAGCAAAGATGGTAAACGAGCTGTCCAATTTCTCACAGTCTGTGTAAACCATGAAAGAAATCGTGACAACCTCAGAGAACATCCTCTACCAAAAGTAAGCAAAGAGTTTCATGATCATAGAGAAATGATGGGTTTTGGCCAAGTACCATTGTAAAGCGGGATTGCAGTGGTACAGAAAGAAAAAGGGTCTCGCCTGATCCAAAAATAGGTGAAACTTTCTCGATGAGCTCCTTGGTAACAAGGAATGGATCAGTATGTTTTACAAAACTTGAAGATTTAAAGAGATATGAGAAGCAATATGTGCATAATGTACAAATAGGCATGAAAAAGAGTGGGTTGCTAAAGCCTACTGAAAATGTTTTGGGTTTGTGTGAACAAGTTTCTTTTGTAGATACTATGGGTGAGCTTGATGCTATAATGAGGTCTACTTTGCATCTTGAAAAGGAAGTTGTGGAAGTTTGCTCTGTGGAAATGTATCAAGTAATAGAAGCCTTTAAAGAAAGCCAAACAGTTGGCCCACAAGTCCATGTTGAAACTAAATACAAGAGTGTAGCAAAGAAGGTGAAACCAGTAGCTTCACCCTTACCACCCAACAATAGGGAAAAGATTGAACAGGCTTCTTTACAACCAAGTTTGCGGAATCCTAAAAAGATCGGGCATACCTTCACAAAGGAGTCTTTTCAAGAGTTGCAGATTGGTTGCGAGGAGTTTCTAACATAGGAGGAGACAAAGTGCTTCAAAGAAATGCTTTCAAAGCATGGTAAGGCTTTTGCATTTGAGCCACATGAGATAGGATGTGTTGATCCTTATATTGTAGCTCCTATGGTAATTTTCACAATACCTTATGTGCCTTGGAATCTGCGGCCTATTCCGGTTCCAAAGGCTCATTTGCCAAAGTTAGTAGAGCTACTGAATGAGAAAATCAAAATGGGAATCTTGGAGCCTTCTTGTGCTCCATACTCAAACAGGTGGTTCACAGTTCCAAAGAAGAATGGTTCTCTACGCTTCATCCAAGATATGCAACCAGTGAACAAGGTGACAATTAGAAATGTAGGTACAGGTCCAATTGTGGATGAATTTGCAGAGGCGTTTGCAGGGAGGGCAATCTACTCAATGGGGGATCTCTACTCAGGGTATGATCAATTTCAGCTTGCAATCGAAAGCAGAGACTTGACAACCATGAGGACACCTTTGGGTTTGGTAAGGATGTGTACCTTGCCACAGGGAGCAACCAACTCAGTTGCACATATGATGAATGGGATGAATAAGGTCTTACGTGACTTTATTCCTCAAATCACAATGCCTTTCATTGATGATTTGCCTATCAAAGGATGTGAAGAAAGTGACAAAGATGAAGCTTTGGATCTCAAGGGATGTCGCAGGTTTGTGGTAAATCACATAAATGATTGTGATAAAATTTTGTCTAGGTTGGAAGAAGTGAATCTTACATTGTCAGGGAAAAAGTCTATGTTTGGTGTCAAAGAAGTGCTCATTGTGGGGCAAATGTGCGGGCCATATGGTAGGAAACCTTGTCCATCAAAGGTAGATGCCATCCAAAGAACGAAAGAAACATGCACTAGTATCACTGAGGTTAGAAGGTTTCTAGGAGCATGTGTCTTCTATGTTATCTGGATTCCACATTATGCACATGTAGCTGATCCTCTTTATCAGCTACTTAGAAAGAATCAAAAGTTTAAATGGACAGAAGCACATGTAAAATCCATGAAAAAGCTAAAGGAGTTACTCCAGTCAGCAACGACTTTGAGAAAGGTAGACTATGAGTGTCAAAGGCCAGTGATTGTGACAGTAGATACCAGTCCTACAGGGATTGGATGGGCAATAGGGCAAGATGACAAAGAAGGACACAGGTATGTGGTAAGATTTGGAGCAAAGGTACTAAGTTCTCGCCAAAGAAACTATCCACAGATAAAGAGAGAGTATGGGGTATGGTTACAGCCTTGAAAAGTGGAAAAGAGTACCTAATTGGTGCATGTGTGGTTGTAGAAACAGATTGTCTACCACTTCTTGGGATGATTACAAGCTGCTCAACACCAGACATTGCTATGTTGCGGTGGATTGCCTACATTAAGTCCTTAAATCCCGAGTTTAAGCACATTGCAGGTAAAGACAATACAATGGCAGATATGCTATCAAGGGCAAGGTATGAAGATGAGTCACAAATGATTGATGAGGGAGATGATGTAGGCACAAAATTCTATTCTATCTCTCATGTCAAAGGTAACAATGTCTGCATGACTAATTCACTTGAATTGTTCTTGAAAGATCTTTATGAAGGTGATTGGATTTCTATTGGAAGGTACTTGAGTACTCTAACAAAACAGGATGATTGGTCTGAACAAGAATTCAAGAGGATACGCAGGAAAGCATATGGGTACTTTTTAAGGGATGGTTACTTGTGGAAGCATCCTAAACAAAAGGGTGCTACACCACAACGGGTTATATGTAAAAAAGAGACTCAAGTAAAGCTCATGCAAGAGTTTCATGAGAGTCTATGGGCTGGACACAGGGGTGTGTGGGCAACCTTCTCCAAGTTGAAAGAAAAATACTGGTTGAAGGGTATGTATAAAGATGTATCTCAGTTTGTAGAGTCATGTGTAACTTGTCAGATGTATTCAAATGTTCAACATCGTGATGGATTGCACCCTACATATCCACTAGCCATGCACTATAAATGGGTTGTGGATCTAGTCATGATGCCTTTAGGACTCTGGCAGATGAGATACTTGGTTCTTGCACGAGAGGACCTAACTAACCAGGTTGAAGAAAGAGCATTAAGAGCTAAGACCACAGAAGCTGTGTGCAAATTCCTTCTTGATGAGGTGATTTGCCGTTATGGTTGTGTGGGAAAAATCACTGCAGATCGAGGTGAACTGGATGCCGAAGAAGCAAGGGAGTTCTTTTCTAGATTAGGGATCAAACTTTCTCTTACTACAGCTTACAACCCTGAAGGCAATGGAAAGAGTGAAAGAGGGCATCCTCCTATCATCAAAGCTTTGGCCAAGGCTTGCGAAGGAAGAGTTGGTGAGTGGCCAAAATTGTTACCATATGCTTTATGGGCTGATCGTACAACACATAGCTCAGTAACTGGCTACATGCCTGTGGAGCTAATGCATGGTCAAAAGCCAGTGATGCCGATTGAGGATACAATTCCCACATGGAATGTACTACCTTGGCAAGAGGGACTTAGTAGGGAAGATCTCCTTGCACTGCGTATAAGGCAGCTAGAGAGAAGATCTGGAGACATTGAAGCTGCAAAAGAACGACTCAAAAATGCAAGGTTGAAAAACAAGGACTATTTTGATAAGCGACATCGACTCATGAGCAAAGCAATTGACAAACGTGACTGGGTTTTAGTGTATGATAGTAGCCTTGATAACCAGCACACAGTCATGCGTAAGTTCTCAAAAAGATGGTTTGGACCGTATGTTGTAAAGCATGTGCATGAAAATGCTACTTACAGCTTGTCTGAACTAGATGGTATAGAAGTAAAGATTCCCATTGCAGGAAAAAGGATTAAAATGTTTAAGAGAAGAGGAGACAATGATCTAGAAGATATGGATGAGGAAGAAGAGAAAAACACAGGTGAAGATCAAAGTGAACATGAAGCTCTGGAATCATCCAGTGAAGAAGAAGACAAGGAAGATGTACAAGAGGTCTAATCTTACAAAGAGACAATGTGGCACATACCGGAGGATGTGCAGGTTTAGAGGCGGTGGATGTCGTGCTGTGACACGTACATAGTGGGAACGTATGCTACAAGATCTATCTTGTATTTTTTTAGATACATAATTATATTTCCTATAGTGTACATATGCATATTTAAGTATAATAATAAGCCTTCTATCTCATCCTATTATTTTTCTCAAGGGTAACATATCCTTACTTTACCATCAGAAAATACTATGGGAAAAGCATCAATAGCTCCGCCTCTTTAACTTGGGGCAAAAAGCATTGATTCTTTATTTCTACTATTTCATTATCATCTCACACCCTAGCTAGATCCTATATCTAAGGTAAACTCCAATATATATATATTCTATGTATATTTTATACTTTTCTTATATTTCTTTTTAAATAGCTACTAGGAGAGAATCAAATCTTAGTGGGACACTTGATGACATGATTTCAAAGATACACTTATTTTAATGCATATGCAAGCATGATTACAAAACTTTGTCAAGGAGCAATGTCATGCTTTCATATGGCATGAGGTGTTCTTTGGAATTAAATGAAAGTCTAGGCTAAGGAGACCACATGAAGACTTTTGCTGCCATAAATGGACCCTATTTTGATGAATTTTTTACACAAGGTTCCAATCCGAATTGGGAAACGATTTTAAAATGAAAATCGTAGCTAGTGAGCTGAAGTTTTTGCCCATATTTTTTACTTTTTTATTTGGAGCCACGGTTGAGAAGATATGATCAAAATACTGGACCCCAGTCTACCCACATCATGCAGGGGCAGCTCATTTCCAACTTTTCCAATTCCTGTTCACACTGGCTCCTCTCTTCTTGTGTAAACCATTGGGGGTTCCCTTCACCTATAAAAGGGGACCTCTTCTTCCTTGAAAGGAACTCAAGCATTCAAGCCATTGATGAGAGGAATTCATGAGGGAGTGAGTAGTAATGCCTAATTGTACTTAGCCATTAACATAAGCCTAAGCCTACACTTTCTCCTAGAGGGAGACTAGCCATTCTTGCAACAAGCTAACCTTGGAAGATCAACTCTAATCAAAGAAGGTCTTGCACTTGGTGTATCAATCAAAGTGGAATTATCCACTCTTCTTCTCTCTCCATCAATATGGTGCCGAAGGGTTTGTCAAGTAAGATGTGTTCTACATTGATGTTTTCTTGATTTCTTGTTGTTTTCTTTTTCATCTCTAATCCAACATATATATATATGTATCTAATCTCATCTCCTTAAGCAAACCTATCTCTCTCATTCTTAGTAATTCATCCTCTCTAGAAATTCTAGGTTCTCTTTTCTACAGGTACATCTCTCCCCGCAGTATCCTTATTGCCTACGGGCAAGAATAGGGCTTGGGAGGGAAACTTCTCATCTTTTCACTTCTCTCATATCTACATTTCTCACATACTATCCTAGATGAATAACCCACATGATGATCATTTCTATCGCTTTCACTCTGTACGATCCATTAGAATTAACGTATGGATTAGCCGTAAAATACACTTTCAACAACGTATAGTGTTTCTCTTCGGCCCTGAAAGGCTCAATGAAATACTTCTATCACCGGATCCCATCATACTACCTCTCATAGACTATAATTTTTCTTTTGATGTAAGCGTAGTTATCTTGCTATGAACCAAGAGGATTTGTACACACAATTAATCCATTTACTAGACAAAATATATATATTATGGTAAGCACAAAACTACAATTCCAAAGAACAATTCGTAGCCTATTTGGTCAGCCAAGATTGAATGCCATTAACCCTTTCATATTACCCATGATACGATATGACCATAGCCTTGATGTTTTCATCTTCGTATTGTTTTGACATTCTCTTTTGCGTTCTTTCTTTGTGTGTGTGAGTGCAAGAGAGAAAGAGTGAGTCTTCTTTGATTGCGCTTCTTTCCAAACCCTAGTCTTCATGGCATCTATGGTTTAACTCCTTCATATAGTTTTTGTTGAGTCTCTCACAAACTCTCACAGCCATAAGCCCGGTGCTTTCCTGGCAAGACCGCAAATTTCTCGACAGCGGTCCATGTGAAACCTCAGAAGGAGGTGAGGTTCATGTGTGTGCTTGGTTTTACAGTGAGGAAAAGTGTCATCAAGTCTAGAGTATTTTGTTTCCCAGATAGTTTGCAGCCTCAAGAAGGTATCATGGAGAATGATGGTCCCACTTCCATGGTGGTTGATGGTGAGTCAGCATTGAAAACTATTCCATAATTTGTCATGGAAGATTTGCCTTCAAACTTTGCGGACTGACAGCTCTACTGGACCTTAGTAGTCTTTTTATCAACTTTTTTGTGTTTGGTTCGTTGTATGTTGGAAGGAGGTGCAGCCAATCTTGCTTGATTATGAAGCACCATATATTACATTTACATGCACTATTGTTTAAGGATTCCCGTTGATGATTAGTCTATATATAATTACTTATATGAGAGACCAAAGGAAGAATACGAAAAAGAGCAGTTTAAATGTTGGAAGGAGGTGTAGCCAATCTTGCTTCATTGTGAAGCGCCATGGCTTACATTTTGGCATAAGACATGTCATAATGGTTGGTTGTTTGGTTTATTGTTTGACCACTTCCATCACTTCTCCTGAATTAGTAAAACTAGGGATTGTGGAAGAAAGGAAACAAGGGAGCCCTTGTAGAATGTCAATGCCCCCAACTTTGTCTTGTAGACACCTAGCTTCTCTTTAATGTACAAAACCTTTGATAACTTCGATGCAAACGGATGTTGCATTCATGTGTTGTGCATAGCGTTGTAGTTATGAGATTACCTTTTGGTGGTTGACACTTGATAGGAGGAAAAGGAAAAATCTCACCTAGATTTTAAGAAAAATAGTAAAAAATAGCTATAAAAAGGCATTTTGTATGGTTGCCAAAAAGAATTTGAACTTGCGGTTTTCTGACAAAATTTTTGGGGAAAGCCAATGATAGATTGCTTTCTCTAACAACAATGTCTCAACTATAACATCTTGAAACACACTAGACACGTCGATACAAAGTAGCATGGCGGGAATACTCACAAGTTGTGCATCCTTGTGTTGCCATTTGTAGAGGTGTAATGGTTGCTGCTTTCAGTACAAGTTGGATATATTTTAGGAGTTGCCAAGTTTGAAACAAATTTGAATCACTCTAAAGCACCCTTGCAAAAAGACTCGTGAAATTAGGTTTTCAAATAGCTTAATGCAGTGTTCAGGAAAAGTGTGTCTCAACTTACTATGGTGCCAGTTTGAAAATGAAAATGGCTGGTTGAGAGCAAGAGGAAAAGGAAAAATCTCACCTAGATTTTAAGGAAAATAGCTATATTTCCTCTTTAAAATCATAAGAAGGCATTGTGTATGGTTGCAAAAATAAAATTTCCCCAACACTGAGGCCCGTGTCACATTGGGACGGGGTGTGCAAGGCCATGCTGAGATGGCGTCGTTTCATTCGCCAATGAAAAGGCAAAACTTGGCCTCGAGCCTTTGTCAGAGGGGCGGGCAAGAGAGGCCGGCCAACTTTCTAATGAAGCGGCCAACTGCAAAAAGCGCAGGCGCGAATGACGCTCACAGGTTTCGAGACCTGCCAGTCAGCTCGAAAGACGGACGCCTTACCATTTGGCTATAGCGGATTCGCTGGGGGAAGTTAGCATTGTTTAGGATATAGCCTAATGTGACGCGTTTGGCTGGCCATCTTCCAAAAAGTGGAATGGCCGCGTGTCCCAGTGTGACACAGGCCTCACTCAATGCAACCAAAAACTTGTATCTTTCCTAACAATTTTTTTGGGAAAAGCCAATGATAGATTGCTTTCTCTGACGTCAATGTCTCAACTATGACATCTTGCAACACATCGGACACGTCGATACATGTAACATGGCTGGAATACTGACAAATTGTTTACTTATTTGTGTCATAGAAAAACCCTCTTAACATTTCAATAGAGCTTGTGAATCTGCCCCATGCTGGCAATAGTGGCCAAAGAACCATTTTCAAGCTTGCTCCACCAATCAAACGGAAAATTGTCGACCACGAGCCTGAACCATGGAGAGAGTTTCATATCCTCATCACCCGCATTAGCTTTCTTCAGCAGCTCCTTCAGTTGTTCCTTGTTTACATACATCACATCCGCTACTTCCTCACGATTGGGTTCTACGGTCACATCATGGACAAGAAAAAGCAAATAGTCCACTGCAAAACACAAATTAAAATAATCTGTAGAGCTTTCTTGAATATCAATAGCATGCTATGTGGATTTTCACATCCAAGTCTACACCAAGAGTGAGCACGACCTAGGCTGAGACATTGTAATCATACAATACTCTCTTCCAACCTTAGAATTTGCACACAACAGAAATGAATAAACAAACCCCGGGCCGACATTCATGGTCTTCTGAACATTTACACACCAAAACACCAAGTAAGCAAACCCTGTGCGTACGTTCATGCTCTCCCCACTTGCCATCTGATGGAGCTTTATATAGTATTCTACCGAGGCACAAAAACTAATCAACAGGTGCATCCGCTGCAGCAATTCCAAGTTCATCGTAGAGCGTCCGCTGGGTAGCATTTCTCACACCTGAGCCAGATGCATATATACGCTGCTCTTTAAGATGCTTTTCTCCAGTAGACAATTTGTTCAAGAGGAGTTCAAGAGGCTACTACCTAGGTTGTCTTTAGCAATCAACTTCGTTTCTCTGTATAGAGGGTGACTGCAGCATGTATTTGTCCATACCAAAGGAAAGGTCACTTTTGTGGTGGATCGTTGCTGTTTACATAGGAAAGATACAGCTTCAACGCTCTTCTTACCTTACCTCTATTTCAGGAGTATCTGACGAATGTGTAGTACAAAAGCTCAATCCAATCAAAACATATATTCTAGTGGCCACGAGGGGCTTCTCGGAGCTTAATCAATGTTAATTTAAACAATGTGGAGAGATATATTGGGAGCTGTTGTTAAGAAGGTCACTTGATTCAAAGATGATGGATATGGGCACAGAGATGGAGATGGAGGGAGGTGCGATCAAGGGAAAGAGCTATGTATGGGCAAGGAGGTGGTGCAAGTGAGGAAGGGGTGATGTGCTCCGGGGGTGTGAGCGACGAGGGCTCTGATGAGGAGTTGTCTGTGCTGCCGCGCCACACCAAGGTCATCGTGACAGGCAATAATCGAACAAAATCTGTTCTAGTTGGCTTGCAAGGAGTTGTGAAGAAGGTTGTGTGCTCAGGGGTGCGAGTGACGAGAGCTTTGATGAGGAGTTGTCTGTGCTGCCGCGCCACACCGAGGTCATCGTGACAGGCAATAATCGAACAAAATCTGTTCTAGTCGGCCTGCAAGGAGTTGTGAAGAAGGTTGTTGGCCTTGGAGGCTTGCATTGGCTGGTACAATGCCATGCCATCATATCTCATTGCATTATCTTGGGAATGTCTGCTTTGGTATGTTGCATTGTCTTGAGAGAAAAACAAACATTCCCCATACCACCTATGTCAATCTTTGAAGGCCTCTCTCTTGCATCTAAATTCCACATTTTAATTTTCATGTTTAGGGTTAGATTTATTTCTGCCTTTGAAGCAAGCATTCTCTCAGCTGCATTGAGAGGATCTATTAATCTTTAAACAGTCGGAAGATAGAATACCTTGACCATACTTTTCAGCCAATTATCTGCTAGAAATTATAAACGTGTAATTTGGTTATATTCTAAAGCTTAGTTGCATGAGCTTTGGACTCAAAGAGACCCCATAGGTATCCAACTTAATTGCACATCTAATTACATTCTTCCAGCTTGACAATTATCTGCACATGAACCTTCCTTAGGCAATGAAATAATTTAATCTTTACCATTCTATCTAAAAGCTAATCTAATCATTGCACCATTCAATATCCTGCCCTTGGTTAAAAACCCTATGTTATAGAAGGTAACCTCTGCAGAAAGCATCAATCCTTATCTAAGAAAATATTTATTTTCTGAGGAGTGTTTTGTTTCACAAAAATTTACTAATCGTCTCTGCAGGCCATTGTGACTCCTCATCTTGTTTTAAAATCGTAGGGGCCATACTTGTGTGACTCTTTTGTTTTCTCTCTCTCTCTCTCTCTCTCTCTCTCTCTCTCTCTCTCTCTCTCTCTCTCTCTCTCTCTCTCTCTCTCTCTCTCTCTCTCTCTCTCTCTCTCTCTCTCTCTCTCTCTCTCTCTCTCGTTTGACGTCTTCGGTTCAAAACTCGTAGGATAGATCTGTGCGGTCTCTTCTCCGATTCACCCCTATAATCACCGTTGCAGGGATTTTTTAATGGGGTAGGGAAAGGTCTTTTACTGAAAAAGTGCGACCCCATGGCGACCGCGGGGAGCCATGGCGGGAGTAGTTTTTACGAGGGAAAGGTCAGTAAAAGACCCGACAGTCAAGGTCTAGGGGAGTGGGGCCAAGCACTGGACTCTGACAATGAGCATGTGCAGTGCTGCAGCGCAAGTACAAGCAGTTATTTTTCCGCGTGTTGACGTGTGGCAAAATGATTGCCAATCATTGCCATGCGTGATTACGTCCGCTGACTTGTCTCACACCATACGGCCCATGCTGAAATTACTGTCAGTAATGGACAATAGATGAGTGGCCGAGATCTCCTGCCCCGCGACCCTGGACCTTGACGGAAGGGTCATTCTTCCAAACTTAATTGGGAGTTCTACATTTTACCTAAAGACCAAGGCGACTTAGGCATCATTGAATCTCAACAGCAACAGCAGGTAAGCTTATGGAGAAATGGGTAATGCGATCCTTCTTCTCCCCTCACCATGACTTTGCACGGTTAATTCACAAAGGAATTAAGCAATACTCTTGTCCTATTGGAAAGACCTCCCCATTTTGAGTATCTTTGCTAGTTCTCTTCCTATCAAATGCAGAGGTTTGGACTTATTTAAAAGCGTAAACCAATCATTTTTCTAGATACCCGTTGCAAATCAAAGTGTGATAATGTTAAATTTGATTGTATTTGGTGGTCAGTCTTGAATATCCTCCATCTGAAGGATAGAGATGTCAGAAAAGCTCATAACCTCTACAAATAAGGGATGTTGGTGTGGCTAGATGTGTGGGATAAGAATACAAGTAGATTTTTCTCAAAAGGGAACTACTTTTGACCTCTCAATAAGTTACTCTGCCCTTATCTATCAGCATATCGTGACCCTTATCAATCCGCATATCCTATTATTCCGAGAGGGTCAATTGGAAAATTGGTTGTTGAGAGAGCCTAGATTTGCGGCGACTTAGTGGCCGAGTGAGCTTTCTTTAACCAAAATCCCCAAGACTTCAACTACCCACATTAGTCTCTCTTCACAATAAGCTCAACAATCAGTGGGGACTTAATAAAGATAGCCATCAATGGAAATGGAGATTCACTATGCTTTGGGAAAAACCTCTCATTCCTAAAAAATATTCCCTTCTCTAGCATATTCTTCATAAAAGTATTGGGCACGTGACAAGGCTCTAAAGCTAGGCATAAGTAATGCAATTTGTCAGTGCTGCAATTTTGCAAATGAAGAAATTTTTCATTTATTCATTTTCTGCAAGAATAATAAATAGGATCTACAGATTTTGAACCACCTAACTTGACTTGGCAACATATTCTTTTAAGAGATTTTATGGGATTTCCTACTATTTTTTGGGATGTTGTTCGTGTTGAATACTTATGGAAAAATTGGATCAAAAGATTCACTATGCTTTGGGAAAAACCTCTCATTCCTAAAAAATATTCCCTTCTCTAGCATATTCTTCATAAAAGTATTGGGCAGGTGACAAGGCTCTAAAGCTAGGCATAAGTAATGCAATTTGTCAATGCTGTAATTCTGCAAATGAAGAAATTTTTCATTTATTCATTTTCTGCAGGAATAATAAATAGGATCTAAAGATTTTGAACCACCTAACTTGACTTGGCAACATATTCTTTTAAGATATTTTATGGGATTTCCTACTATTTTTTGGGATGTTGTTCGTGTTGAATACTTATGGCAAAATTGGATCAAAAGATGTTATTGAATATTTGCCAATTCTTAGCCAATTGACAATGCCTATGAAGTCAAAAGCCGCAATAAGATCCAGACATTGGTACATGCAATGAAGAATTGGTGAAACACATGGAAGCTTTCTTGAAAAAGTTTATGATTAGGAAAGTGAGCTAGTGAACTCGATTGAATCTCTACTCGTCGAGCTTGATGTTCTTCAGGAGTACATTCATAAAGTTGCAAATTTCTATACCCACTTATTTACGAGTGTCCCGACACACCAAAATTAAGTTGTATTTATTTTTTGAGGCATATTTGGAAGTTTTCCAAAAAAAGGAATTGACTCCCCTTCATCTAATCAAGCACTCACTTAATTTGTGCCTTTTTTAATATATATATTCTCCCTTTTTAAAAAAAAAAATCTCATCACTGATGTGTGGTGTAGTTTGTGTGTGGGTTTTTCCTATAACAGTAGTTCTTGTTCTTGTTCTTCTTCTTCTTCTTCTCTCTCTCTCTCTCTCTCTCTCTCTCTCTCTCTCTCTCTCTCTCTCTCTCTCTCTCTCTCTCTCTCTCTCTCTCTCTCTCTCTCTCTCTCTCTCTCTCTCTCTCTCTCTCTCTCTCTCTCTCAGCCCGTCAAAACCCTAAGCTCTTATCTCTGTGCAGCTCCCTTGGGCGAGGGTAGCCCTATGGGGGGAGTTAATGCATGAGCCTTGCCCCATGCCCAAAGATGGACTCTTGCTATCTAGTGCCTGCGTGACCTGCTCGTCAGTGGTTGCAAGGCCCTCTACATATTCTGTTGAGACACGTCATAATTTCAACATCTCTTGCCGACCTGTATCCAAGGCACACAGTGCTTCCAACTCTGCCAACGTTCATTTCTCTGCCACCCTGCCTACACAGAGCGTAGCTTAAGGCTTTCATTCCAATTATTTAAATCAAATAAGCCTTTGATCTCACCACACTCTCATTTTGACAAAGTTGCAAGCATTCCCAAGCATCATTGTGTTCAATAGGAATAGATTTTGTGAAGGCATCACCAGTCCCATTTGTGGCACTAATGTCGTCCTTTGGAATTCCAATTGCACGTAAGAGCTTTCTCGCGGTGGCGACGGCACCAAGGAGGGACCCCGTCGCCCGCCAAGAAGCATGAATCACAACCCTTGAGGCTCATATTCAAGAACTCATCAGGGACAATGAGAGACTCAAAGAACGTTTATGCAAGCTTGAAGATGCGAAGGAAGTAGAGAGTCAAGATTTACTTGAAAAAGCACACGCAGTTGAAACCTCACTCACCGAAACTATCATGGTAGTGCAGAAAGAATGACATGAAGCAACACATAAGAAATTTAACACCAAGATACAGGCGGCCCTACAAGAATCTCTTGGCCTCAAGGTCAGGATTGGGGAGCTACACTCACCGTGGTGTACCATGGAGGACACCCTTGAGGAAGCAATCACCAAGCTCAATGACATTCTGCAACTTGTCTACATTAAGCCCAAAATTGTTGCTTGGATCAACGATACACATAGACATGTGCCACCCGAGCATTGCATACTCACTTCCAAGGACAAAGATGAGCGTATGAAGCTGCTATGTCAATCTAGACTTCTCAAGGGAAAAAAGCTTTGTATGTTGAAGAATTGACCATGAATTAACTCAAGAGTAAAGCAAGCGAGCTCAAGAAGATGCATGAAGCACGTAAGCAAGGCAGATGGACAGTCTGCCAAGGTGGCAAAGGGATCATCTAGCAGTTTTGAAATCCCAAACCGGCTTTCCCCTCAGCCAACCCTTCTTAGGTTTTGTTCTCTCTTTTTCTCTACTCTACCCTCTTGATGGACCCTCAGTCCTTAACTGATATGTATCATCCCGCACTGAGAAGGAATTGTTGTGAAATTGTGTTGTTGGTCCCATGGGTCATATTTGACCTCCGTGGACGATAATTCAATCTGTGTGTGTGTGTGTGTGTTGGAAATGGAAATATATTTATTTATTGTAGCTGACAGGTGGCAAAATCATAAGTGGTCAATGGAATATGTGAAAGGATAGAACACTTAAGAATATTTTGTAATGGAAATGGCCTATGACCTTTAAGAGTAGAGGAATTAGAAAAATTAAAGAAAGCATTTTTGTGAGATTACTTTGTGAGCATAGGGATAAACTTAATTGATGGTCGCAATGTAAACATAATACTTAGTTAACTTGGCATGAAAAATACTTTTGCAAGAGAGAGAGAGTTTAGAGAACATGAAAAGAGTTGAGGATTGGATTTATGTGGAGTCGGTCCCCCCTCCAATAGGCATTTGTATTATAGGTTCTCCCATCAAGAGAGACTTGGTACAATACAATCTTTGTGTTCCTTGTTGTGACATAGGTGATGCAATGAAGATGGAAAGTTTCATGCATCACGAGCATAACATAAACTTTGCAAAAAGCATTAACTATCCCAAGCCTCAGTCCCAAGGTCTCAAACACCTTCAAAGGTGGAGAGAGCTAGCGGGGAATGAGGGTAGGGAAGAGGAAGAAGAAATATTCCGTAGGAGAAAGAAGTAGTTCCTCACTTATCATCACTCTTCTAGCTAGCATACATAATAGAATAGTAATGAAGATGGAGAAGATGGCAAGCTTAAGCATTGAAGCATGGCTCTTGGTTGGATTTTCATTCCATAGCCAAGAGTATTAGTGTAGGCTCTCAACTTCTCTACTTTCTTGGAGAAGCAGATGGAGCTCTTGCACTTTGCACTTCACACAATGAGAGTGTGTGTGAGTGTGTGTGGGAGAGTATACCCCCCTAGCAGCCCCCCTTCTTGCTTTGGTCGACCCCCCCTTGTAGCTCGTGCTTGGAAGCTCATTGTACCCCTGCAAGCTTGGCCAATCACATGCAGGATGCATAACAAGCAACAAGGGTTTTATTGGGACAAGTGTCCCCCTTTCCCCTTTGAGAATGGGGAAGGGGAAAGAGCACAAGCCGGTGTGGGAGGAGCAGCCTCACAAGCCTAAAGATGAGGATATCCTTATTCTCGTATGTAATGAAGAATAAGGGTATGTACACACGTGGGCGGATGGCCGAACACTAGACGTCTAGACGGGCAAAGGGTGGAGTGCCTTTACCCCAACAATCTCTCACTTAAAGGCGATGCGCCGATAAGTGAGGCCTACTAGCTAAACTACTAGTATGTACAAGAAACTAGGTGAGAGACTCTCTCAACCTACGTCCACCACTGGCTCACTCTGTCGATCTACACGCGGTCGTATCATCTCTGGTGGTAGGCGAGTGTGTGTACCTACGCTAGAGCCTACATGTAAATACCGCAAACAACTCTGTATGGTCTACAAAGCTCCACGAAGCATCATGCTAGTGTCAACCACCGTACGGCTAGCAATCCCTGCTGTAAATGCTCCCACTACAACTGCTAGGTCGGGCCTCGACAGTAACAAGTCGAACATGAGACGCCGAACGCTGACGAAAACTGTGCAAGACTGGCTGTACTCGCCTCCCTTGCGCTATCTGCAATCAATGCATCCTCAGGACTATCCATCGTGTATGGATGTGTCAACACCGACACTGGGGAAGCTACATCCCTCTCACCCATAGGAAAAATTGTGCATCCTGGCACCAACTCATTAGCCTCTAACATGAGCATGTCAAAAAAACTGTAGATAGCTGCTAGAGTGGGAGTCAATTCGACCACTACACCATTAGAGAGAAAACTATGAATACGTGCAAACCATGGCGAGAATCTGGGAAAATTCGGTGGAGTTTCCCCTGGAAACTAAGTAAAAACTCAAAAAATCTCACTAAATCGCATGAAAACTAGACACACAGTGTCTCAATAAACAGATCCACAAATGATCTACATACGCTGCCAAAAGCCTTGCAAACTGGGACCGAGTGGCTCTATGGAAGTGTACTATCCAAAAACACCTGTAAATCTGCTACCTGCAAGCTATACCTAGCTTAATATGTATCCACATAAGCATACATATCCTAAAATTGCACCAAACCGTGCTAAAAAAGCTCTTTGAAATGCCCCACACAGTCAAATGATGCGCATGAAACCGCATCCGGATGTGTAACGATCCGAAAGTCACATCCCAAAGTATTACTTACATACACAAAAACAAGGTGAATTCTCTCTCAAATAGCACCAGAGTGTGCCATACATAGCCAAAGATGCAAACCGCATCACTTTCTACAATGTAGGAATCAAACTACAAAACCTCGATATGTCAAAATTGTTGACAGGCTGCTGTAAAAATTTCAACGCTCAGAATTTTAAATTTTTGATATAACCAGCACATCCAAAACGTGCCAAAACCCCAAGGTAGACTCCTGGATCACATATATCTGAGTCTAGGTGTGAGAGATATGCTATAAACCTCCGTTTTTGGCCCAAAAATGCAGCATAAACTTGTTGTTGTTGCACCTACTATAATTCGAGCATAATTTCAGAAAATGGACATCACCATCGCATTTGGAATGTGCCAAAATCCCTACTTAGATTCCTGGATCATATCCATTCGACTTCGTGTGACGGAGATATGCAAAAAACATTGTTTCGGGAGCCAAAAACAACAAAAACGAGCTGCTACACTTCTTGTTCCTGCTCTTTTTCTACAAAAGGCAAAGCACGATGGGGCACACCTCCTTTACCTAACAGGGAGGCCAACCAATAGGCTTTAGGCACACCATGAGGGCAACAAGGACAGGGGCTTGATATGTGTCCTTGCTGCCTCTTGAGGCTTGGGCTTGCCTTGTGTGTGTGTGTGTGTGTGTGTGTTCTCTCTCATCCCCCTAGCTTTAGGGCTCTCCCCCTCATGAGTAGGGAGGTTGTTGAATTTTAAAACTCAATCACCTAAGTTAGCAAGCACGAAAAAGCACCTCAAGCTCGGGTAGTGTTCCCACAAGCACCTCAAGCTCCCTAGTTGGCAAGCACGACAAGCATCTCAAGCATCTTAGCCAGCAAGCACGACAAGCACCTCAAGCACCTTAGTCATAGCAATCACGACAAGCGCCTCAAGCTTGGGCCGGGCTCCCACCTCAAGCTCAACCCTAGCTTACCTAAGGGCAAAGGACTTTCTAACACTAGCCTTTGGAGGTTTTCAATGAAGCTAACCCTAAGGTCTTATAAGCTCCATTGGTAAACCTTGCTCTTTGACAAACCATCTCTCATTTGGACCCCTTTACCATTGGCCCCATGCTAGGATAGATGTATAAGCAAATGTCTATATTCTAACCCTTGTCCGTGTTTATTCTCCCATATTAAATGATCAGTTACATATGCGAAAATCATTTGGGTTGGTTAGATATTAGATTTTATGAAATATTTTATTGTTAAAGTGCTCTCTATGAGCTATGGTTATTGTATGTCTAGGCGGATAGTGCATAATCATTTTGAGCATTCAAGAATTCTATAAATAAATACAGTAAGATAAAAATGATCACTCTTGCATAGAGAGAGATTGCACCCAATGTTCTGTGTCATTCTTCTCCTCTCTCATCTCTTCTCTTGTCATGTCGGTGTAGCACTCTGCTCTAGGAGGTGCACTTGCACGTACTGTCCTACTCTCTTTCACTATTTGTCACTCTCAGATCGTGTGTTTTTCTCAATTGTGTATAGATGTAATTTTCTAGTTATCTAGATTTGTCATTTTATGGCTTGTAGCATGTTCTCTCGCACCTCCACTCCTTCCCTCCCTCCCAGGGATTTCATTAACGTAATCACGATCGTGTGATTACGTCAATAACTCTAGTATTTACACAAGAAAATCACGTGATTGTGTTAATTGTTAACATGACTTTGATTATGACCTGCAAAAACCCATAGAGCTAGTTAGCCCTCCGGGTTTTTTATTTTTCCCTATGAGGCCCGTCGAGTTTTTTCATTTTCCCGGTGGGCCTCCCAGGTATCTATAATTGCCCAGTGGGCCCGTCGAGAAAATGAAAAAGCTTGGCAAGAGTAATTATATATAGTAAACAGTGTGCTAACCGCGGTCCTTTAGCTAGGCAAATCCTTGGGGAGTGTATCCGAGTGTCGAGTATAGTCATCTCCATGTGAATTGACCTAAGGTTATAGAGTCATAGGTCCTTGTTTTGGGCCGAACATGATTCTTAATTCGGTAACCACTTCAAAAAAAGTTTAGTTCGTTTACCGATATAAAGGTACAAAACCAAAACAATTGAAAACTTGGAGAGTGATGCTCATTGCGAAGAAGCCATTGGTTCAAATGAGGGCTGTGATTGGTTTTAGAAGTTGAGCATATGTAAATGACACGTCGATAGTCAAGGGTCGGATGTCCTGTACTAGTGTATTGGGCATATAAAGATTCTTGAAGTATTGCATTTTTCACCATCATAGATTTGAGTTGATTTACACTGTCACTCCACAATATAAGAGCTACAATCCTTAATTGGGTTAATATGGCTTTTATATATTGAATTGGTTGCATGGGGGGGCTACAATCCTTCACTGGGTACAAGTAGTCCTCAATTGAGTGATTATATTGAAGATTTATCTGCGTCAGTTCATACATTGGTTTATACAAAGAGTGCATTATGTATTACGATAGATTATTAGTGCATGAAATGACCAATCATATATTTTATTGCTTTCGTTTGTTTTTTGTAGCAATTGAGATTAGATGTGTCTTATTGTTTGCAAATCAAAGTGGACTTATAAATAATCATTATAATAATAATTGCATTGAGAAATTCATAGCATTGTTGTAGTTATTATGTTGTGCATAGACTGTATTGCAATGTGTATGTTTGCTCACAATATAGGTGATCGCTATGTGGATTGACTAGCGTGCATTGAAATCTTATATTGTGCATCATGGTTATGTTAAGTATGGAGCCTGATACCCCTTGTAATTTTTTGTGGTAAAAACGCACATTTGTAAGGCCCCCATTATGAGGAGAAGCCATCGCGTGTGAAGGAAAATCACTCGCCGAAAATAAAATTTTTTCGCGGTCAAAATTTAGGGGTAACTTTAGGGGCCGGAATATTCCTTTTCGTTGGAATATTATGGCCAAACGGCGGCCGAAAAGTGGTCGAAAAACGATCAGTCGGTTGACCGGTGGTGGCCGGTGGTCGGAAGTCAATGGCCGGTGGCTAGTGGCCCGAATTCAATGGCCAATGGCCGAATTCAGAAGCGGACTTGTCTTCTCAAGGGCGGCCACACATGGGTGGATTGGAGGGTTCGGAATGTTTTCCCTCGCCGGAATATTCTTTTTCGTCGAAATATTATGGTCGGACGGTGGCCGAAAAGTGGTCAGAAAACAACTAGTCACGGCCGGTGGTCGGAAGTCAATGGCCGGTGGCCAGTGGCTGAATTCAGAAGTGGACTTGTCTTCTCAAGGGTGGCCACACATGGGCGGATTGGAGGGTCCGATTTGGAATTATCTACACAAGGGCGGCTACACATGGCTGCCTCTCATGAGAGAGGGCAACCCTTTTGGCCTATAAAAGGAGGCCATTTCTACACACATTTCATAGTGTGAAGTTGATGCAACAAGGTGGGTGTGAGGTGGTGAGAGTGAAGCAAGGTGGGAGCTCTATTAAGGGTATAATCCCTTTGTAAACTACTTCTTGTTTTGAAGTACTAAAGCCATTGAGTTGCTCCTTTCCCGTGGATGTAGCCCACATTGGGTGAACCATGTATATCGTGTGTACTCTCTCTCTCTCTCTCTCTCTCTACTCTATAATCTCTTGTGTCTGAAATCTATCTCTCTCCATTAAGTAATCTACTCAAATATCTATTTAGCTACGTCATATATCCTAACAGGTTACTTTCATATTGAATGGTTTTTTCATTTTATTGAAAATAAGAAAAATGTTTCAAAAATTGAACATCTAGTTTTTTTGTCTTCAGTTTTAAGTCAAAAGCAATGGAGAAAAATGTGGGCACAAGCGGTACGAAGAAGCCAAAGAATAAAAAAGCTCCTAGCAAAGAGTTGGATTATGCTCACAATATATGCGGCTGATATATGGAGTGACAATGTAAATTTTGTCACACAACAAAATCACGGGGGTGCACCACGTATTAGGGATCATTTTTTGGGTAGCGTTCAAAAGAGTTGTAAGAAATGTTAACATCCTCAGGCACCT
This sequence comes from Adiantum capillus-veneris, assembly GCF_014529385.1. Taxonomy (NCBI): domain Eukaryota; kingdom Viridiplantae; phylum Streptophyta; class Polypodiopsida; order Polypodiales; family Pteridaceae; genus Adiantum; species Adiantum capillus-veneris. Next base: position 22,388,874 of record NC_140941.1, on the reverse strand, counting down.
GTAGTTGCAAATCGTTTGAGAGAAGAGATCGCCAAAAAGGGTGGCAAGAGACAACATATATATAGCTCTGTGGCTTCGAGTCACGAGTTCTCAGAGCCAAATATTAACTCCGCAGATCCTATAGTGATGCCAACTAACCTTGGAGAACAAATTTCTCAAGGAGAGGAAATTCTAGGCAGTGTTCCTTTTAAGCGTCACAATGAAGGTGGACTTGGTCAAATGCGTCAAAAATCATTACATCAAATATTTCAAGTGAATTCTCAAGAAGAAGCACAAACTACACTCGCCAAAGCGATATTCATTACTGGAAGTAATTTGGACAGCAATCATTGGAAGGCTGCTTGGAAGAAAATTGGTGAGTTTGACCCAGGATTTTCAGCTCCTTCTTATCACATGATACAAAATGTTTTCTTGGACAAATGGTACATCATAGTCAAAGAGCGTGTTGGTAAAATAATACTTGGGAATATTTTGCTTTCAGGATGTACGATTGTGAGTGATGGCTGGTCAAATGTTCAAAGAAGACCGCTCATCAATGTAATGCTGGTTTGTCGAAGGGGAGAAACGTTTTAAAGGCGATCGGTAGTTCTGGTGCAATTAAAAGTGGCAAATATATTTCCGAGGTCTTGATTAATGTAATTAAAGAAATTGGTGCTAAACATGTAGTTCAAGTAGTGATGAACAACACAAAGAAGTATAAAAACGCCAGTAAATTAATAAATAAGTTCTTTCCACACATTTTTGCCAATTGTTGTAATACACACAGCTTAAACTTGGTGCCAAAGGATCGATACACTAGCAAAGAAACCACATGGTTTGCCAAAATAATTGATACAGTGCGTCAGGTTGTGAAATTTATCTTGAAACGACAGAGAGTGCTCGATTTGTATAGGATACACATGTTAGTGATGTTGAAACTTCCTGTTGAAACTCGGTTCTGCACGCACTTTTATACCTTGGAATCATTTCTCCACAGTAATTGTGCTATGATTGACACATTCAATTGTGCGGCCTTTGATGAATGGCAGCTTGAGCAGAAAGAAAAAGTAAAAGATAAAATTACATGTCTACATGGCAATGTAAACAAGGCTGCTTAGTGGAGGAGTGTAATGGATGCATACCATGTAATGATGCCCGTTATATTCACAATCCGCAACCTTGATCAAAGGGCGCCAAACTTCGGCAAAGTGTGGATGATATGGTGGTCAGTCCAATAGAGTCTTGAACATCCCAAGGAGCTGAAAGAGTCTGTAGTAGAGAAGGAGTGGCGACTACCATTCTCTAGCAAATAGCAAAAAAATTTGGCCAAGTATTTTCATGCAAGGTGGAAGAGCGCTCATAGTCCACTCCATAGTGTTTCTTATATGCTCGATTTGGAGTACTGGAATTTAGATCTGATGTCCAATACAGAGGTGGTAAGCGATTTCTATCACATGGTCAACACGTTCTATTCCAACTTTTAGGACCAAATTGATTGCATCAAAGAAATGAGTGCATAAATGTTGTTCACTTTTGTGTATGCATCTATGCACCATGGATCATATAGTTCTGGAGCAATATACGATTCCTTAGCCATCTCTGCATCCCCTACTCTCTGTGCCTGCAAAACTGTAGAGTCCGACTCTTTGCTTGGATACAGATAATTAATTGTTGCGAACTTAGCTGGTGTTCTGAGAATCACCTTCAATCAATGATGCCGACATGGGATTTATTTACGCGAGTAAAGTCCAACATTGTGTTGAACGGGTGCAGGTCACTGTGCACTATCCCGATCAAGTGGCTGGCCCCAACGCCATCGATTAGGGCATGACAAATGGCTGGCATCTGCTCGATCATTGCTTTGATCCGCACCGTGTCTATCTCTTGTACAGGAAGATTTGCTGCAGGCAATGACCAGCAACCATGTTGTAGCCTGTGCATGTGTCGTCTGAACAATCTGTGAGCGAATGGTAAGAGGCACATCATGTCGCCCACAGTACCCCCATTGTAGTATAGGAATATTGTGATCCAAGGAGCTTCGGTAGTAGATCCAATGCACCTTACAATGGAGGACTGAAGCGTTTGCATTCCTTGCTATGTCTCAAAGCTGTCAAATTTCGCCTCACTCCCTCCCTTGTAACATTTTCCCACATATGTAATGTGGTCTGGAAAAAAAGAGATGCCCTTGATGGTGTACAAAGTGCACACACTGAAGAAGCCTGCTCCAATCCTCATACCTTCTACCAAGGCTTCGTGAGGGATGCTGACAAGATGAGGACACTTGGCATTCAAAGCCATGCGCATGATTGTGCCGATTCCACTGGCATCAGATCGACTTCCCAAAGATGCTTGTGCATCTTGGGTCATCTTCAATCTCTTGGGTAAGGCTGCTTGGTCCTGTGCTTTCACACGCTTCATCTTTATCTTCTATTCCTCCCACAATTTATCCCAGAGCTCTAATTTTTACATGTCACAGGAAGGTGGGATATCTTCCTTTAAGTCTGTGCAACATACTTTCATATTGCCCAACACTGTCCTAACCTTGTGGTGGGGGTCAAATTCTTGAATCCCTGCTGGAATCAACTCGTATTGTCCTTCACCTCGCAGCCTGTACTCTGTGCTCTCCCATATAGTGCTAGTGAGGTCCTTGATGAAGACATCGCTTTCACTAATATGTTATATGCGACCATCTGCACATGATGAGATCACCAAAATACATGCTTTACGAATGGCACGCATAATACTTTTCTTTTGATCTGGCATCATATTTGCACTGGACAATAAAAAACAACATATCAAATACAAATTCATGGTTGTGAATGACACTTACACTCTCCCACTATTTCAGGCAAACCCTTAACCACGACTTGAAGACTTTAAGAAATGTGCAAGAAAATATTAATAAAAATTGAAAACAATCTTCACTTAAAATTGCAATATATTACACGTGTAAAATGAAGACCAAACAAGTGGTATTTAAGAACTTAATCTAGATCAAACAATACATGTTAGCAATCTGACACATTTTAGCATATATTGAATTTTTAACTTATATTTTTCTTCGTGTGCACATACTAGTTCAAACAAAGCACACACCGACTTAAAGACTTCAAAAACATTTAAAACATTGGAAGTATACAAATTGGACTAGAAAATTGCAAAGAATGTCTCTCTCTTTAAAAAGATAAAAATAAATATTGAACATGCAAATTGTGCTCACACACTTTTCTACATAGAATTTATGTAAATGTAGCATTCAAAATAGCGATGATAATTGATGCTCTTTAAAAAGATAAAAAAGAATATTTAACAATAAAATTATGTGCAAATTCTTTTTTACAGAGAATTTGTAAATGAAGCATTAAAAATAGCGATAATGCTTAACGTCCTTTAAAAAGATAAAAATGAATACTTAACATGCAAATTGTGTGCAAATACTTTTTTGTATATAATTTATGTAAATGTAGCATTTAAAAGAGCGATGATTGATGAATAAAGAATTCTTTTGAATATGATTAGCTAGTATATAATTTCATATGGGCACTTAAAAACAACAAAATCAAACAATTCAAACATTTGTATATGAAATACTCTTCACAGCCACGTTATCGACCAAGTATTTCATATACTTAATACTTAAAAACTTAGCTGCACATGCACATACAAATTATATGACATTTGTACGGCCAGGTTAACGACCTGAACGCCACATTTATGCAAAAACAGATGCTTCTAACAAACGACACTCTATTAGCCACATTACCAATCTAGTGCCACCTGAATCTAAGGAAAAATAATGGCTTGCATACGAACATCATATGGCCGCATTACCGACCGATGCCCATATGTTTTTTGGGAAAGGGGAAGGGAAGTTGACTTACCATAAGGAAACTAGATTCGCCACATTACCGACATAGTACCTAGACAGTAAGCCAATACTTACCACAAGGACACCATCTTCCCCACGTCACCAAGGTGATGCCCCCGTGGTAAGCATTGTTCCGTACAACAACTTACGCACACACTCCCATTGTGTGGTAAGGTACCTTATGACTACTGTGTAATACGACGAAAGTCATGGTACCACACAACGCATACACACACACAACACATATCCGGATCGTGTGGTCAGGTAGTCCGCTACTGCAGCGCATTGCAATGCAGAGCACGCTCCCACACGACCCCCTCTCTCCCTCTCTCCTCTCTCCTCTCGCCGTACCTACAAAGGCGGTCAAGGAGCTCTGTGTGTGTGTGTGTGTGTGTGTGTGTGTGTGTGTGTGTGTGTGTGTGTGTGTGTGTGAAGATGAAACAAAGAAATAAAACCCAGTGGGCCCGATTGGGCCCGTATATATATAATTCTGCGGGCCCGTCGGGCTTTTTAGTATTCTCGGCGGGCCCGCAAGGAAAATTTAAAAGCCCGACGGGAAAATGGGAAAGCCAGGCGGGATTTTAGTGGGTTTCTAGGTCGCCCTAAACTGGATTCTTTGTGATCATGTTTAGTGTAATCATGTAAATGTGTCAATAAGACCTTGTGTGATCACACAAAATTTGTGGTAATTACGTAGATATTAAATCCCTGTTCCCTCCTACATTTTTTATTAAGCTGCTCACTCCACATTCTTATCCCTACTCCCTCCATCTTTAATAGCCTACCCATACGATTTTTTTTAGAAGAATATTGTTTAATTACTCTCCTTGCTCCCTACACACCACCCTAATTACCCATATCTAATCTCCTCTAAAATCCCTACATCCAGTTCCCTCTTATTCTATACCACACCCACAGATCTTTAACCACATTTTGACAGCTTTGAGTATAGTGGACAACCATTCCAACGGGAAAAAATTCATTCTATTGGGGAGAAAATCATGAAGTTGAGCTACAAACACTATGAGAGTAGGAGCCTCACCATCCGGCAACTAGTGTGGATACAAATACTTGCAAAACACTGATTCTAAAGCAAGTCTTTGTGCAGATTAAAGTAATTACATTTCTCCATATCTTTCTACTTCTCTCGCAACCTCATCATGGCGTTACAAACGTCCATCCTACAAGGCTATGTAGTTGGCAGCGATGTCTGGTGGGGCATGGAGGTCCTCCATCATTTTTCAAATGACCGAACAATTACGGACTACTTGGTTCACAATACCCTACACACCTGGCATGAATACATGGAAGGTCAACCTAAGTTTCATGGTGTTCTTGACTTTGGTATCCCGCCCATGCAAGAGATGGATTAAAGAAAAACTTTGCACTGGAGAAATTTGTGTTACAAACAAAATCCTCTATGTGAATGGCTTTGATTTGCTGCATTCATCGACAATATAAACCACTTGGTCTTGTAAGGTACTTATTATAAACCAACAATGGGGCTGATTTCCCATTGTTATGTTCAAAATCTTGGATAGGACCGTTAAAAAATATATGAATTATTATTTTCATTCGGTTCCTCCTGACCTATTACACAATGTATTTGGAAAAATCATGTGTAATAACTCCCACCACAACATGATCATGTTTGAAAACTATTATAAAGCATGTATGTCCTTTGACTTTCAGGATGTGTGAATCAGGGACCAATGGGATTATCAATCCCCATACCTCTCTGACCACCTCACAAAAGCAAGGGCAGAAATCCATGAATGCGAACACATGCCATCCACAAATCTCACCTTACTCGACCACTGGTACGACACCCATAAACCTTACTTCTCTCACCTTAAGTATAGCCCATGGATGTCTCAAGAACCACAAAACACTAGCACTGAAGGAAGACCATGACCCCAATGACAAAAGCAAGGGCAGAAATCCATGAATGCGAACACATGCCATCCACAAATCTCACCTTACCCGACCACTGGTACGACACCCATAAACCTTACTTCTCTCACCTTAAGTATAGCCCATGGATGTCTCAAGAACCACAAAACACTAGCACCGAAGGAAGGCCATGACCCCAATCACTGCAGGCTACACTTGGGAGGCAGATGTTCATCGTATCCATGGCGAACAAAAATCCTTGTAAATATTTTTAGCAATTTTTGTCGCTTTCTTAGTGTCTATAAGAACACAGGAATAAATTCTCATTTTGTCTATCTCTCTTAATATTTCCAAAACTCTCTCTCACATAGAACATCTTTTCGTAGTATAAACATTGGCAAATGTGATCATTTATTTCTCTTACAATAACTTGTTCTAGATTCTGTCTACCATTTTTTTAGTTTCCATAAATCCATCTACTTTGTCCATTTAATCTCTTTAAAAGTTGAGCTTTATTTGTTTGTCCAATCTCTCTAGCAAACTATCCTCCTTTTCCTTATCCCAAAAGCACACATAACCTCACGCTATCAACTTTCACAACACCCTTCTCACAAGGGTTATTCACTATTTCCACCGTGAACAACCTTGATTAGTGATGCTTTGGTTGATTTGCAGGCCGATGTTGTGGATGGAAAAGCTTTGATCGATATGTATGCTAGTTATTGGCTAGCTTCATGTCCATTGAAGAAGATTTTGGTGTTTGTCTATGCCTTGGTTGATATTCATGCCTAATATGGTACACTTTAGTGCTTTCAGGGATATGTAAACTATGGGTAGGGCAATTATGTGGTACTCAACAATGATTTAGTCAAAATATATGCCTAATATGGTGATTAGCAATGCTTCGATTAAAACGTAAGCCAAATATTATGCTTGGAAATGCCAAGTGATTGATATGTATACCAAATGTTTTTTTGGTGATGCTTTAGTAGACATGTATGCCAAATCCAGTGTAATTGTCAAAGAAAACGTTGTGCTCAACATAGCTTTGGTAGATATTTGAGCCAAAGGGGATGCCTAGCGGCGATTGGATTGATATGCAAACAGAATGATAATCTTTGTAGATGATTGGGTTGATATGTATGCCAAATATGATGCTTTTACAAAAGCATAAAGGGTTCTTGAAGGGCTTCTTTACTGGAATGCCATTATTTGGAATGCATGATTGGGGTATCAGTCCAACAAGGCTTGGGCTTAAAGGTTTGTTGGCAATAAATGTTGTGCAAGTCCCAATGATTTGGGAGATAAGTATGCCGATCGATCAGTGGTTATTGGAAAAATATGTCCTGCTTAGCATTTCCTTGGTTGCTATGCATGTTAAATGTGATGCCTCTACCAATACAATCACTTAAGTTGGGTTGGAATGCTGGCAAAACATGTTGTATTTGTTAGTGCTTACGCAGGTATTTATGCAAAATGTGGCACTTCAAGGAGCATGGAGCTAACTACCCAAAAAAAATTCACATGGAGTGCATTGATTGCGAGATTATGCCCGATATGGCGAGGGGAAGAAGCATCGGGATGTGTTTTTCTTAGAAATGCTTAGGTTGATGTATATGCCAAATGCGGTGTAATTTGGAAAGCACAAACGTTTGTGAGGAACATTGACTGCGGGAGATTCTTGGCATGGCTGGAGCAAGGAAGCTTAGAACTACTTTTACTAGCATTAGTCAAAATAGGGCTTCAATGTAAAATGGGGAAGAAACAAAAAGAAACTAGTGCAGGCAGGGAAAGCAGCACAAGGAGAAGGGTCGAAATTCTTGTAGTGGGTGTTGCGAGTCTCAGACAGGGACAAGCATGAAGGCAAAATGTGTCAGCATGACGTTGTGCTCCTTTTTGGTGCTTCTTGTGGTGTAGTTCACATTTGAGGCCTCCACATCATCAACCCCTTTTTCCATGCCACATGAGTCACGACGTCATGACTGTTGTGGAGGAAGGGGGGGGGATTAAGATATATGGATATATATTGTGTGTGAGGGAGGATGATATACGAAGGAGGGGGATATGAAGCAAGAAATGAAAAAGGAGGAATATACGAAGGTGAGGGAAGCTCGTCTCCCCCTCCCTCCCTCCCTCCCTCTCTCTCTCTCTCTCTCTCTCTCTCTCTCTCTCTCTCTCTCTCTCTCTCTCTCTCAAACAAAAAGAGTTATGTGGGAGGTTACCCCAACTCCCTCCACTTGGACTAAATGGACCCCCCCACTCAACCCACTCCTCTCTTCCCCAACTGTTCAAACTCTTGGGATCCTTTGATTTTTGGGACTTGTAGCATAGGGTATAAAAAGGGCTTGTGCCTTGAGATGAAGGGTACAAAAAAGAAGGGGATACCTCACCTAGAAGTAACTTGAATTATTCTACACTCAACCATATTACTCATGGACCCCTCTACCCAGATTAACTAGGTCACATATTTTTTGGTTCTTTTTATTGAAATGACAACAATAACAAGTAGACTTCTTTGTTGATACCTATCTTCCACCTGTAAATACTAACATTCTTATGTTTTTGTTTCTGGTGATGATGGAAAGTAATAGAAGAAGTCTTTTTTTAATATGCCTCCAACTCTTGCTCTCTGGGAACTCCCACCCTTGTATTAACTCCAATAATACAAATGGCTAAAGCAGTTTTCTAGGTTTCTTATTTGTTTCATGGTTTTTTCAAAAAAATAAATAAATTTTGTTTTGGAATTTCTAAATGGTATATTGAGGCTCTAGGCCTAGTCACCTACTCTCTCTCTCTCTCTCTCTCTCTCTCTCTCTCTCTCTCTCTCTCTCTCCCCCCCTTAAGGAAGCAATCAAAGGAAAAAAAGCTCAGCTTCAAGATCTCTCTTTCTCTCGACCTTGAGGGTTACAAGCAAGCACCATTTATTTCTCTTGACCTCAATGGTTAAGGAAGTAATAGGGGCATCTAAGGGGCAAGTAATCTCACATTATCATACTTGGGAGATACAATGGTATCAAGTTGGAGAGGATTTAAGCTAGGGTTGTATGTTCAAAGAAGCAAAAGGGTTGAAGAGCGATTTTCATGTTTAGGCGTGCATGAGTACTAAAGAAAAATATGAAAATTGAGGTTTTGGGAGAGTCGACCGCAGATGGGCAGACACCGATGTTTGGAGTAAGGGCCATTCTACATTCCTCGAGGGTCATGACAGATTTTTGGGATGATTAAACTCTCAAAAGCTTGGGTATAGCTTTAGCAGTGGCTTTTAAGGCAATGCCATTAAAGACTAATCTTTGTAATCGAATTCCATGTCAGCTAACCTTTATGAATAAAAACAATTCCAAGTGGCATTCATAAATATTCCATGCATTGTTTAAGTATTTGCTTTGTGTAGTGCATTTGGTCTCCGTTATAGCTCACATTGAGTAGCATGGTATGGAGGATAATTGGATTGATGATTGTGAAGCAGTTGAAGGGTTTCACTTGATTGTGATGCATGAGCTTAGGGCTCAAATTGGGGAGATACAGACTACACAAGGAGCAAACTGACAGGGTTTTAAGAAGGCATTACAGGTGGAGTATTCCTTGAATATTCTTAGAGGGTAACTAAATAAAGTTTTTTGAAGTGGATCCAACAAAAAAACAAGGACTAATCTACATGGGAACTACTATGAGAATTTGAAAAGAAATTTGAGCAGTTAATATGAGAGCAACAGTCATTGAAACTGGAACAGGTAGAGCTATTTGTCCAAGCTATTGGTCAACGACTTCAAAAGAGATTGGTGAAACTACTTGAAGATTCAACAAGTGAATTGGGCTTAGCCTATGATTGGAAGTTGGTTTTCGAAGCAGTGAACATGATTGTAAAGCGACAGATGAGGGTTGATAAATTGATTGTGGTCAAGCCCAACAAGACAATTGATGAACAAATTAAGGAAAATTCAGCCTCTGGGAAATAGAAATTAGAGGAGCCGATTCTTGATGTGTTATAGCCGGAGGCGTGGCGGCCCTGCCAAATACTCGAAATAGCGCATAGCCAGACATAAACAATTAAATCTACGTACCTCCTAGAGCGGAGTGCTATGCGAGCCCGGTGAGAGAGGATGGAGGAGAGAAGAGAAGAAGACACAAGCACTGGGTGCAATCTCCCCCCGTGCAAGAGTGAGAATGTCCCTCTTGCACGTATTTAATTTATAGAGAAGTTCATGCTCAAAATTGAGTTACATCCAATTCACACTTGGGCATAAAATAGTCATGGCTCATAAAGAGCTCAATGTAACAATTAATAATTGTCTACATCTCAACTTATAACTAAACCATAAATACTAAGGCTTGCCACAGAATATACAATGGTGGCAGTATACTAAGGCTTGCCACAGAAAATCCAATGGTGGCAGTTTTATTCCGATAACTGCTATCGCCTTATTGTCCAGCACGTGCCAATCATTGATCTGCTCACACAACACCCAACAAGTGATCATATTCCACAATTCAAATCAACATTGCAATGCTTCATCAGAATATCAAATATTTCACAAATATATCATCAAAATATCAATTCCATTACATACCCCGGGGTTGAAAGACAATTGTCCTCAATTGTTACCAAAACCAAACTAGCGACAGTGGTGGCGAGCCATTGGTAGAGTGGTCTAGTAATTTGGTGTTGCCTAGATCGGTGGATCTACACCAATGGTCGTGCTGCCTAAATCGGCGGATCTGCACTAATGCTACCTAAATTGGCAGATCTGCATTTTGAGTTCGTGTTGCCTAGATTGGCGAATATACACTAGTGCTGCCTAAATCGGCGGATCTGCACTTTTAAAATTCGTGTTGCCTAAATCGGAGAATCTATGTCTCTAGGTGTGTGGTATGCAAGTATCAAGTGACGGTAGTGTGGAATTAGCGATTGCTCAGAGATCCATTGACACTCTTCCAAGGAATGGTTTTTGTATTTTACCAAATATCTTCTGTACTGGTTTCCTCTACGGGTAGTGGTCATGTCATGATCTAAAATTATTTCGGGAGTTAGAATTTCTTCATCGTCCTCAATGAAGGGGGGGTCAGCTGTGGTAGGGGTGTCGGGAATAGGTCCCTTGTGTGGTCTCAGCAAACTGACATGGAAGGAGTTGTGTATTTTCCAATGTGAGGGAATGCCCAAGCGGAACGCATTATCATTTATTTTATGAAGAATTTTGAATGGGCCATAAAATCTTGGGGCCAATTTCACTTTATGATGTTTTTCTACACTTTTTAAGCGTCGTTTTTCTATTCTAAGCCAAACAAGGTCGTTTTCTTTACAAGGTGCAGGTCTTCATTTCTTATTGGCTTGTGCAGTGTATCGTTCTTGTGCTCGTTTAATGCAAGCTGTGACTTCTTGTAAAATGTGTGTGTGATCTCTGGCTAAAGTGTCAGCCGCAGGGACATCAGTGCTAATAGTGGAGACAGGGATAGGGAGTTTTTTTCCATATACAATTTCAAAAGGTGCACATTTTGTGGATGAGTGGGGTGTGTTATTGTAAGAAAATTGAAGCATAGGGAGGTGTTGGTCCCAGTTTGTAGTATTTTCAGTGGTGTAAGATCGAAGAAGATCCATAATAGTACTGTTTGTGGCTTCTGTTTGACCATTACTTTCAGGGTGAAATGCAGATGTGAAATCCATTTTAGAGCCTAAGTTTTTGGCTAGGGCGACCCAAAAATGATTGCAGAAGCGTCTATCACAGTCAGAGAGAATGACTTTGGGGAAGCCATGGTATGGAAAGATGGTTTTGAGAAAAAGGTTTGCAGCCTGTGGTGTAGAAAATGTCTTTTTGCAGGGTACAAAGTATGCTTGTTTGCTAAAACGGTCAAGTATGGTCCATATCATATCATTGTGTGAGGATATGGTGGGAAGTCCTGTGATAAAATCCATGGAGATTTGTTCCGAAGGGCCAGCAGGGATGGGGAGAGGCATTAAAAGACCATAAGACTTACCATGATGACGTTTAACTCTTTGACATATCAAACATTCTGAAACAAATTTTGTGATATCGTGCTTCATTCCAGGCCAAAAAAAATGATCTTGACATGTAGCGAGTGTGGATTGAATTCCTCGGTGACCCATATATGGTGGTGCATGCATTTCAGTCACTGCTAGCTCCTTGAAGGGTGTTGTAATGCATAGCTTTTGCTGAAAATAAAGATACCCATTTGGCAATGTGTAGTGTTCATAGGGAAGACCATTATTGTGAGTTAATTCAAACCAAGCACGTGAAAAATGTGGATCGTGAGCATATGTGTTAGGCATAGAATGTGGATCGTGAGCATATGTGTTAGGCATAAAATGTGGATCGTGAGCATATGTGTTAGGCATAGAATGAAAAGATTGCACATCACTCGCAGAAATGTGATTCAAATAAACATGGTTGATTTTATCAAAGACACATGAACGAGTGACAGAGAGTACATTTACTTCAGGTTTTCTACTTAATGCGTCTGCTACTACATTCGCTTTTCGTGGTTGGTATTGTATCATAGGATGGAAATTTCGAATGAAACCGGCCCATTGGATATGACGGTCATAGGTGACGCAATGTGTGAGAAGTTTTTGATGAATTTTCAATAAAAGCCTGCTAAACCTAAGAAGGATTTTATATCATGCACGGATTTGGGGATAGGCCATGTTTTAATAGTGACAATCTTTTGAGGGTCAACAGATATTCCTTTTTCTGAGACTATGTGGCCTAAATAGTCAATGTGTGTTTGAAAAAATATACTTTTGTCGGGATTTGCAAACAACTGGTGGTCACGCAATAAGTGAAAGACAATATGTAGGTGATTTTTGTGTTCGTGCTCATCACAACTAAAAATCAAAATGTCATCAAAGAACACAATAACAAAGTCTTGATAATCAAGAAATATTTTGTTCATCATCCTAGAAAATGTGGCAGGTGCATTTGTGAGGCCAAACGGTAAGACAATAAACTCATAATGACCAGACTGGGTACGAAATGCAGTTTTAAAAATATCATTAGGATGCATACGGATCTGATGGTATCCTGATTTCAAGTCAATTTTTCTAAAGAGTTTCGCTCCTCGTAAGCGATCTAGGAGATCGTCTATACGTGGGATGGGATAACGATTTTTGACAGTAACCTTGTTTAATGCACGGTAGTCTATGCACATGCGAAAAGTTTTTTTTTTCTTTTGGACTAGGAGAACTAGGGCACCAAAAGGGGATGCACTAGGACGGATGAGGCCCTTATCTAAGAGTTCGGTGATTTGTTTTTGGATTTCTTGTTGGTGCAAGGGACTATGTCTATAGGGTGCTCTGTGTGGAGGTTGTGAGCCTGGAAAAATTTCAATTTTATGATCTTATTCACCACGAAAGGGTGGGAGGTGAGGGGGGTAATCATCCACAAAGCCATCATTATACTGTGAGAGGAAATCATGTTGTGTGTGAGAGAGAGATGATTGTGTGTGCTCCACTTCAGTAACAAATATCATGTATGCTTTGTCATCCTTTCGTAGTGCACGTTTTGCTTGTGTGTGTGATATAAAGGGAAACATAGCAAGTGATGCATCAGCAGAAAGTGAAATGGATTTGCCATTGAAAGTGAAATTCATTGTGTGTGTGCGATAGTCAATGTGTGGATTATGTTGGTGTCGAAAAGGCATGCCCAAAATGATATCAGTGGATTGCAATGGTGCAATTAAAAAATCACGTTGTTCTGTGTAATCACCAATGGTAATTGTGAGAGATTTAATTTCACGTGTGCCATTGTACCTAGTTCCTTGAAAAGCACATTTAACTTTGTATGCAGATGGTGTGGTATACCATTGGGAAGACCGTCTTCATATTTGCGTTGGAGAGACTTTGCAGGCACTTCTTCTACCATACAGAGGAGTAGAAGACGTTCCCAGAAGCGGCCAGTGTAACGAGAAATGGTGTCTTCTTGCATCCAAGAGAATTTGGTCCAAGCACGTCGAGCGTCAAGACCAAACTGAGGGGGTAGGAAAGAATCTTTGACCCGTTGTTGAAAACTTTCCCAAGTTGATGGTCGTTCGGCCGTTTTGTGAAGCACGCTCCACCAAAGTGAAGCTTGACCAGAAAGGTGATTAGTAGCACATATAATTTTATCTTTTTCAGTGAAAGATTCTCCAGTAAAATAATCATTGAATTGAGTTAACCAAGACAGCACCGTTTTACCAATTTTGCGACCATCAAACTTGAAAAACGTGAAATATTTTTGACTTATCTTTTCCTCTTTGCGAGATTGTTGAGATTCGAACGCAGCCTTCAAAATTTTGATCATACGTTCATCTTCGTTGTCGTCTTCGTGTGCTTGTTTCTGATCATTTGCGGCGAGGCGTTGATTCGCAATGTCTAATTCCTGTTGTAGTAAGAATACTTGTTGCTCCAAGGTCGGTGCGGGGAGAGGTGAATCACTGGTCCAGTCGGAGGGGGCACTGGTGCCGTTTGTTTCCATGATGATTGGGAAATTTGGTAATTACGTTGATTTGTTGCAAATCCCTATCCGGGGTAGAAGGTTTACGACGAATGAATTCGACTAACCTGATTCCATGCTATTGAATGGAGTAAAAGCGTTCATAAGCCCAACGCCAGGTAGTGCGAAGCTCACGATGGTGCAGAGCGGTTGCGAGGTTTTTGACGTAGAAGCGATGCAGACGAGTGGGTTGCTGATGATGTAGCGGTGTGCAATCAACGTGTCGTTGGTTGTGAATGCGACATAGCAGAGGAGGCATATAATTGAAGAAGAGCGACGAGAATTACCACCCTGTTTGGTAGGTTCGACAAGCTCGGTCTGCGCGAAGATGGTGACGGCTATCGTTGCGACTTATTTTGCAAAAGAGATTGACATGTCCTGAGTGTATCTACTTGGGTAGGGAGATGCGGTCCTTACCATCGACATGTCAAAGAGGATGACGATGTGTATGGGTGTGTATTCTTGTTAGATATGGTAAAAAAAAAAAACGCTCTGCGAGATAGCTTGCAAAACTTGTTCTGTGGTAATCTCTGTTGTTGTTGTTTTGAAGGTAGTAAAAGTAGTGTATGCCCTACGAAAAAAAAGATAGCATCATCCGTGGGCCTCGGCCAAGAGCGAAGGGAGAGAGAGTATCAATCCACTCAATCACTGGAAGTGTTCCTCTCCCAGAACCGCTGCATGGAAATCCAAAAGGAGGAGTCGTAGAGTCGATATGCTATGGTTGGTATGCCTTGCCGTGATTTGCGAGGTCGTATCACGTGGTTAGGTTTATTGGTTGGAGGATAGAGATATGGTATTGCTTTCTGGTCTTCTAGGCGATGAGAAGTGGGGTGGGGTTGGTGAATACGAGAAGGCAAGAGAGAAAGAGACAGAAAAGGTGTGGTCGGCATGCGAGAAAGAGAGAGAGATTGGTTTAGCGGTGTCCGAGTGTTGGGTAGGCAGAGTCGCCACAGATAAAGGTGAGGTTGAGAGCGCAGCGACTGGGAGGTGGGAGAAATAGGTAAACCAAGAAAGATCTCTGCCTCGCAGGAGTAGCGGGGAGGTGGTTGTGGGCTAGAAGGCCGAACGTCCAGAAGAGGGCCGATGGAGGCTGATTTTCCACGTCATGTACGGCCGGCAGGGCCTGCTGAATCCTCTGCAGGTGGAGTGGCACTCCCCAGCAGCCTGTGAGGCTGGCGCAACACAGAGACAGAGAGGGAGAGGAGGCAACAACAACAAAAAAAAACACGCTTTTGCTCTATTGACAACCCTGTGCTTATGCTCGGACCCTGCGGCTACTTCATATCCTACATCCTTTATTGTTGGAAAAAATAAAAAATCCATTATTATTAATATTTTCCTTCGGGGATGTTTCCCGTGATACTAATGAGAAAAATTACTCGGATGCCTCGCCTTCTCGAACTCCTGAGATGGTTCCTAGAGCACTAAAATTCATTGATGACGGCTCTCCTTCTCTTGTTCCCGTCTTCTACTCCTTCAAACTCAGTCAACATTCGTACAACATTATTTGTAAAACAATGGAAATTATATGATTCATACACATATATGCTCCTATCTAAGTACCATATCTTATACTCTACAATAGCCTATGTCGACTAATCAAATAGTACACATAGGCTCTATTCAACCTCCTACTCGATACTTGCATGAAGGCTTTCAATAACAGAAAAAAAAAACCTCTTCATATCCCAGAGCAGAGAAGAATCGTGAAATATAATTAGAGATAAACATAAAAGAGAAAACTTATCTTCATGTTAATTGTGCATAGAGATCCTTGTTGCCATGATTCGTGTACACCAGGAGCGTTGATCTACGCTCTGATACCACTGTTACAATCGGAGGTGTGGCGGCCCTGCCAAATACTCGAAATAGCGCATAGCCAGACATAAACAATTAAATATACGTACCTCCTAGAGCGGAGTGCTACGCGAGCCCAGTGAGAGAGGAGGGAGGAGAGAAGAGAAGAAGACACAAGCACTGGGTGCAATCTCCCCCCGTGCAAGAGTGAGCATGTCCCTCTTGCACGTATTTAATTTTTAGAGAAGTTCATGCTCAAAATTGAGTTACATCCAATTCACACTTGGGCATAAAATAGTCATGGCTCATAAAGAGCTCAATGTAACAATTAATAACTGTCTACATCTCAACTTATAACTAAACCATAAATACTAAGGCTTGCCACAGAAAATCCAATGGTGGCAGTTTTATTCCGAATAACTGCTATCGCCTTATTGTCCAGCACGTGCCAATCACTGATCTGCTCACACAACGCCCAACAAGTGATCATATTCCACAATTCAAATCAACATTGCAATGCTTCATCAGAATATCAAATATTTCACAAATATATCATCAAAATATCAATTCCATTACATGATGAGCTAATAAAAGGTATACAAGAATTATTTTTGAATCTAAAAGCAATTAAAATTGAAGGATTAAGTGCAAAGGATTCCACTTCAGAGCCCAGGCAACACCCTCCAAGAATGGATTGGGATGGCCGTTGTATGTGGTGCGATAGTAAAGATCATGAACGCAAGGACTATGAATATTTTGATGAAGCTTATAGGAAAATTGTGGTTTTTTGGAAAGATAGGAAGATTCATGTCAAGGTAATAGGTGAGCCGCTTTGCTTGAATTTTAGAAGGGGTGGTATGAAAAAGTAAGTGGAGTAAGTACAATAATATGTTGCTCTTGTAGAAGCATCTACATATGGGTTGTAGGTGTACAATAAGATAGATGATGAAGGTGCAAGAGCTAAAGCTGATCTGTGGCCTTATGCTTTGAGGATAGTGGAAGTAGGCAATGTGACTTATGGCAAACTATGCGAGGTTGGGAGTTGCATTTGAGAAACTATTGGGTGGGCTGATCCGATGGATTCTCTTTTAGTATATTTCAATAGGCAATATCAAAAATTCTTGTTAGATTTGTACACATGCTTTAGAAAATCAATCGACAATCATACGGTGTAACTCGTTTAAAACAAGTTCATATTCACACTTGTGTGCCTCTAGGTAGTACTACTTAGAATTCACTTAATCACTAAAGGTTGAGTTTTAAATTATTTTTTTGTGGAGAAGATAAATAGAGAACTAAACGTGCACTTGCAAAATAATACAACTCTTGGATTCCATTTTCTAAGATTTAATTACTTTTAATGTTGAAATGCTCAAAACTCAAAATATTCATGAAATACCAAAATAATCACACCTATAAAATTGAATGAAAGATTAAAAGAACTTAAATTAAACTTTACAATCCATAGTTATGCACATAGTTCGGATGTAAAACAAAATTTTCATTAAGATAAGCCCCTGTGTTTGAGCTTGTACAATGATACAACATGGGAATGAGATGTTCCCACAAGTAAAACCGTTCTCGTTTCTAGACCTCACAATTTTGCTATCCACACAAAAATAATACTATCCATGGATTGAGGTACTTGCTAAGATTGCTAATGTGCCAGTCATCATCGACACAAATATTGGAAACAATGTTGGTGTGGGGGAATATTTGAAGGTCCACAATCTCTTGAAAAAAAATATTGGAGTCGAGTGCCTCCCATACTCCCATTGTTTGCTTCCATCTTCTGTATGGAAATTTCATTGACAAGCCTTGCTTTGTAATATGGTTTCTACATACCAATTTTCACCAATAATAGAGCATTTGATGTGGCATAAGTGTGGCCATAGAGGAATATCTCTTGTGAGGGAAGCTCTCAAGATAAACACTTTACATATAAAAAATTGCCAATGTCCACATAAATAGCTTCAAAGCTGCCTGTAAAAGATTCCATTGACTCCCACTCTGCAAAATTATATGGAAAAATATATGAAAGAAAAATACACAAAATTATGCATACATTACCTAAGAGGTAAAAGCATAAATGGTACAATCCAAAACATTTATATAGAAAGAGAACATGTACGATTTTCAAGAAACCTAGGTTGAGGCAAAGACATGTCAAGCACCAATAGAGAAGCTATATACACATGTTGTACCTTTGGTAGACGCTTACCATATTGAGTTTTCTTGAAACCCATGATCTTCCTATTCCAATGATGTGTCTAAGAAGCCATATGTTTGCTTGATACCTTGTGTAAACAGCATGAACTTAGCCGCATTTTCACCCACATAAATAATTTGTAGTCATGATAGCAAGTGAAGAACTGCTATCATCTTGCACATTGGTTCAACTTATTGAGTCAATGAAACTCCCACGTTGACGAGCACCTAAAGAAGCCATGAAAGCAATGCAACACATGCTTTGAAAAAAATGAAGATTATTTTATATACACATTTTTTATTAGTGTGGCCTAATGAGAAATGCTAAGTTCTATACAAAGACAGACAATGACACTGCTACAAATCTCTACATGAAAGATGGAAAGAAAAACTAGCATGGTGAGTGAGCAAAGATACAAGAACATTGGAAGTAGGAATGAAGCTCACTATCCTTACCAATGCATAAGCCTAATAATCTTACCCAACAATGCCCCTATGCCAAACCTCATAAATGATGTGGATGAGTGAGGAGAGATCATTTTAGAGCTAGATTAGGAACAAGGACTGAGTAAAGTGTTGATGAAGATACTCAAGAAAGCAGTTACTTATTTAGATCTATACCTTCATATAGAGGTTCAGTGATTAACCTCACCTTCACCTAGATGAGGAAGAAGGACCAAAGAATGTGTTGATGAGGATACTCCAGAAGTAGCCGTGTTGCAGATTTGTAGCTTTCTATAGAGGTGTGAAGGTGAGACTGTGTTATCAATGGAGAAGGGAGGTGTTGGTAAAGATACCTTAGAAGTATTCAATGTTGTAAATCTACA
Source organism: Adiantum capillus-veneris (assembly GCF_014529385.1). Taxonomy (NCBI): domain Eukaryota; kingdom Viridiplantae; phylum Streptophyta; class Polypodiopsida; order Polypodiales; family Pteridaceae; genus Adiantum; species Adiantum capillus-veneris. Next base: position 22,369,819 of record NC_140941.1, on the reverse strand, counting down.
GCTTTCTGTAGAGGTGTGAAGGTAAGGTGGAGGTTTCAAACCTTTCTTGCAAGAGGTATTTGGAGGGAAAAGTGGGCTTGAAGAAAAAGATGCAGGTTTCATTGCTAAAGGGGAGAGAGACTAGATGTAGCAGCCTTAGAGAGAGTAAAGAGGAGAGAGAATGTCGGAATGTTTTTTGAAAGACCCCTTTTTAGGGAGGGAGGGGGGGGGGGGGAGTCAATAGCCTCTAGAGAGAGAGAGAGAGAGAGTGGGTTTTTACCCTAGCTCTAAGGAAAAAGGTTCAAATTTTCTTATTTTCTCATTTTATTAATAAAGAAAAGACCCCTCCACGTCTAGGCCTATAAGTTTGACCACTCAGTTTTAGAGCCTGCCACACCCACCATTTCAGTCCACATGGCAGTCCCCCGTTTACTCATTCCTTAATCTCATTTTTAATCCAATGGCAAATAAAGAGGCCCTTCTATACCCCATTCCCTTCCTAATGGATGTTGTGATTTTTTGGATTGGCAATATTTGAATTTTTTTGTGTTATGAAGAGGTGAGATTTTAGGTGTTATTTCTTTGAACCGTAGGGCCATGAGTTGGTTTATGTGTCATGATACTCCTGATCTCTCAATCAATATTACATTTGCTACAAACATCCATTTGTGCCCCAAGTTTATATTACCCTCCATAGTACCAACATGCATGACCAAAAAGCTTTGAACCACGGTTCCATTGTCATAAATAACAGGAGTGTGTAGGATTCCAAAAACAGTGGTCTTCTTCTTATTGACACCCTTGTCTTGGATGGTGCTTGTGGATAGGGGTGGTTTTCCTAGTTGACACCAAACTCCATAGGATAACAAATTATGTTGAGTCCTGTATCCAATAATGCGTTATATAGTACTCTTCCATAGAGGCTATTTAGTTCAATAAGATATCATAGAGGTGGTTGAGATTCCAATGAATCATCATCAGTGTCTTCAAAAAATGCTTATGTGATTCCCAGATTAGCCTCTCGTTGGCATCTAAGACGTTATTGCATTTTTCGAGCCTCAACTCTTGCTTGGATATTCTTAACCTTTTCCTGTTCTTTGGCTGCTTTCTTTTGTTGGATGGCTTGTAACTCTTTATTATGTCATCTCCTTATGGTACGACTCAACTTTGGCTTCTCGGTAGCCTCTAGTTGTGCGATGTCAATGGGTTGTGGACTACCACATAACTCTTTGAAGGAATTCACCCCAGTTATCTACCAACTTCCGATGAGCATCCCATGCCCCTATATAATTAAGCCATTCTACGGTAGATTTCTTTTCATTTATTCTAGCAAGCACATTTTCTCGATATCATTGCCTCTTATATCTCTTACTCTTCTTGTCTACTTTTTTATTACGGCCAATCTCTAGTGAAGAGTCACTAGATGAATCGCTACTTGTGTCTTCTGCTCCCTTGGATAGATTGTCATCTAGGGTACCATTGGGCCCTGAATGTTTTGTCCCGACATTTGCACTAAGATTTAACTCAGATTCTTCGTCCTCAGAGTCAATTTCAGTTGATGATTCTGACCCCAAATCGTGTGGGCTATAGTCTTGTGAGATGCTACTGGTTCCAATGCCAGTCAAACCTTCGTCTTATAGGTCATCAGAAGCTATCTGCATTGATTCTAGCATATTTAAGGGTACAAGTGATGGCATTTCATCCCCCTCAGATGCTACCCAGCTCATCCCCCTGTTTCCCCAAGTGTTTATGGTTGCTGCTAAGTGGACCCAATCCACATTGTCCAACTAAGTCATCCCAAGTAGTACATCCATATAAGGAGAGTCTTCCTCAACATCAGTGTCCACTTTACATGTGTAACAATACTGCAATGGGGCCAAGTGAACTATGGTGTTAGATCTATGATCAATTATAAACCTGTTTCCTAGAGGATGTGCTCGACTAGCTACAAGATTCACTTGAATGACAAAATCTTGGAACTGTAAGTAGAGATGGTTTTTAGATCAGTCATGCACCATTTTTGCTTCCCTCATGAAAAGGGCGTCCTAAGATCATCTCAGATGCCATAGTGTGCTTGGAGAAATCCATAACAATGAAGGTATTTCTTATTTGATGTCCAAAGACCTTGATCTTGAGATCTTTTAGCATCCTAATAGGTTTAACAATAGACCATTGGCCATCTTTACGACTACTATGGTTGTGGTCCCAAGGTGCGGTCTTCTCATAGTTTCCCAAAATTTTTTAGTCACAATGCTAACCCTAGTGCCACCATCAAGGATTCCCTTCATAGTTAATCCCTTGGTAGTGATTGGTATGGTTGCATTGGATTCATCACCCTCAAAGTATTGTCCGAACTTGTTAACATGTATTTCTACAACAGGGTTCTCATCTGGGTTGGGTTGTGAATCAAGTGTTCCTTCTCTATTGGCATCTCCCTAGCTCCATCCATCTGTGCAAATTGTGGTAGCCCGACCTTCAATCCTCCATTGAGGAAAGCTCAAAGAGCTAAGAATAGCTCAGGGTCTCCATATAGTTTGGACATGATGGTGGTTCTGCCTTCTGAAGTCATGAAATCCATCGGTTTTGCAATATTTAACGGCATCTTTTGGGCTTCCTTCCCTTGACGTGGGGAAGATGGGATCTCCATTTCTTTGGTTTGGTCAAGTAGTTCCTCTGTAAACATTCTTTCCAACAAGAAATGAGTACGCCCACTTTCCCATGACTTTAAGTCACTTTCTTCTTGGATGACACTAGGTATGGCTAGGGGTCTATGGACTTTGTGAGGTTGTTGTTGCGTAGGGTACAATGTGTCTGTAATCTGGATCTACCTAGGTGCTGGTTCTAGATCCCTTTGGGTATCTTCTACCAAAATCCTTAATTGCTTCGCTTGCTCGATCTCCTCTGTAAGGTTTGGATAAGTCCCTATCTTTTTCTTGGATCCTGGCCATTATGGCTCATGAAGATCTTCCTTGTTGGTTTCTTTCTTAGTGGTTGTTTTGGTCTCCATGGTTTCACCTGCATCAGAATCCTCTTCAGCATCATTCATATATACGGGGTCGTCACTAGTCCCTATGTTGGTCTTTGAACTATGGTATGACTTCCCTGCTTTTTGCGTTCTCTTCCTTCGTGTTTTCTTCTTGTTCTGAGATTGGACAATTGATGCCGTGTCTCTTTCTTCAAGAACATAATTTTGTTTTTGGAGCATCGATCATGTGAGTACGTTTATTGGTACCACATGTGTACTTTGTGATGGCTCATCGGTAACCTCAATCAAGTTTAATGGTGTGATCTTTGGCGCATTTGGATTATTCAGATATTGGGCAATCAAATGATCTATGCCACATCGATTACCCATGAGTATCGACATTGTAGACGTGCTCGCTTGATTAGTTTGCATTAGTGTGGTGTTCTTTTGTAGCCTAATAGGACACTTGGCCACACGATGTGGACCTTCACACTCATAGCATTGAAGAGGTGGTCTCTTGGTAGTGTAATTGATATTTTGGCCTCTTGCATCAAGAGCAGCTATTTCATCGTCGACAGGTTTGACTTGTTCCCAATAGTCCTCCATGTAGTATTGTGGAATTTCTTCAAGCACATCAATCCCATAGGCAATATTAGGGTCTATATCTTCCTCACAGCCTTCCAAACAAGCAATAGATAAGTCACAACCCACTTGATTCACAGAAGTGATTCTCGGATGTGGTGGTTGCGGTCCTAGCATTGGAGGTGGTAAGGGTGTTCTTTGAACAACATTTTGGGCCCTAGGGACCATGTGTTGTGACGTTTGTTCAAGAGGTGGGGCCGACATCAATGCAGGCAGTTGAGGTGTGTCTGTCCGTGCTAAGGTTGGTCTATTGGCCATCACACGCTTAAATACTATGCAATCCTTAGCTTGATGACCATACCTCCCACAGGCATTGCAATTCCCATTGAATTTTACTCTAAAAGTATGGCATTCACTGGTACTATGCAGATCATAGCATACTGAGCACCATTGTTGCTCCCTTCTTGGATACATATAATTGTTTTGTGGAGCACAATTGTCTCTAAGACTCTCTTGAATGGCCTAGTAAGATCTGTTAAAGTCATCTTAGATATCTTTGGCTCCTTAGCAGCTCCTTAGCAATAGGCTTTAGGATCATTGGCTGATACCCTGATGCTTGCGAGCTAGTAGATCATTAAATTATCCTCCAATTTGATCGCATTGATGGTGACTGCTTCCCAAGTGGTGATACCTCTAATGACTAGGATATTGTAGATATCCTCATGTTGTAATCCTCTAATGAATCTATCAAGAAATTGGTTATTATTGAAGCACTCATTTGGATTACAACAAGAATTCAAATGCTTCAAGCGACTAATAAAGTCTCTCACACTCCTTCCTCTCGTTGGGCTTTCTGGACCTGAGAGGCTACACCCCAAAGCACTCCTCTCGTATGTATTCTTTAGAATCGCATATTTGTTCAAACACTTCGATATGCTTTCTCACATCCCCGTCTCCATTGCCTTACTTCTAAGCTCTCTATCAAGCGTATTACACATATTCTCAGCAATAGATCGATCAATGGTTTGAGCAAATGCTGCCAAATCTCCTAAATAAGCAGGTATAGTGGCCGCAGGTGTAAGCACTCCTGGAACTACATGTGGGATGGGAGTTGGCATTGGCCTTGGCATACACGCGGCCCTCGGGTCCCATATCTCGTATGGTGGTGTACCACGAGGTGGTCCAAAGTTCAGAGGTGTGGCCCTAGGCATAGCCGGTGCCGGATACAACATGTTATTGCTAGATGGTATGGCCCCACTTGAATAAGAGCTTGGATAATTCCATTGTGCAGTGTGATCCCTTGGCATAATTGGGGGTGTGGAAGCTACATGGGCATGAGGTGTGACTGATACATAGGCTTGATGCACACCTGTAGGTATTGTTGGGGGCACTGTGCTACTAGTGATAGCCGTTTTTCGGCTTTCCATAATTGCCATAGTAAGCTACCTCACCCTATCAAATCACTCAAACACTGTGGCTATGCCTACCATTTCACTGTACATAGGCGTGTGTGAGTTAGGGGACTTTTTCCATATCTTCTTAAAAACCCTCAATTAGCTAGTCACCGGGCTAGTTGAGCCAAAAAAAAAAAAAAAAAGTTATTTTATGGCCCATTTGTGTGTAAATATTTTATTGTATATAGGGCCTAAATAAAATGATTTTTCATAATTATTTTGGTATTTATTTAAATATTTATACTTAGGTGTGTGTTATTTATGCTATGTACATTGACTCACCAATACTATATTTTTTCTTACAATTTTGCATACTCTTTATTCCATATAAAAATAATTTCATGCAAGCTTCTCTTATTTTTGGTGTAACTCCATCCCAACAAAAATCCAAAAAAACTAGTTTTATTTATGTGTATATTTTTTCACTATTGTGATTTTTCCTTCCTACATCTATTCTCTTTTACTCTCATAAATTAGAATACCAAAAATATTCATCTTTTTATGGTAGACTTATAATGAGAGAGATTTATTTTGACCCCTTTATATTTTTTCCACCTATATTATTTATATTTGACATGTACATATTTTTTTAAACCCCTCAATATTTGATTTTCTTAGTTGTACTATTCACTTATATCATGATCTCAACAATATCTTTAATTATAGACCTACCAAATAAGGTCAAGGGTATGTGGAATGCATGCATGCACCATGGGGAGCTCACTCTTGGAGGTATTCAAAAGAATCATCCAAAGAAGGACCTCACAAGGACCTTGTGCAGTGGAAAAAACAGTCGGTTTTGATGAATTTTTAAAGATCACATGCTCTCCAAATTTGAAAAGGTGATACAAACAAAAGTTGTAGCTCGTGAGCTGAACTTTCATCTCAAATTTTTTCATATTTTTTTGAGCTACGAGCTGTGAGCTAGGATGTTATTTGTGGACCCCAGTTTGCCCATTCTATGCAGCCGCACTCCCTCTTCCACTTTATCATTTTCCTCTTTCACACACACCTCTCCACTCATCATCCCCACCTCTCTCACCACTCCTCTCTGCACCCTACTCACCTTCTTCTCAAGCTTGAAGAATAAGAGAAACCATGGTGAACTCATGTCTCCTACACACACTTCCATTCCAAAATTGACCACCTAGTCTCATTTTTTCTCTTCCATATTACCCATATTTATAAAAAAAACCACAAAATTCAGCCTCTTCTCTTGAAAGACAGCATCATGGTGATTGATTACTCATGTTCACTTACCTTGGCTCCCAAGGAAGGTCAAGAGTGGAGAAAAAACGTACCGTCAAAGCTAGTGGACCGTCAACAAGCGTCAAAATTGACCCTACTCAAGACACTTGGAGCATCGACATTGTAAGAAATCCATGTTTCTTACCTATTAAGAGTTTTTTCTTCCTTATTTGTATCCTACATGGATACTCCCATTGTAAATATCCAATTCCATTTGTAAATCAATAAAAATACTAACTCTACTAATTTACTAACAGTAACTTAGTATGAAAAGTCCTATCACCTCCACTTCTCTCCTCTCTCTCTCTTCTTCATCTATCCACACCAACTTCTTGATAATTCCAAGCAAAAGAAATTAGATAAGTGCTGAACATCTAACCCAACCATGGTTAGAGGAGTAACCCTAGCCTTCAAAATTGCTATAAAAGGAGGGTGTAGCTAGCACAAAGAAGAGCCATAAGCAAGAGCACTATGCTATAGCTTGAGAAGCCAAGCTCAACCTCTCTAGAAGGAGCTCTTGAGTGGAAGCTCATTGTCGTATGCTTGTGCATGTGTTGTAATAGGGGTGATTAGCACGGGAACTCTATGCCATTGTAAGAGAGAGAGCGATCATTCAATTGAGAGTGGAAAATCTATCATTCCTCCTACTAGTGTAAGCCCAACATTTGCTGAATCAAGGAGGGTGGATTTGGACTAAGCTTGGATACTTTGTCTCTCTTCCAACGTGAAGTAATGGACAAAAATGATGTGTAAGTGTCTTGGTGTTTTTTTTTAAAGTTCTTGATAGCTTGTCTATGGGTGTTGTCATCAATTTAGCCATAAATCCCACATACTGTAAGAGGGCGACAGGGTGGAGAGGACTCCCCTGACTTTAAGACAGTGATTGGGGTGGCTTTTCTTGTGATGTGTTGTGGTGTAATTTACTCAAGCTATGTTGAACAAATACTAATCTCACTTTCATTGGTCATGACAGATTTGTAAGAAGGTATTAGTGCAACAATCACCCCCTCCCCCTTCCCTCTTTTTCTTACATATATAATTGTGTTTGCTTGATCACTGTTGAACATTTCAAAGCAGCCCGAGCACTATCTCTCTCTCTCTCTCTCTCTCTCTCTCTCTCTCTCTCTCTCTCTCTCTCTCTCTCTCTCTCTCTCTCTCTCTCTCTCTCTCTCTCTCTCTCTCTTTCTTTTTACGCGTCCTAGTTCGCATCCAAAACTAGGTGGTGCCCCAAATTTATGTAGGGTTAGGTTGTGGGTTTGCGTGTGTGTTTGCTGTTTTTTCCAACCCCAACCCAATTGAGCAGCACGGGAGCCTAGAAAAGTGCTTAGAGTCCACTGTTCTTGTTGCCCACCCCGGACCGCCTCACTAGGTACCGATGCAGTGCTAACAAACGAGGTCCAAGGTGTACTTTTTGTACTCATGACTGGAGTAGGTATCGTAGTCGTAGTGTCTCCGAGAGACAGATGAGCTAGATTTGGAAAAGTAAAACTACTACTTGTGGGTTCAGACTATACCGAAACTCCAAGTGACACAATATATGAAGGGTCCATTTTTACTTATTGAAGGAGTTTCCATCTGTGATAGTGTCAGTTGTCTGGGCTTGCCCATATCCAAGAATCTCATAAGACCCGTTGAAGGAATGTTAATACCTCGGTTTTGCCTCTCCAATTGGGTGATGCTATGGATGACATTGCATACCATCTGTTGCCACTCCTCTAGACTTGTGGTGCTAGGAGTAGATTGTACAACTTCTAACCAGCCTATATGGTATGTGTAGGCTGTGTACATGTCAGTCAAGGTTTCAATTTCTAGGTCATATTCCCAATTTTCGTTGAGAAATAACCCTTCTACGCCCGGCGTACTAGAGGTTTCCCTTGAGCGAAGCATTGTTGTTCCCCACAGTTTGACCCACATTGCCTACTAACTCAGGAGCACTCGGTTGCTCGATTGCTATGCCTATTTTCCAAGGGTTTTTTCCCTTCATAGCTCGGTGTTGTTCTAAGAAACTCTCCATTAATTTCCCTCTCCCTAGCCGCTTGCATATAACGCTCAACTTCTTGCACCTCCGCAAGACTCCTACCATCTGCGGGTAGTAGAACTTTGAGGGGTGATTGCTTTGCAGGGTCTTCCATGAAAGTAGGGGGCATGATATCGACATGGACACTCTTGGGGAGTATAGGCTCCCCCTGAGATACCAAAGGCGAATCTACCTCTCCCTCACCTTCGTTAGCTTCACTAGCCGCAGGTTCAGAGCAAGTAGCTCTACTAAAGGTTTCTATAAAGTGACTAGACACACTAGATCCAGGATGTGGGCCCTAGACAGGTTTGTTTTTGTCTACTTGCTTGGGGTTTGGTGTAGGATTCCCTTCCATGATATCATAGTCAGATGAAGAGTCACTAGCCGCTATGCTTGGGTCTTGGGTTGTACTACCTTGGGTCCCCACCGAGGACACGGAACCTAAGGTAGGTGGGTATTGAGAACCTGTGTAAGTCAAAGTGATCGCTAGTTGCTCAGCCTTTAGCACATGACCAAAGCGCAGATGCATGTGTCTTTGTCACCTTACAAGCGTTGGCGAATACCCTCGAAGGTTAATCGCTTGATTTCTTAGGCATTTTGCACCCCGTTTTCACTCGTGTTTTGATGTTTTAATTTCTTTTAACAATCGGTTTTTGGATTAGAGTGTGTGATAGCTCAAAAAAAGCGTATCGCTCAGGGAGTTGTGGTGTGATTTACAACACAGCGTTCGGTTACCCAAAGCTTCGATGGTCCTCAAAGGGTCGATTTTTACTTAGGCATGAGGCTAAAATAAGTAAGTCCAAAGGGTGATTGAGGCCTGAGCCTAAGCTTGGGCTTGGGCTTGGGCTTGGGGAATGTTCCCAATCCTGATCCTTCCTTTTATTTTTTATTTTTTATTTTTTGGAGGATAAGGTAGCTGCTGTTGCGCTGGACTTGTGCACACACACACGCCTAACCTACCTACTTGCAGCTAATAGAGCTACTGTTACACACTGTTTACCATAGTACTATAGCAACTAATTAACTAATATATCTACTTACTGCACCTTATAGATCTAACACCTTATCAACAGAAAACATCACATTGCAACAAAAAATCTAGCACCTTATTAACAGAAAACAATACACATCAGCAAAAACAAAGTTCACAAATCCTTCTCAACAGCCACGCACCTTCTTTCTCTACCTTTCCTACATCTCACATTGCACCACAAAGCAGCATAGAGTGCTATTCGAGCTTAGTGATTTTTAGGTTTAGGTGCACCAAAGAACCACGTCGAGGGTGTTTTAGGACGCGAGGGGTCTGTACCAGGCTCCGTGCACCATGGCATGCTAAATCTATGTTTGAACTGTAGATTATGGCCAAATCAAGAACATGGCCAAATCAAGAACTGTAGATTATATGAGCTCGTCCATTCACGCTTGGGTGCCCATGCTTAGCCAACTAACCCTTGAATGTTCCAGTTAGAGTGCGCCTCTCATCAACGATTACTCTTACTGTTTTCCTATTGGATCGACAAGCCCGGCCCATGACTACTAGAAGTGGACATGGACCTAGCTTTTCTAGTGCTTAAGGAAACGGAGAGGGATAAGAAGTAAGTAAAAAGAACGAGGAGAGGTAGGGAGGTTAAAGATGAGCATGAAGAGGACTCAATGAAGCTTGTGCTCCTACATGACTCTAATGTGACGGACAACATAAATTAAAAACTAGATGGAGATGAGGTGATAGAGGAGGTTCTAGACTTCCATCTACTCCATTTGTATGCAATGGTGATAAAGGGTCATCAATTTGTTTTTGTCAAATGAATTTTTCAAAGACTGTTGGACTTTGGTAGTATAATAAAAATTCTTAATTATTTCACGCTCCAGCTTTTATTATGGAAATTTGGACATTATGGACTTTATGCTCTTTTTATATTTTTGTATATCATGCAAAGCAACTCTGATGGATCTCCATTACCTCTTATTCTTATTCATTGGTGGTGGGGAAGGAGGTGATTATTGTTTCCATGCAAGGACAAAGTTTTATGTACTTTTTTCTTGACTCTATAGACCTATTCGTTCCTCTATGGTTTGAGCTTTATTCTTCTTCCTCTTTTAAAATTTCTTTGGCATGGTCACTAAGGGTTTGGTCTTGCGTACCCTCTTTGTAAGAAGTCTACTTATCTGCGAAAATGGGGTCACTTGGAAAAAGATTCAAAAGAATGTGTTGCATTCAGGACTTGTTGGGTTCATCAAAGTATGGGTTTTTTTTTGCACCATGATCAAGTTACATGCCTCATTTTTGGAGCAAAAAATTGGACTTTTCCATGCGAGGCCATGTTCCGGGGACAGAGTACGGCCAAATCAGACATCTTTTGCACCAAAGAAACACGTCAAGGGTGTTTCAGGACGCGAGGGGTTTGTACCAGGCTCCGTGCACCATGGCATGAAAAATCTATGTTTGAACTAGTACTAGTTTTCAATGTTGTTGAATCTGCTAAAACAAGAGATGATTAGTAAAGAATCCTTCTAATTTCAAAGTAAAAAGAGCTCCAATAAGTCATTCATGGAAAAAATACACTAACAAAACATGCTTTGCAGGAACTTACACTTAGCTTAGGATCCTTTGCCAACATTGAAAACGTGTGACCCTTCATAAGCCCTACATACACCCCTTGCATTCTGCTACATTGTCACCATGTATAGTAGATCTCTACTGCATTGTAATCTTTGCCGGGTAGCTATGAGCAGGTACAATCTTGCTAGAAATTACTTGCATAGTGTATAGTTCACACACGCACATACACACAGTAAAGAAGAAGATGTTGTAACAACTATGAAAAAGATTTTGAAAAGAGATAGAGAAAGTTGATGTTTAACGTCAAGAAAGAGGATATGGAACTAGAAAGAGAGATGCAAGCTTGGGAAGAGAGAAAAAGTGGATTGGGAACCTAAAAGTTGGAGCTATGGAGATAGAAGTTGCAGATCTAGAATGAGATGTTGGAGCTATGGAGAAAGTGGTTTCAGATCTAGAAGAGAAGCTATTGGAGCTATGGAGAAAGAGGTTGCAGATCTAGAAGGAAATGTTGGAGCTATGGATAAAGAGGTTGCAGATCTAAAGGGAGATGTTGTAGCTATGGAGAAAGAGGTTGCAGGTTTACAAGGAGATGTTGTTGCTATGGAGAAAGAGGTTGCAAGTTTAGAAGGAGACGTTGTAGCTATGGAGGAAGAGGTTGAAAATCTAGAAGGAGATGTTACAGAGGTAGAATGATGTGTGGTAGGCTAATTTACAAAAAGATGCCCTAGCATGAGAAGAGGACAGACAGAGATGTCAAGGCGTTTTAGAGAGAGAGTGGGGAAAAAGATTGCAGATCTGCACTTTTCAACCAGCTGAGGGGAGAGAAAGAGAGCTTGGGAAACTTTTGGAGTGGGAGAAACAAGAGAGAGAAGACAAAGAGGGGACAAGAGAGGGAAAATTTTAGTATTTGAAAATTGAAAAGGTGCTTTTGGGGGGGAGAGTAACTCCAACCAGATCTTGTAAAATCTGCATATATTTCCCAAGAAAATAAGCAAAAGTATTTTTATAAAGGCATGTCTAGGCTATCTACCCCACCATTCTAGCTCTTGGTCAAAGCTTGATTAAGTTTTTAAATATTTTTTTAAACTTCCAAATAAAGAGGCCCTCCTATATCCCATTCCCTTCCTATTGCTTGTGTTAGCAGCAAGCTAACACGGATACCACGAATACCATTTTTCAGAGCTCTCATTGTAAAACATTTATTATTTTTGATAAATCGGGAATCTTGTAACTCCTATTTTTTGGATAGACCTTGTAATTGATGAGCCGAGGATACAAGTTTCCAGATTGTATCCACGTGTCATTGCCTATCTTTAGTAGAGCTCCCAGATTAATAGTTTTGACCATCAAAAACCTTGGCTAAGGTATAAAAACCAATTTTTAAAAGTTATTTGCAAGTTTTGGATAATGAAATACACAGTGTGAGCTAACGGCGCTCACCTCTCTCCTTCTCGTGCTTCCTACTCCCTCCCCGGTTGTCACATTGCAGTCACGTTTGTTGCATTGCAACCGCAGGTAAGAGCTCTTAGACGCATTGACGTAAACACATCACAATAATTCATAGCTTTTGGCGTCACCGACCCGTGGCTTAATCTCATCATAAGTAGGAATTTACACCACAATAAAAAACTAAGCATAGGCGGGGTATTGGGGCATCATTGCTAAGCATTTAGATACATTTTGGGTCGAAAAAGACTAGGTAAAAAATCCACTGCTGTTAATAATAGTGATTTTGGCACTTAACCTAAACTAGGATTCGAGACCATAAGAATGTGTGCTTAGGTCTTATAAACTTGTCCTAAGAGTTTCGTTAAATTTGGGTGTCTTTTGATGCTCTAACGGATGTGATCTGTTTGCCAAATAGCGATTGGCTTTTGGTGATTTCAGTCACTTGAGTGTAGCTTGAGTTAGATTCGAGTTGTTAGTTGTTTTTCGAGAGGTTGACAACCTCTTGTAGCCTCTGTCATAATAATCAATATCTAATTCTCCTAAATGATTTTCTCATGTTAAACTGATAATTTATTATGGGGAAGTGCCAGGGGAGAAAAAGCTAGAATATTGGTTAAGCTAGCAGACCGGCCACAATAGGGATCCAAAGGAGGGAAAATAGGGATCCAAAGGGGGGGCCATCTGCAAAAGAGCCCTGTGCAAAAATGGGCTAAAAAGACCCTAAGGTTCAGCCCAATAAGACTTCCAAAATGCTAAGGTTCCAAAATTCAAAGGTTGTGTCCAAAGGTCAACCATAGAGGAATTGGATGCTTTGTGTGTGTACAAAAAAGTCTTTACAATCCCTACTTAGGAGGGGGCGAGCCTTGCATGTAGGGGATGAGAGAGAAATCCACACACACACACACACACACACACACACACACACACACACACACACACACACACACACACACACACACACACACACACACACACACACACACACACACACAAGCTCCCTTTACACAAAGGGAATGAGGGACACATGTCAGCTCCCTAGGCCAGATGCCCACAAGGTGTACCCAATTCCTATTGGATGGCCTTGGAGGTGGACCAACAAGAATTAGGCTAGAGTAAATCTAGTTTAATTAATTTAAAATCACTTATAAAAGAACCAATGAGAATTAAGTCCTCTAGAAGACTATTGGACAGTCTCCCAAGGGGTCCAATGAGCATTCAACAGCCCAATGGCTTGCCTGATTCCTATTGGCCAGGAGGCAAAGGGGTCCAATGAGAGTTTAGTTGAATTATTAAATTACCTAAAGCTCTCACAAAAGGGGGAAGGGGGACACATGTCAGAAGGCTATCACTTATGCTGCTTAATTGTCATTGGCTAGTCCTAGGGAGGTCCAATGGGAGGATAGCAAGAGCAAATAGCAAGAGGGGTCGCCCAAAGGAGAGAGGGGGCTGATTTTTGCAAGGCATTATCACACACATACTCTCACACAGTCTATGTGAGAAGCAAGAAAAAGACTATATCTTTCCAAGCTTTATGGAGAGCTCATCACCTACTCCAAGCTTGTGAGATAGAAGCCTACATCGACACACTCTTGGCATGTGGATGCAAATCCAACCAAGAGCCAAGCTCCAATGCATGCTCATCTCCTCTACCAAGCTAATTACTAAGCTAAGCTATGCTAATATGAGTGATTATGTGAGGAGATGTACATCTTTATCGTAAGATACTCCTTCTTCCTCTCAATCTACTCTCATACCCTGCTAGCTCTCACCATCTTTGAAGGTGTGTGAGGTCTTGGGTTTGAGACCGGGGATAATTGATGTTGTGTTTGCTAAGTGTTTTGCTTTGTGCATGAAGCTTTCATCTTCATTGCACTAGCTAGTCTTGAAGGAACACAAAGAATTGTATTGTACAATGTCTCTCTTGATGGGAGAAACCATAATACAAAGCCTTTTGGAGGGGGGACCGGCTCCATGCAAATCCGGTCCTCAACTGTTGTCAATAGCTTAATTTCTCTCTCTTTTGAAAGTATTGTTCATGCTATCTAACTAGGTGTTATGATTTTTGTTGCTCTCTCCACCCAAGCACTCTTGTACTTCTCATTAGGAATCTATTCTAATGAAATTCCCACTATGTTCATGCTAATTTCCGCTACACACAAGTTTTTAGGCCACTAAATGTTACAGCCTCTATGCACTAGTCAAGTCAGCTTCATCCCATGGATTGACAATTTAATCGTGGTTCTCGCTAAAACTGCAATAAGATAGGGTAGTGAGGTTAGACAGCCATCCCATAGCTTGCCAGTAGCACAACCCTCTAAAGATTCAACTTCCATGGCTACGACAAACAGTGCTACATCAAAGGCTCCACATGATTTGACCAAGGGTACATATCAATGGGTCCCCAAGGTATTGTTATCAGACCCCCCTATGGTTCAAGTTAATTCACAAAGGAAACCTCGAAGGAAGGCGCCCACTCAGGTTAGGAAGGTGAAAACCAAATCATGTTGGATTCCCAAACAACTATTAGAAGCCCAAGGATACTATGATGGAAATGATCAAATTTGGGTACCTAAATGTAAATCGTGTCCTTCCCTATCCACTAGGAAACCATGTGAGTCGATCCTTGTGATTCCAAAGACGATGGAAGACCATGGGAACGGAAAGATCATAGCATGCTACACATTTATTCCAGAGCTAGTTTGGGTTCCAAGGCAAAGTCAATCTATTTTTCTTAGCTCAGGAAAGGGGTAGCTCCATGAAGCTTCTAGCTCCTGATGTAATGCGTCCATAAGAGTAAAAGCTTCTACACAACCTCCACTTACCATAGGCAGCCTCCATGAAGCTACAAAAGATTCGACACCTCCCATTGTTCAATTATTACCTGATGCTCTACTTCAAGTTCGTTCATGGGAGAGTACCTTACCACCCTTGCAACTCGATGAGGCACCCAAGGTAATAGAGAACTATTGTCTAAAATCCTCACCTATTACCAGCTAGAATAACTGGTTCCAAAAGGTGATGACATCCTTTTAAAGTATGATCTACCAAGGAGGGGGGGGGGGGGGTCTTCATTCACATCTGCCTATTGAATTATTTCACTCTTCACCCTAGTTTAAAATTATATAAAATTGTAAAGAGAAAGAGCAATTAGCAAAAAAGTGTGCACAATACTAGGCAAAATCATTGAACAAGACCTACACATGCCACATCAGGTACATTGAAACAGAAACCTATGTCATCAAACACCTAACCATCCTCTATTTGTGTTCACATATATGACTGATTCTTATGAATATTCTTTTTACTTGTTCTAAGTAATGAATTTATGTTATCCTCATATTTCCTCTAAATGGGATTCGGTTGAAACACTCGCTTGTGAGAGAAATGTTGAGGAGTTAGAGTGGCTAGTCTGCCTCTTGACTACAATGGATCCCTATTCTATCCAGGAAGTTTGCCCAATTGACTAAGTTTAGCCTTTTGCATAGGCTGAGTCTGCACGCATCACGACATTCCTAATACAATTCTGTAGAGAAGAGGACAAGGACGATAATGGTGATTGGACAGACAAGACACATGGCATTACCGAATAGGATTACACCTACCTTGATGATGAGGATGGTGGTTTGGCCTTAGAGATACCGACCGAGCTCTCCAACCTCCACTTACTTTGACCCTCATCACTCAACTCATGGAGGGTAGGTAGGATTAGTACGATAGGAATTTTTCTATTATAGAGTTTAGTGATTAGCAAAATTCTTTTTTTCCACTAATGTGCCTCTGAAAGATGGATGTTTGGTGGTGACTATTGTGCACTTTGTGACTGCATAAGGATGCCTTCTATGGACAACGACAATGGATGTTTACATGGTACAAAGGATGTTCTCCATTATACCAGATGTACTACTTCCTTTTATCTATTCTTTCCACAGTTACATGTTTGCATCTTGTCATTTGAGTTTCTAACAATGCAAAAAAATTATGAAATTGTGACATTGCCAATTTAGATGCTATAATTTTTTCAAAATTCTAGCACCTTGTTCTTCTCTTTGAGTTTGGTCTATTAGTTGGCTTTAAGTAGGTATGAGGAACTTAGGCTAAACTAGGCCACTTAATTGTTGCTGACTTTAATTCCTAATTAGTCTATTGATTCTAGTAACTTTAGTAATGTTTTAGGCTATGAGGATATACTTCTCTCTAGCTTATTCCACCTAAGTGTGACTTGTGTTGTGGAAGTCCATGTGTTAAGTTGGTATTTGAGACCTTGAGTCTCCAAGCTACTAGTATTTGAAACCTCGAGTCCCCCAGCTACTTGTAGCAACTATGACAAAAAGAAAAGAAAAGAGAGAAAAGAGAAAGCACATAGCACAAACTTCCTTGTATTTTATGTTGATCACACTTAAGTGGTATAAGTAGCAAGATCACTAGTCTTTAGACCTCGATGAGCATTCCTAGGGTTAACTACTCTTTAGTCAACATTTTTTAATTAACGTTGGTCAATCTAGTACTTACTTTAGCCCTAGCTCTTGTGTATTTCTCTTAGAGTCAACCTTATAGACCTTAACTCAATTGCATTTTATTCAGGTACTACGCTTGTTCTAGTTGGCAATGTTACTTTTTTTCTTTGCATTTCCTAGAATATCATGTATGTATCTCAGTTATTGCACGCCTACACATGCTGCCTTTGAGCTTTCACAATGTTTTTTTTATTCTGCTATACAAGTACTCCTATCGTGGATCCCGAAGTTGCACTGTTATATTTTGAGGGCGGAATCTACATCAGGAAGGGGGGCATGTTAACCACCGGCATCCACTTCTAGTATTCATGGATCGGGCTTGTCGATCCAATAGGAAAAGCGTAAGAATGATCACTGATGAGAGGTGCACTCTAACTGGAACATTCAAGGGTTAGTTGGCTAAGCATGGGCGCCCAAGTGTGAATGGACGAGCTCATATAAAAGTCACCTAAACCTAAAAATCACTCTTTCTCTCATTTGTGCAATTGAAGAGTGCTCTTACTCCATCTCCATCTTCTTCGTCATCTCCTTGTGTGTGTGTATGAGAGAGAGAGAGAGAGAGAGAGAGAGAGAGAGAGAGAGAGAGAGAGAGAGAGAGAGAGAGAGAGAGAGAGAGAGAGAGAGAGAGAGAGAGAGAGAGAGAGAGAGCATTGCAACGGCATGGTGGTGGCGAGGTGGTTGAGTGTGGCACGGAGGTGGCTCCCTCATCTTTGCAGAAAGTAATCCTCCATGAAGGCGAGCGTAGGGCAGTGAGTGACACACCCTTGCTCTCTTGAGCTTGCTAGATGAATCTGGTTGTGTGCTTGTAGCCATTTGTGGCTCGCACACAGTGTATGGCAAGTCCCTTGCTTTGACACGTGCGACAGATGCACACATCATAGCATACAGGCTTTGAGATACTTGGCACCATGTCTATTTGAGTTTCCCTTGGATGTCGATATGACCCAAGCCACAATGAGATGTAGGGTACATCCAGTAGCTCTAAATTTCTCAGCATACAGGGCTACAAGCTAGGTTCAAGAAAAGCCAACCATTATCAAAGAGGAAACAAGGTTAGTACATTTCAAGGACAACCCATGTACAAATATCAGCTTAATATGGCCCAAGCTCAAAGACCAACGTGTATGGAAAGACCTCAATCCATGCTAGGTCAACAACCTCCGTATCTAGGACATAATGCAGTGTCTGTAAAGTACATGCATTCAGAAGGAGTCATAGATGAATAAGCACTAGTGCCTGTTACACCTTATGCTGATCCTAGTCCATCTACAGTAATGGTAGAGGGAGATTGGTAAAATTCACATCCACCACCAATGGAAGAACCTGTGACTTATGCTCCACCAGAGCTTGCACTTATGTATTTCGTAGCTAATCAAGGTGTCAGACCTCCTATGGTAAGACCCATGATTAATCCAAGAACGGGAAACTGTCACAACTGTGGTGCACATGATCATTGGAATAATGCATGTCCAGAACGTGACAAAAACCTCAAACCAATTGAAGCTTATTGCATACAATGTTGCAAAAAGGGAGGACACTTCCTGGAAGGTTATCCTAAAAATCCTTTAAACAAGGGTAAAACTATAGTAAACGTAGTCCAAGTGATACCTAGTAGCTCATCTAAGAGTGAACCGATTGTTCCAATCAAGGTAATCACTAGAGCCCAGGCTAAGAAAAAGAAACATAACTCCTCAGACGATTCGGAAAACACAAAATTTTCCTGTCAAAAGACCAAAAGAGGCAGAAGCAGAAGGTATGAGATGAGAAAACAGAAACAATGAGCTGAAATCGAGGAGAAAGCAAAACAGCTATTCCAGGAAAAAAATAAAAGAACCTGGAAGCGAAATCAAAGAAACAATCGTGAAATCTCGAGGATCAATTTTGGTCGATAAAATTCTTGAGCCTATTAATGCAACCTTGGAAGCCTACCAAGCACGACTTAAAGCAGGCCAGAACATGGAAAACAAATGGAAGAACTATCCTTCTCCAGACTTGGAAGCAGCTAAGCTTGAAGCTTACCAAAATTTGGTAAGAATCATGCAAGAAATGCTAGAAAAAAAAAACACAAAACCTAAAGAGCTTGTGCTAAGAGAAACTAAAGAAAAATCTGAAGTGGTGGTAGAACCCCATCTTGAAATAAAAGAACCAGAACTTATAGTGCCGGATAGCGAAGATGCCTTAGACGGAATTCCATTCGTGGAGAAAGACTGGCCAAGACACTTATGGGAAAAAGTTCGAGAGATCAATGATGGGAGCCTCACTCTAAAGTCAGCTCCTATAGAGGAAGTTTGGTTAGACAACCTACCTTTTGATATGGAAATGAATGTACAATCCTTATATGGGGATTGCAAATCTAAAGATTCAGGAATGTGGAAACCATTGACCTTAAAAACATTACCCTCTTACTTGGGGGATAACGAAGGTGAATCCATAGTGTGTAAGACGAGTCAAGTAAAAAGAGTGGAACAGACCCTAGAAGTAGACAACATTCATTCAATTATGTCTACACCCATCCATTGCACTCTTACCTTGGGAGAACTATTAAAACTTAGACGATATTTATGGAATGATGTACAGAAAACCCTAGAGAAGGTGGGGATAACGGAACTAATTGCAAACAATTTTGGAAAATTGAAACACGAAATGGACAACAAAGAGATTCAATCTGTTCCAATGAAAAAAGTCGGAGAATACTACGAAGGGGAAGAAGGAAACACCACCAGTAGACATAGCCATAGCCCCACGAAAGCAGTATGGGAATCCTAGGGACAACCAACCATTAGACAAACTCAAATGAAATTGCAATTGGCTAATGGACACATTGAAAGACTCTTAGGACTGCTTGAAAAAGTGAGATTAATTCTTGTGGATTGAATATCAACACACTTTTGCCATAGTAGACTTTGGGAAGAAACTCAATTACAAAATCATATTGGGAAGACCTTTCATGCGACAGGCACAACTTATCCAAGATTGGGGAAACAACTATTTGTACTTGAAGCAAGTGGGATCTATAACAAGGGTTAATCTAAAAGATCACACTTATAGAGATGTCATGAAAAAGCCCATCCAAGAGTTTGATTCAGTCTCTTTGACTGAAACTAAGCTTCCATCTTGGTTAAGCAAAGACACTCCTATTTGGATGTGTGGAGTTTCAGAAAACGAAAGCTTAAAACAAGAAGAATGTATCTTAGAAAGAAATTGCACAGACGAAGCCTATGTACCTGAATCCTTTTCAGAGCATTTGTTTGAGCCATTTGAGTGGACTCAAATTTTAGCAACAATGGATGTACGTGTGAATACGTCTATGCCTACTCAATTTTGCAATGAGGATGTCTATGATATAATTCCCATACAAATGATCTCAACCCTCCACATTGAAGATGAAATTGAGGAACCCAAGGACTTGATGAAAGATCAACAAGTATTTTCAAACCTCTATTACGATGCAATAGATGAGTTAGAAGAACATTCAGCTACTTCAGATGATTCAAGGTCGGAAAAAGAACATGTGAGAGTGAATTTACTCATAAACGGAGGGGAGGAAAAAAAAAATTACTTTCCTAACCAGAAACCTAGAAGAAATAAATGATATAGACGCAAAAGAGACAACAAAAATGTGAAAACTAGACCTATAACATCAATCTCCAGTAGAACATAATTCTTGATGCAGATAGATGCCCATGATTGTGTCACTTGGACAAAAATCACTAGTAGATATCCTTAAACAAAAATCTAGAAATGTCAAAAACATCAAGTAAGAAGAGGATGGGTACTCAAGCAAAACCGCAAAAATAGGAAAAGGAGCCAACCATGACACAAGTTGAGCGAAAAAAGAAATATCGAGATTTGAAAAAAGCTCTAAAGAAAATGTATGCGATTGAAATGGAAACTGCTGAAGAGGATAGTAAAGATTTAATGAGTGTTCCATCCTATTATAAGAAGTATACTCTCCAAAATGAAAAATCATTGTTGAACAACCTATTAGGGAATTACAAAAACAAGGCGAGTCCTACGAAGGGCCTGAAAACCTGAAAAGGATAGATCTAGCTGAACCAAGAGAAGAGCCTAGACCTCCTTACATTGCAAATGACCTAATAGAAAAAGAAGAAGAGATTTTGTTAATCCTACTGAAATAATACCAAGATTTCTTTGCTTGGTCATATAAGGATCTCAAGGGTGTTGATCCAGAAATCTGTCAACATACCATACCCATGAGAGATGATGCAAAACCAAGCAGACAATGGCTATACACATACAATGAAACATTTGCTAGAAAGATCAAAGAAGAGATTGAAAAACTAAAGGAAGCCGAATTCATTTATGAAATTGAACACACTGATTGGGTGTCTCCAATTGTGGTAGTACCCAAGAAGAATGGAAAATTACGGGTGTGTGTCAATCTCAAAAAAGTGAATGCAGCTACCATTAGAGACAACTTTCCTCTTCCAATCACTGAGCATATTTTAGAACCAGTTGCAAGAAAAGAAGCTTACAACTTCTTAGATGGCTTTTTGGGATACAATCGACTTTTGGTTGACCCAAAAGATCAGCATAAATTTGCTTTTGCAACGGAATGGGATATTTTTGCCTATTGGGTTATGCCATTTGGGTTAACTAATGCTCCTGCCACATTTCAAAGATTGATGGTCCATGATTTTAAAGAATATCTTAGGAAATTCTTGGAAGTATATATGAATGATTTATGCGTACATTCATCAATCAAGGCTGATAATTTTGAACACCTCAAAAAGGTATTCAAAAAATGTAGACTCTACAGAATTTGCTTAAATCTTGAAAAGTGCACATTCATGGGTAGACAAGGAAAAATTCTTGGACATATAGTGTCTATTAATGGCATGGCTACTGATATGGAGAAAATTCACATCATTGCTGATTTGCGTAGAACAACAACAGTCAAGGGGGTTCAAGCCTTCATGGGGCATTGTGGATATTACAGACGATTCATTTACATGTACTCTATAATTGCAAAACCATGTATAGCTTGATTATACACTTTGAGTCATGTGAGGAATCCTTCATGAAGCTTAAGCAAGCTCTCACCTCAGCTCCAATATTGAAATCACAAGATTGGGATAAAATATTCTAGATACATGTAGATGCTTCCAATTTTTCCATCGGTTGTATACTAGTTCAACCAAGAGACGGAAAATCAACTTTCCTATTTCTTATAGTAGCCGACAGTTGAACATGGTGGAAAAGAATTACACTACCACTAAAAGGGAAGGACTAGGAATTATCTATGTCGTTAAAACGTATACACATTACCTATTAGCCAACAAGTTTGTGTTCTTTGTGGACCACCAAGCTCTATTGTACTTGGTCAACAAGCCATGCAGCACAAGAAGAATAGTGAGATGGTTCATCATTCTTCTGGAATTTGATTTCACTGTGGTTGTAAAAAAGGGCACTACTGTTGAAGATGATGAAACAGGAAACAGAAGGAAGACAGCAACTCAGAGTAGGAAGAAGATGGAGAAGGAGAAGACACAGAGCTTGTGTACGAGATCTCTGTAGTCTCTCTCTCTGTATTAGAATAATAATGTGTATACAAACTCAGAGCTACAAAGATTATATGAAACCCTAAGAGATAAGGTGTCCTTTCACACCAGATGTCCAGGGGGAAAAACCCAGTGGGAGAAAAGTGCCCCTGGTGAAGCGCGTATACACACTAACACTACTACATGTCTACAACTACACATCAAAGAGCAGATCATTTGTCAAGGATTATTTCAAGAGAATCACCTAAAGGGGTAGACGATAATCTACTAGATGCCTATTTGTCTTCCGTGGAAATGATACCGCGATGGTCAGAAAACATGGTATCATTGATGACAATAGCTCAAGTGGATTCACAAATACCACTTCCTATTATAATCGGATTACTCAAGCAATTGGCTATGTATCAATTACTAGCTGGTAGGCTATACAAAATAAATCAAGATGAAATATTTCTCTTATGCATTAATCTTGAGGAGAAAAACAAATACCTAAGTCAACCACATGTTACCATAGTAGGACTTCACTTTGCGGAAGACCAAACTATGCAAAGAATCTTGAGACTTGGAGTATTTTGGCCAATATGAGGAGTGATGCTCATTCATTTGTAAAGGATTGTCCTCAATGTCAAAAAAAAACACCCATACCTCATGTAACATTGTTCCAAATGTCACCTGTTCCTAAGTGGAGTAACTATCTAGTTACTTACTTATCAAGCCGAACATTTCCTGAGGAAACGAGTAAACACCGTCAAAGAGCAATTGAAAGTGAAGCAAGAGACTATGCTCTTATTGGAAGCGAATTGTATCAGAGAGGTAAGGATCAACATTTGCGTCTCTGTGCAAATGAAAATGAGTATATTTTGATTATAGAACAAGCACATTCTAGATCAACTTGAGGATTCTAGATCAACTTGAGGTCACTTTTCTAGTGAAACCACCGCAAGAGCTGCGTTGCATTTATACGCCCGTATAACAAAACTTATACGTATAAAACGTCAATATACGCCGTATCTCCGAATAATTACCGAATAGCCGTATAAAACATTTTTCGATCGAAAAATATATCGATCGAAAAAAAGTATATATATACAATCGTCGCCGTATTTGATCGAAAAGCATTGTGGACTTTCTTGGGGATTGGAGAGATTGGAGCTTCTGAGAGTTTGCCAGATAGAGACAGCGACTTTGATTTACAGCGGTTTTCAGGTATATTTTTTAAATTTTCAATAAATATTAACTTTTTTTTTGTGTTGTGCCAGACTTGTGTGGTGCAGTAGTTTCGGCTCTCACCACAAAGTTGGCTTGCAGGTCGTAGACCACTTCGTGGTGTGTAGCGATAGGCCCATATGGCTCACTCCAGAGGTGTATAGAATATAGTTTTCTTTCCCGTGGTGTGTAGTTATATAACTCACTCCAGGGAAGGCTTAGGGTAAATTTAGATTCTCACTCGTATGGTGTAGTAGTATATCTCTCACCATAGAGAAGAGTTAGGATTAGAGGTTGACTCGTGGAGTGTAGTAGGCATGATGCTACACCTCTCACTTCTGAGTGGTCTATAAAATTTACAATCTTAAAGTAAATCATTATTGATTATTCTACATAGAAGCACAAAAATTAACGTTCGTCATTTTAAGAGTGTAGAGATGCATACTTTATGCCCGCTTCATCTTAATACGACTTTCGTTATTTTTGTGCTTCTATTTCTGTAGTAACATCATTGTCCATCAGCAGATGACTTGGTGTTACTCTGAACGTAGATATATACAACAATTGATTTACATTTGAGATTGTTGAGCGGTTTGTTGATGGTTGTGTTGTGCGTGCCACACACTCCATTAGAAATAGCTTATAAAATTTACAATTTTAGATTAAGTTTTTCTGTCATATGTGTTACATAGAAACACAAGCGTTACCACTCGTTATATTAAGAGTGAAGAGATGCATATTTTCATGCCCTCTTCATCTTAATGTGACATACTGGTTACTCATGTGTTTCATATTCCAAAAGAACATCATTTTTCATCATTAAATGACTTGGTGTTGTTTTGGACGTAAACACATACGATAGGTAACTTACATCTGCAATTGTTAATTTATCCGTTGATAGTTGTGTTGTGAGTTCCACACACTTTATCAGGGATTAGATTGATAAAAACTATCAATCTATTTTACAACAGCATCCAGCTGGACTTGTGCTGAGAATATCTCATACTAGCTGAGCTGTTCACATATACGATTTTCCAATCCTTTATATGTAATTTCTTTCATCATCTCACACTTCTGCACATAGCAGGGTCCAGTTCTTGTGCTGAGAGCATCTCACACTCCTTGCCTCTCTCTCTCTCTCTCTCTAAATTAATTTTCATGGTCGATTCGCACAATGTGGTTTGTAATCATAAGATTTTCTCTTTAATTTGCAATAATTTAGTATTGTTTAATAAATTTGAATCATCATTTAATATATATATATATATATAGGGTTAACACTCATTATATAATAACTATGTTACTATGGTGTACAATCATTTCGTAAGATTCTTAATTTATAATTTTGTCATACAGATATGGCAGACATGAAGCTAGCGAAACATCAACGAAAGTTCGTCTCCGAAGTGATTGTGAGACACTTCCATTACTCGTCAGAGGCAGAGATTAGGCGTTGTTTAAACCCTGTCGCTTCGGAGCATTTTTATCAGCTTACAGAGACTCTAACCAAGTCTGTGTTTGAGCAGCTCTAGGTAGAGTTTGCACGAGCTATTTTTGACATAGCCCTCCTGACATCAGGTGCTTTAGTAAACATGGTCAAACAAACCATTGGACAAATCATGAAAACCTTTCAAGAACTGAAAAATCCTGCAATTACTTCCTTGCCAAACATAGTTGAGCGCATACATCTTGTGCAACAGCTTTACACGGAGTTCAAGAGCAAGGAAAAGTTAGAAAGAGAAGCAAAGCATGCAAGAGTGGAAGCCAGCTCTTCTAAAGCTGCTGTTGAACCACAAATCATTCTTAGAACAGAGCCTGCAACGTCATCCGTTGCTACATTAGACCTCTCTCAACTACCACCTATTTTACACCTTTTACCTGACACAGCCATCTTCAATATCCAAGCTCCACAGCTAGGAGAGGGAAGATGGGCACATGTGAAGCGTGTGGGTGTCACACATCCCGCTTTCAAAGATCAAGTGTATGCTGCAAAAGTGTTCAAAGTACACTTACATGGGCCCACCATGGAGCAAGAGGTCAAAGACGAAGCAACAATTTTGGATATTTCACATCGAGGTATTATCTACCCTCTTGCCATGGTGCGTCACGTGGAGCGACCAATGCTCATTTCACGATTTTGGAATGGCGGCCATGTGGAGCAATGGATCAAAGAATGCACTGCAGACGGCAGCCAACCTGTCATCCACGATTATGTACTCACTGCAGGAACAATAGAGCTATTCCAGGAGAATATTTTGCAGATCATCAATGCTCTCCTCCAAACTCTAAAGTATATACATTCGCATAACTACCTCCACAATGATCTACACTCTTGGAATATGATGCTGCATTTTGGCGAAAAAGGTGTTTATGCCGGCATTGTGGATTGGGGTTCATGCACCAAAACAAATACCACAACCGGTTTTCCTTCTCTATGCGATATGCAAATAGAAACTAGAAAACAATATGAGAGAGATTATCCATGGGCATCCCCCGAATGTATATCTAGTAATCCTCCCTCCTGGACCAAAGCTATGGATATTTATTCCATGTATCATACATGTAAACGCATTTTAAAGTGCTTACCAGAGCCCCAAGAACAAAGCAAGAGACATTTTTTGAGTAATGTACTTGCTCACTTGAAACCGGCAAGCGCCTAAACCCCAAAACCCGGCCTAATGCTTTTGACCTCTCCTTATGTCTAAATGGTGCCCATAGCCTTGGGTTACAACATTGTAATGACATCTGGCTTACGACCAGGTGATGATTAATGAAAACACAAGTCTCATGATTTCATCATTGTTTTACTTTTGGGGTCATATTTAATTGTATATTTAATTGAACAAAATATCTATGTTTGTCATTTGATATACTGTCCAATTTAAAATTAATTGAATGGGTATTTAAAAGTAATGACATGTTCACCTAATATGCAGATATGGAAGAAGAACTCAACCACGCTGAAGCTCAGGCAATTTTTAAAGAAGAACAAGTTAGATGTGGACAAGCAGATCTTTCTACTATTGCGAACATTGAAGAAGATGAATCTGAGCTGCAGGGTGAACCACTAACCCTTAAAGAGTGCAAAAAGATTTGCCCTAATCACTTTGTACGCCATCAACTATTTCAAATAAGTGGCAATGCAAAAGATACAGCTCCGTTAAAGCTCTCTGATTTGCAACATAAAGGACTGGCACGTGTATTGCTGCAAAGGTTTATACGACAAGAGAGATGCCTACCAAACAACAACCAAGTAGCAATTTACTTTATCCAACAATGCTATGTTCGATATGTTTTGCTGAAGAGAGTGGATTGGTCAGATCGTCCAGGCACCGCTGGCGTTGGACGTGGACGCATTGCAGAAAAGGTGGCAGCATGCAATGCAAATAATCCAATGCCTCCTCGCAAGCGTCCTATTGTTTTACTTCCTGAAGAGTCAGAAACACTGACTGAATTTACCAGCCAAGGACAAGACCTTGCCAGCCAAGGAGAAACACTGGACATGCTTCGTGGCCGTATTCTTGAGCTTGAAATAGAGTTAAGTGATGCACAAGCAAAGCTTCAACGATATGAATCATTGTATGGACCTTTGCCAGATGATACTACCACTTCACATAAAGATGGTGCTCAACCATCCCCTGAGCTAGGAATTACAGATTTTACCATAGACCAGCTTATAGCAAATCTATCAAACTCATAAGTCACTCACAAGCTTTTTGTAATCTCAAAATTATATCAAACTCTTTTCGATTGAGTAATTTCCCAGAACCTTGTTGTAATTTCAAACCTACATCGACTTTATGTAATTGTTATTCGACAAGATATTATCGGCAATTTATATTTGTGTGTGAGTAAATATGTGCGTACGAGAGAGAGAAAGAGAGGTTTTGATGTGAACGACAACGAGATACCACTTTCTTTCATCATATGCAAAAACTTGTTAAGTATTACAATGGTACTCTCACAAATCATCTCCATCTTCAAAAACTACAACCATATCATCTACTTCGTCCATATCTGAGCATTCTGAAACTATCTCCCATTCCATATCATCTTCATCATCAACTTCTGCAGAAATAGCTTCATGCGTTTGAAAGACTCCATATTGCTTTTGAGCGGCTCTAGTTGCAATGTTTTGAGGCTTATAAATAAGTCTCATATTGCAAAAAACATACACCAAATCAGCAGCCCGTTTAGTATGAAGTCTGTTTCGCTTTTTCGTGTGCACAAAGTCGAATGCTGACCAATTTCGTTCACAACTTCCACTTGATGTAGCTACTGATGAAACTCTAACTGCAATGTGTTGCAACTCCACTTTCTCTCCACCATACTCCTTCCACCATAAAGGTGCACTTGTTTTGCCAATGGAATCTATATGCCACGGATCCTGAAACATACCAGTTTTGTTGGCATAATCTACTCGCTGATGAAAAGCTGTTTTTCCATCTTCGTGCCCTAAGAGTTGGGAGCACACTGTTTTGAAGTCGGACATAACTTCTTTGTTGGCAGATTGTTGATGCATTTGAAACTTAGGATCCAATACAAAAGATGCGCCATGCAATGGCGTATGCAACTGCACCCAACGCTTGTTAACAATTGTAATCATGGTAGCTTTATCCTTTGCACCAAAACTGACATTTTCTCTTAGCTTGCGTATAGCCTCTGACATATACCAGTAGACCCGACCAAAAATAAAAGAATCTGTGTCAACTGCTCTCAAAAGATCTACAAATGGCTTAGACACAGTTACTATTCTTTCTACATTACGCCAAAAGACTGGCGAGTTTACTATTTGTGCACATCGACCAGCTGCTTCCTGATAACTTGGATAATTGCTTAGCCATCCATCCCATCTTCTGTCTGCTAAGGTTTCCATCAATGCAGGCTTCAACTCTTGCAAAGCAGCAAGAACATAGTATGCCGTAGCAAACCTTGTTGCGCAAAATATTTGCAGAGCTTTATTTGGTGACTTGGTTCGAAAAAGAGCATACGAAAATTGATGCTCTCTAATGAATTTCACCACATGATTTTCATCCAATAAAGTTTGCTTCACACATGCCATTTTACCAATATCTTTTAAAAGAAAATTTAAAGTGTGAGCTGCACATGGTACCCAAGAAATCTCCGGATACTTGACTTGAATAGCTCTTCCTGCTCCTTTGTAGTTGGCCGCATTATCTGTGACAATAGAAGTCACATTCTTTGGTCCACCTGCCTTTGCAATTGCACGCTCATACACCCCTGCTAGGTAGGTGATAGTCTTCTCTTTCAATGAGTTGTCAATTGCTTCCACGAACATAGCCCCTCTAGGGTTAATAAGCATTACATTGATTAAAGGTTTTTTCTGACAGTTAGTCTATCCATCCAATGCTATGGTGCATCCATATGCTGGAGCAAGCTCTAGGACTATGCGTTTGAGAATGGCTTCAGTACTATCTTTGACTTTATCAAGATATTCAGTTTGCATCTTGTTATAGTCAGGAAACACAAATCCTTTTTTGGCTGTACTCATCAAAGCATCTTGAAATATTGGATTGCGCATAACATTGAATGATATGCCAAACGCAACAAATGCTTGTGTCCATTTTAAATGCAACTCAAGCAACCATTGTTTACCTAATGCTTCAGGCATTGTCTGTCCATTGGATGACGCTCTGCCAGATTTGCTTGTGCTAGGAACTCCTCCTGATGTAGAATCATGTCCATGAAGAGGGTTCAATTGAGAAGTTTGATCATTTACTTGAGTGGTACACACCTCTTCTGTTGCCTCGTTGCATACAGATGGTTCAATATTCGCATGAATATCTTTAGAAACATCACCTTTATGTTTAGCTGCAAGAATCAACTTTACTTTGCGAGAATACATGGCAAATTTTTCATGAATATCTTTTGGTGGTGCCCCGCACTTTTCAACATTGCCAGGGACTTTAAACAAATGCTCTTTAATTCTGGTTTCATTACTACTGAACTCGTGGCCACAAGATTTACATTTAAGTCGAGATGTATTTCTCCCAGCTTTCAACTCATGCACATAACTCCACTCTTGTCCTTTTACCATGATGCACAAAAATAGTTTGCTAGTAAAAACAAAGTCAATGATCATTTTCATAATCAAAATCAATTAAAACATTAAATTAATTTAACTAACAATGATTGAACGAAATTAAAATAATTAAAAACAACGATTGAACAAAAATACAATAATAAAAAACAATACCATTGGATTACATATAAATTGCATCGATTTATCTAAAGTGCAAGCTTGTATCTTTAACACATTACGATAATCAATAATTACAATTAAATCAAGTATTAAAATGATTATCATTATAAGTTACTATACATACAAGAGCTATAAGTGACATTTTTAAATGTCAAAACGATAATCACTTACAATATATACTTGATAATTATCGTATCTATGTAAAGTGCGAACAAAAATTTCTTACACTTTACCATAGATTTTTAAGCGATTATCTATCTACAATGCGAGCATATGTATGCTCTCACACGGTACGGTAGATTTTGCAGTCCAAATAAAGATAAGAGAATATCATTATTTTTGGACATGTTTTTCCTAAATTTTTACTCTAGTGAGAGCATAGCAGTGTGAATAGCTCCACACAAAACGTAAAAATATAATTTTGTTTCATTATATTCATTTTGAAGTGAGAGAAAATTTCTACACATCAAAATCGAACTTTAAATTACATAAAATTAATTTTTATGTAATTATATTTTTAAACTAATTATTTCATGTGAGAGTACACTCTACACACAATGATAATATCTTACTTTTTTTTATTAGTCACTTTCAAGTGTCAATTAATTGAACACATTGACAAGTGATTCTTATAATTACAGTTTGTATCAGGTGAGAGATTAAACTCTTCACAAAATACAAACTTTCAACTATTTACTAAGTTTTTCAAAACATATTCATATATTTGAATCACAAAGCTTAAAATTCTATTGAATTTTAATTTTTATTGCATTCAAATTGTTTTAATTTTTTACAAATTATATTTTTTGATCGTTTGGTGAGAGTACTCACATGGAAAACACTGACTTTGAAAGCTGGTATGAGACCTTTCGCGTGTTGCTATATATACTAACATATTCGATCGTTATAATTTTAGATCGAAAATACTTTCATTTGAAAATAATTTCGATCGAAAAATAAAGAAGTTATACGATTGGCCGTTTCTGCTGATGTGGCACCGTATAATACGGCCGTATAATTTAGATAAACGAATAATACGCCCATTATTCGCGTATTATACGTCTCCCGAATAACGAATAATGCAACTTAGCGCAAGAGAAATGTTAATGCCAGGCATATGGTGGCCAACACTTTTTGCAGATGCCAAAGAATATGTTCAAAGATGTGATGTTTGTCAACGAGCAAAAATGCCAACACGTGTAGATAGCATGCCCTTAAGACCAATGATGGGGGCAAGAGCTTTTGCAAAATGGGGTATAGATTTTGTTGGGCCAATATAGCCACCTGCTTATAGAACCCAAGCTCAATATATTATTGTAGCTACAGACTATTTGACTAAGTGGGCCGAGGCTAAAGTAACTCAAAAGAATGACACTAGAACCACTACCGCATTCTTATATGAGTATGTATTCACGAGATATGGACTACCAATAGAAATTAATAGTGATCAATGAACTCATTTCCTCAATGAGTTAATCGAGTATTTGCTTAATGAGTTTATGGTCATCCATAACAAATCAGCTCCCTATCACCCACAAGCAAACAGACAAACTGAGCATACGAACAAAATTCTTAGCTCGGTATTGACTAACGGTATTGACTAAAGTGGTTAGTTCAGGAAAGACAAACTGGGAAATGAATCTCCATACTGCTCTTTGGGCTTATAGAGTTTCATTCAAAACAACTTTAAATGCTATACCCTTTAACCTTGTTTATGGTCTTGATGCCATACTGCCAATAGAATTTCTGTTGCCAACACTAAGGGTAGCAAAGAATCTTGAGTGGACTGGACATGAATTGTCAGAAAAAGTTGAAGATTTGGAAAATCTAGATGAGAAAAGGCTAACTACTGTAGCTCACATCTATGTACAAAAGAGGAAACAAAAATAGCTTTTTGATTCCCACCTAATTACAAAAATCTCCAGGAAAGGGGACTTAGTTTTAGTCTATTCCCTTAAGCAACACATTTCCAAGTGTAAGAAAAAGGAAAACGGACCGTTTATTATTGAAGATGTATCTCTTAGTGGAGCAATTAAGTTGTCCACCCTGGATGGTGAACCAATGGCTAATTGGATTAGTGGATGCCATTTAAAGAAGTACAATCTGTCACTAACCAACGAATTGCTAGAAAGGATGCATGCAGCCAAACAAAGGAGGATTAAACTATAGCAGGTTATTAATGAAGCCCAAGAGGACGCTCAGCTTCGGGTACTCAA
This sequence comes from Adiantum capillus-veneris, assembly GCF_014529385.1. Classification (NCBI taxonomy): domain Eukaryota; kingdom Viridiplantae; phylum Streptophyta; class Polypodiopsida; order Polypodiales; family Pteridaceae; genus Adiantum; species Adiantum capillus-veneris. The sequence goes on along the minus strand of NC_140941.1, from coordinate 22,337,884 downwards.
ACGAAAAGCTGCTCTCAAGAATCAACAGATACCGATTCCCATCAACACTCTGGAAACAGATGACAGACAATGGGATTGCCGAAAGATGCCATATCAACAGATGATGAATGGTTAGACGGAATGGACCTTCGCATCAAAGTACAACTCAACAATCATAGCGCAAATGCTTTGGTCAACACACGAGCTAGAGTAAATGCAGTCAGTTATTCCACGTGCAAGAAAGCAACAAGTCAAGCATTGACGACGGGAATAGTGACTATCAAAGGATGCAACAAGAACCCAACCAAAGTGGTCAACTTGAACGTGATAGTACATGGATGTTCATGTCCTTACCAGTTTGTATGCTTACCAGAGAACACATGAATGAGACAATGATTCTTGGAATTTCTTGGATATGGACATACAAGCAAGTACCAAATTGGGATACGAATCAGCACAAGCTATCAACAAAAGGCAGACAACTCATTGTTTTAATTGCACCAAGCAAGGAAGAATGGAAAGGCAATCAGCAACAGAGCAAACCACGATGTAATCAATCTTCTCTATCCTCTCAACAAGTAAATGCTACAAGTACCATGCAAGGAGTCAATCAAATCTGGGTACCAAAAGCACAGGTTAAGGACCAGCCAATTCAAATCTGGGTGCCCAAAACATCATCGACAAAATCAAAGCAGGTTCCATAGGTCAAAACACAGAGACGAGCTTCTTTGAGCAAGGAACCTAACAAGAAATGGGTTTGGAAGAAAAAATAGCACTTATCATCTTCGCAAACGGTAAAACCAATCAAGCAATGGAGAGTTAAGTCTCAGAGGACTCAACCACACCATTCTGCACCAAGAAAACCAAGCTACCAATGGCGAGAAAAAGCTCAACAACAATCATTGTTGATAGTGAAACCTCAAACAATCAGCATGCTAAAGCATCCTGATGGTACATTTAACCAAAGAGCACACAAGCTACAAGATTTGCTCTTTGGAAGACAACAACAACAAACCTCGACATCAGATACCCTTGAGTTAATTACTCAAGACCCAACTCTTGCACAAGGTAATGGTTGGAAGTGCATTGATCTTCAAAGCATGGTAGAGCCAACCAAGGCTATGAATAGACACGATTGTTCAACCCATGCACACAGTCGTCCCGGAGTACGCCATCTAGGAGGGGTGGAAGGGCACTAAGCAATTGAGGGAAATGTTTGAAGAGGGAGGAATTTTTTTTAATGTTAACGTGTGATTTTTTGCAAAATTACCTAATAATGCCATAATAATTCATCAACAAGGAAAATTCACTGATAATATCTTTTCGATGAGTGTAAATAGTGTATATACTATCAGAAAATCATTAAAAAATAGTACTTTTTAGTTATTTTTATCATTTTTCTTGATATTGAGACTTAAAAATAGAGAAATCCAACAAAAGATAATAAAGCTGTGTTTTTTAATGGATTTTTTAATTATTGGATTTTCACTTTTCTTTTTTAGCGCATTTTGTTATTTTCTTTGATTTTTTCAATAAACAAGTCAAAAATTAATAATAAATAGCAAAGAAGCTCAGATGGAAAAATGGAAGACACGTTGGCGATCAAAAAGACAAGGCGGACAAGCACAAAAGTTTTCAATGAAATCAGAAGATGGAAGCAAGAAGTCTAAATTAGGCGGCCAGACCTACTGTTGCAAAATTCTTGCAGAACGAGCTACAAGAATCCTATCAGGGAAATTTTTGAGTCTAATATACATTTCACAGCCTAGTAGGACTAACGAGGGAATCTGAGGAAAATTGGGTCCGGAAGTCTGGGTATAGATATCCAGGGTAGGCTAAAACCACCTCATTTCCACTTGTGGCCTTTGCAAAGAGAGCTTTTCGACCTCTTTCGCTCGTACTTTTCGAAGTCTACAGCTGTCCGTTTTCAGCGCCGTCTCATATGAGGCATGAGGGGTAATTTCTTTACTCTTCAATGATCCATTTTGTTCTATTGGTAGCTAGTCTAAACCCCTAGAAAAAACCCTAGAAACCGAGCAGTACAGAAAGACTTACGACCAAAAACTAACCATAGCGGCCTACGAGCTTGACCAAATCGGATGAGATTTGAATTTTAGCATGACCTAACATAATAGAACCTTTCTATATCCTCAGCTGACCATTTGGCAGGGGTCGAGGGGGTACCCAATAGAAACGCTAGCTTTTTGGCAGATGCCAGAATTCGGATCTGACTCCACAGATAGCTTGCCTACGAGGTCTATATACAATGTATATGATTGGTTTTGTGAAATCAATCAAGCAAAGCCCTCGAAATGCAAAAAACGGTTCGAAGGATGCAAAGTGTCAAATTCCACATACGAGGTCAAACTGACTCCAAATGAGCCTAAATTGGATGAGTTGCTTCACAACTATGTTGCGGCGGACAAGTCGAAAGCCTCAAAATTGAGTGATCAACTCAAGAGGCAATAGTCACACAAATCGACGATTTCAAAGTCGACAAAGCGCAAAGTGATGCCGACAAGACCAAACTTTACCAATTTCAATTTAGGACTTGTTTTAGGTTTATAGAATGTGTTTAGGTCAAAATTTTTAAGTTTTGCAAGAAAATTGTGACTGTTGTAAATAATTGCGATTATTTACTTTTGCACTATTTTTGCTTGGAAATTGTATCATCACCTCACCCATCATGTGTACACACCTATTACATGCCAAAAATCAAGTATGAGCCAAAATGAGCATCTATAACTTGGAAAATTGCCAAAAAACGCAAAGAAGTCTTTGCAAGCCAATTGCTGACTTATGGACCACATTCCTTGATCCAAAACACCTCATATCACATACACAGGGTCTATACAATGCGTAGAACCAAATTGTACCAAAAAATGTTGATTTTGGTAGAAAAGTTAATAATCATGATTATTTACTTTATTTCCAAAATGGGGGAATTTTGCTATTTTGCCATCATATATTCAAATTACATGATGTGCTAAGCCCACTAGCCAAGTTTGAACCAATTTGGAGCTCAAAATCTCAAATTTCCTTTATATCTACTGTTTCAGAGACCTAAAGCCAAAATCTGGTACCATTTTGACCCTGTGCATCCAAATGAGCCCATATTTCACTCAGAGTATGTATTTGGTATATACTTCAAGCTTGTGATGCCAAGTTTGCAAAAAGTTGAAAAAATTACTTAGTTGAAAATAATCACAATTATTTACTTTGGTTGCAAATTTTTTTTTGGACTTTACAATTTTGTTCCTTACATGTTTTTATGCATTTATGCTTGTTCAAAAGATTGATTTGAAGCAAAATTGGACCAAAACTGGCAGCATTTCAGACTAAAGGACATTTCAGAGAAAAATCTGTCAAAATCTGCTAACTTTGACACTCTATTCACTGAACAGGAGCCATGCAAGCAGCAGAGAGGGCCAAGAATAAGCTGAACCAAAAAGAAAAGTTGAAAGAACTACCAGCATACCAATTGGACCCCGATTCAATCAAAACCGCCAAGGCAACTCATCTTTCAAAAGAACAGCTTAAAGAGAATCACACCACAGTGTTCACTGGCAGATTCAAGAGTGATGAGGGACATCAGGTAGAGCTACAACTTCTACCAAAAGAAGTGTATGATGTCTCCGCAAAGCCTGAGACCAAAGAAGCCAACCACAGGCTAGGTCTCAGAGCTTTCTATGAACAAGATCCGTGTGGAGTGGACTTCCAAAAAGCTTACGAGCTTTTTTCCATGATCAAAGAAGATGGAACCCTGCAGATTTCTGACCCTCAAGGTAATAAAGTTGAAGTGGTGATCACCAAGGAGATAAAGGCAGAAGCACTCAGACTGCTCACAAGAGGGAATGACAATGAGGGCAAGAGACAAAAAGACAGCTGAAACTTTCACCAAAGAAACCACCACAGCCACGTTTGCAGACCTTATTCACAAATAGGTTGAAGAGCCAGAAAGGTTGTACCACCAACAATTCCATTTCCTTGCTAAGAGGCCGCCGAGGTACAACGCCCAACCATGCGGTTGCCGCCACCTTCACACAAGTCCTCAAGTCAACAACCATGCACAGTATGTCTTGACCACTTTGAAAGGAACAAAGAAAGAAGGAAAGATTACATACCTGGGTGCACCAGAGGTTTTGACAAGGATTACATACCATGCCATCAGCATGGCCGGCAACTTGCCACCTACCCCAGATCAGAACACTTGGATAGTGTCAGCTCTCAACCATCTCCTCGAGCTACAAGATCTTCCAAAAGATCATACAAGTCAGGTGAAGAGTGTTACCATATACATGTGGTAGTGATGTGTGTGAACACACTAGGACCGTCGGGGCATTTTTTCCCTCTTTAGGAGGTTTTTTCCCCTGTGCATTGTATATACGCCCATCACTCTAGGGCTATCTATCTTTCCATTGCACACTAAGTAATACACTCTCTATTGTGTGCCTTGAGCTTCCTTCGTCTTCTCCAAGGTGTGTGTGTTTCTCTGCAACCCTAATTCCAACAATTGGTATCAGAGCAGGTCACGTCCTCCCGGGCTTAGTCGCCAGCTGCTCCAGCACACGCCTGCTCACTTTCTCCGATTTCAGTGAGCTTTGGCGAGCGTTCGCAGGTTGACAAATATTTTGGGGAAGCTCGAAGAGCGTGGTCTGCTCAGAATTTTGATTTGGGCTCATTTCGGCCTCCGTTTCCACTACGGGCAGTACTGCACAGGCTATTTCGTCATTTTGTGCAGATTTTCTGCCAGTGCCATTTTCTGCATAACAGGTGCCTTATAGTCTTCTACGGTTTGTGCTATATAGCACAAGTTGTTCCCGCTCCATTTCTCCTGTTTTCGGGCAGTTTTCACATCAGGTGCAGCATTTACCATGGCTGACAACAACAACACAGATGTGTTCAAGATGTTTGCTGCTGAGGACAGGTTGGATGGGGACAACTACCCTATGTGGGCTTATATGATGCAACATGTTCTTGTGTCAAAAGGTGTCTGGAACATTGTGCAGGGCATTGATGTACGTCCTAGTTCTGAAGATGTAGGCGATGTTGAGGATGTTGCAGGTCTTGCTGCAAGGATTGCATCTGTTAGAGTTGTTTTGCCTACGGCAGAACAAGCTCGTTGGGATGTTAAGGATGCGCAGGCTCATGCATTGATTGCGTTGTCTGTGAAGCGCACCATTATTCCTCACATCCGTTCAGCAAAATCTGCAAAACAGGCTTGGGATCTTCTAGCAGGTCTTTATGCAAGCCGCAATGAGGCTAAAATTGCTTTGCTGCGTAAAGAGCTAGAGTCGAAGATTATGCATGAGGAAGATGATATGGACACTTTCCTTGCTAGTGTCAAGGATATCAATGAGCAACTCATCTCTGCAGGTGAAGTCATTTCGGACAGTTCCCTTGTGCAGACTGTTCTTGATGCCTTACCAGATTCCTATCAGACTTTTGCTAGTACTTGGAGACTCATGACCCAAGGAAATCCTGAAGTTGTCAAGTTTGATGCATTATGCACATTGCTGTTGCAAGAGTCACTTTCTAGAAAAAACAGGACTAGGCAGCGTGCAGTTGAACACGCTTTTATTGCTTCTCAAAGAAAGGGTGGTAACAGTAATGCAGCCACTTCTTATGGTTCTGCTGCGAGTGGCAAAAATTCTGTTCCTAATGCTTCTGGTGGCAGCACTTCGTCTGGCAATTCTGGTGATAAGGGCAAAAAGAAGATGCGTTGCCATTATTGTAAAGCCAATGATCACTTGATCAAGTCGTGTCCTAAGTTGAAGGCCAAAGAGGCTAAGAAGAAAGAGGGTGGTTCCACTGCAAATGCTGGTTCCACTACAAATGCAGCCATTGTTGAGTCTTCTGTGAAAGGAGATTGTGATGCTGATGTTGATGCAGAATGGGCTTTTAGCACAGATTGCACTTACAATCCTGCTGTCCATGATGCATGCTTGTCAGTTGCTGCAGATTCACATGTGTGGTATTTCGACAGTGGTGCTACAAAGCACATTACCTCACATCATGAATTGTTTACCTCTCTCGAGTCTGCCCCTCATGGGAATTCAGTCACTTGTGCCAACAACGCCTCTTATCCAGTTTAGGGAGTTGGAAAGATTGTGCTCACTGCTGCTAATGGCAGTTCCTTCACACTTGTTGATGCACTTTATGTACCTGGGATCAAGAAGAATCTCTTGTCTGTATCTGCACTTGCTAGACTTGGACTTGTAGTCAAATTTGTGGATGACAGATGTACAGTTCATGATCTCAGTTTTGGTGATGAAATTGTTGCATCTGGGCTTTTGTGCCGTGGGCTGTATAAGCTCACTTTGTATGACAAGTGTGGACAAAAATTTGCAAATGCTGTTGCAGATTCAAGGGCTATTTCAGATGCAAAACTTTGGCATGCACGTTTTGGTCATCTGAATTTTGCCAGTTTGCTGCGTTTGCAGAAATCTGAAATGGTTGCTTCTTTGCCGCCTCTTGAAGCACCTATCAAACATGTTTGTGAAGGCTGTATTCTGGGTAAAATGCAGCGTTCTAAGTTTCCAAAGGATGGTTCAGTTAGGGCCACATGCAGGTTGCAGCTTGTGCATAGTGATGTTTGTGGGCCCATGCAAACTCCGTCCTTGGGCAATTACCTGTACTTCGTGACTTTCATTGATGATTACTCCAGGCATGCATGGGTATTTCCGCTTAAAGCGAAGTCCGAAGTTTTTATGTGCTTCAAACAATTTTTGGCTATGGCTGAAAATGTCTCAAAATGTTCTATGGACACCCTCCGTTCCGATCGGGGGGGGGGGAGTATATGTCTCATGAATTTAATGCATTTCTGGCTAGTCGTGGGATAAAACACCAATGTACAGTGCCTTATACACCTCAGCAAAATGGTGTTGCTGAGAGGAAAAACAGGTCACTAACGGAAATGGCACGATGTATGGTCAAAAGTCAAGCTTTGCCGCATTCTTTTTGGCTTGAGGCCATCATGTGTGCCACTTATGTACTTAACAGGTGTCCTACGAAAGCTTTGCAGTCTATTACTCCATATGAAGCATGGCATGATAGAAAGCCTTCTATTGAGCACATGCGTGTTTTTGGCTGTTTGGCATATGCTTTGGTGCCACAAGTGCAGCGCAGAAAATTGGATGATAAGGCTGTCAAATATATTTTTGTTGGTTATAGTGCTGAAAGCAAAGGTTACAGGTTGTATCATCCGCAAACAAAACGTATTCTGGTTTCACGGGATGTAGTGTTTGTGGAAGATTCTGTTCAGCCCTTGCTGTCATGTACTAGAGACAGTAATGTAAGCTCACAGGACATTTATGACACTTTGTTGCCTCTTTTCAGTGGTGGAAATACGAATGTAAGTTCCAATGAGAAATGTACAGCCTATGGGGGTTTTTGAAAATGTTCTAGAACAGCCTATCACTGATGCAGATGTACATGATGTACTTGATGAGGAAAGGGCTGAAAATGAGCAGGCTAGAGGTATGCCAAAATGGCTGGTGCACACTTTGCGTGACAGTAAATTGGATGCACCTTTATCTAGTCGTACTCGTTCAGGCTCTCGCCATGCATCTTATGCATCAGATTGTTATGCTTTGGCTGTGTCTAGTTTACATGATGTTGAGGAGCCTCTGTCTTTTGATGAAGCACAAAATTCAGAAAATTGGATTGCTGCCATGAAATCAGAATATGATGCACTTATAGAGAATGACACATGGACTTTATGTGATTTGCCTCCTGGCAAAAAGGCCATTGGTACGAAGTGGGTTTACAAGTTGAAACGCAAGCCGGATGGTGAGATCGATCGCCATAAGGCTCGACTTGTTGCAAAGGGTTATGCACAACAAAAAGGCATAGATTATGAAGAGACTTTTGCTCCCACTTGTCGTATGACTACTGTGCATTTTCTATGTGCATTGGTAGCTCATTTTGGTTGGGATGTACATCAATCAGACATTGTTACTGCTTTCTTGAATGGTGACATATTTGAGGAAGTTTATGTAACGCAGCCTCGCGGTTTTGTCATAAAAGGACAAGAGGACAAAGTGTGCAAATGTAAGAAGGCTTTGTATGGGTTGAAGCAATCTCCTCGTGCTTGGTATGAGAAAGCTGACACTCATTTGGTTAAACGAGGCTTTCGTAACAGTCCAACAGAAAGCACATTGTATGTAAAGCGTGAGGATGATGTATTTCTCATTGTGGTTCTTTATGTTGATGATTTGCTGATCACTGGACCAAATGAGAGACATATTGCTGAATTTAAGGCTGATTTGAATGCTACTTTCAAGATGAAAGATTTGGGGCTGTTGCATCATTACTTGGGTATACAGTTTAAGCAGTGCGATGGTGGTATTGCCTTGTGTCAGAAAAGTTACATAGAGACATTGCTATGTAAGTTTGGACTTGAGGACTACAAACCTATTGCCACACCCATGGAAACAGGTTTGAAGTTGAGTCTACATGATGCTGGCGATCCTGCTGATGTCACTCTTTACCAAACTGCTGTTGGCTGCCTCATTTATGTATGCAACACGAGGCCAGATATTCAGTTTGCAGTCTCGCAGGCCAGCAGATTTATGCATAGCCCAGGGTCTAAGCATTGGCAGGCTGTCAAGAGGATTTTCCGCTACCTTAGTGGCACTTTACATCTTGGCTTGTTTTATCCCAAGGGGGGATCATTGCCGCCAGACTTACATGCTTTTTCGGACTCAGATTGGGCTGGTTGTTTTGACACGCGAGTGTCCACAAGTGGTTTTTGTTTCATGCTTGGCAGTTCATGTATATCATGGTTGAGCAAGAAGCAACCTACTGTGGCCACTTCGAGTTGTGAGGATGAGTACAGGGCAGTCTTCACAGCTACGGTTGAGTGTGTATGGCTCAGACGCCTTATGGCTGACTTGGGTGTTGGACAGGACACTGCCAACACTATCTACACTGACAGTCAGAGCGCATTGGCAGTTGCGAGGAACCCAGTTTTTCATGCTCGCACAAAGCACATTGAGGTGCATTACCACTATGTCAGGGAGAGGCTCTCAGCAGGAGAGATCAGCTTGGCTTATGTGCCAACACAGGACAACCTTGCAGATCTTTTCACAAAGGCATTGTCTCGTGAGAAGCTTGAAGCTTTCCGCAAAGCTTTGGTCTTACTCCCCTTTGTGGACTGATCCTGTCCTCAGGGCATGGCACTTCCCTTTACTCATGTGCCAGCTCTCGTTCACCGCATCACTCCAGGGGGGATTTGTTACCATATACATGTGGTAGTGATGTGTGTGAACACACTAGGACCGCCGGGGCATTTTTTCCCTCTTTAGGAGGTTTTTCCCCCCCGTGCATTGTATATACTCCCATCACTCTAGGGCTATCTATCTTTCCATTGCACACTAAGTAATACACTCTCTATTGTGTGCCTTGAGCTTCCTTCGTCTTCTCCAAGCTGTGTGTGTTTCTCTGCAACCCTAATTCCAACAAAGAGTGTGCTGAAAGCTCGCTAGAACAGCACAGCAGTGAAATCTCAAATAACAAAGAAAGGAGAGCACGGATAGAAGAGATGAAGAGAAAATCCGTGGCAACACACCAAGAGGAGCCCGTACAAAACCAAGCACAAGGAAAGGACCCGGAAAAGTGGGTGCCTGTTGAACTTAAAGGAGCAAGAACCAAGCATCACACCAGGAAGCAGGTTGAAGAACCCGCGGAGGTACTGGACCAATGTATCAAGAAGCAGAAGCTCTAAAGCTGAAAGAAGCACAAGAGGAGGCAGAACAACAAAAGAGAGTGGAGGAAGCCACTACACAAGGAGAAGCACAACATGCCCAAGGTGATGTGTCTCCCCGCATCTCTTCTCCTGTCTCTGGACACCTTGATCACCCAATGCGGAGCCCACCACCATCACTAGTTGTTAGAACCACAACAACTGAGCCAACAAAAGAAGGAGAACCTGAATAGAAAAAGGCAGATCAATCTGCACAAGAACCTGCACACAAAGAGGCAGCTGGATCTACACAACAAGCAGCTCAATCTACTCAAGAGCACCAAATAGAGAAAGAGCTACAGACAGAAAAGACAGCCAGTCTTGCACGAGAAGAGGAAACCACAAAGTTTGAGCACACAAGAGAACAAGAGGCCAAGGAAACACCCTCTATCTCAACACAGCAAGAGAATGCCGAGGCACCATCGTCTACCTCCATGGAAAAAGAACAGTCAACAGTCACAAGGACAACACCAACCAGCTATCTTGACACAGCCAAAAGACACCCAAGAATTTGCAGAAACATCAAGACAGCTTGAACAAAATGAAGACTGGCAATCAAATGAAAAAGTCATCTTGCAGGTTAATGAATATGCTAAGAAAATGCAGGAGATGATTGAAAGACTTCGCTCAGCAGCACTTGGCCGTAGCACAAGGGACAAAGAGTTAGAGATGGTGATTGATGCACTCCAAGGGGAGGTAGACGACAGACTCAATGTCATCACACTAATCTACAGAGGCAAGTGCAGGAGTTGAGTAGCAAAAAGAAATGGAGGAGCTAGCTGAGTTGCTCACAAAACTATCAGATGCATGCAAATCAAAGGGTGATCACCTGATGGAAGTTACAAATGAACTTCTAACTACAACCCTATCAGCTCAAAAGATCCATGTACAGTTAGATGTAGCCAATGCTTCCCTACAGTACTCAGAACAAAGAATCAATGATCAAGCGATATTCTTGCGGCAAATACGAGGGAATCCAACCGTCATCTCAATCAAAGAAACAGACGAGTTCTACAAGTCATTAGAAAATAAAAATAAAGACCTCAAGTTGGAGCTAAAATTAGAGCAATCTCAGCACAAAGACCTGGCCTTGATGCGGGTCCAAAGAGAAGACGAGTTGTTGAAAGAAATAGTTGAACTCAAATGAGTCAACCAGCTACTAAGAGAGGGAATGCGGAAAATTCAAGAAGAGGTAGGCACTTTGGAGCAACCTCAGATAGAAATCCCCTCAATGTCATTTACTAAGTCGGAGATGGAGACACAGTTTGCAGTAGAGTTAAGTGGAGAGGAGGAGTTTAAAATACCCATTACACCGACAGTCCAGCTCTCAAAATCTGAAGAAGATGCACTAAAGGAAAAAAATACATAAGAGATAGATGAGCAGTGGAAGGCAACAATGGATTGGGAGCTGAGAGTACTTCATTCCGTCAATGCCACACAACTCACTCCCAATCAAATAAATACACAATGGCACCAACAGTCCCTGCCCTATCCTTTGATTAAAGTGGAGTTGTTGCAAGTAAAGGAGAGGCTTTACACCGACAAGAAAGTCGAGGGTGCAAATAAAGACCACCCAAGTGGAGGTTGAGCTGGCTGAACAAGAACCCAAGGTACTTGATTCTGTTCACAAGAGCACCTACTGCCCTCCAAAAGGATCCTTCCTTCTGTACTGTACCAAGAGAAAGGACTTGGATAGTACATGAGGCACTACTAAAGATATGGCCGACTTGGTTGAATTACCCCAGATTTCCTGCTCCAAAAAAAGGACCAGCGAGCGGCTGAAGAATACATGGTGAAAACCCTAAAGAGTGCCATGTCATTCTTTAAAAGTCTACCAGATCTATCATGTGCTATGTTATACAAAATCTGCCGAATACTGCGGACCTGCATCGAAGTGTTCAATGAGCGAGCGTAAGCAGGTTTCCCTTGGATGTCATTGCTCGAGGTTAACAAAGGTTTGTGCTATGATCTCAGTGGCCCACCTTCCGAAGAAGTCCTTTATGGCTTCTATGCCAGGTGTATGTTTCTATCTTCTCACAATATGCTGGCATTCGAGGAAGCACTCTACATGGGATTCTTCACTTGGTGAACGAAGATATTTGCACCAGTGATTAGCAACCTGACATCAAGGTTTGTAGGCTACTCATTAGTGGAGCTGAAAACCAGAGTGACTATCCAGTTTTTGCAAGTGCTAGATAAAGAAAGGAAGATCACATACCAAAAGTCGCTAAATGTGCTTAAAGATTGCATCGCTAGCCGCCAGCCCAAAGACTACTTCAGCCCATAAAGCTGTGTCAAGGGACGGCACAAGCGAGGAGGGGAGGAATGTTCGCAGCAAACTAACACGGATACCACTTTTTAGAGTTCTCATTGTAAAAACACTTATTATTTTGATAAATCGAGAATATTGTAACTCCTGTTTTTTGGATAAACCTTGTAATTGATGAGCCGGGGCTACAAGCTTCCAGATTGTATTAACCTGTCGCTACGCATTTTTGGTAGAACTCCCAGATTATTAGTTTTGACTAGCAAAAACCTTGGCTAAGGTATAAAACCATTTTTCGTAAGTTATTATTAAGTTTCGGATAATGAAATACACAGCGTGAGCTAACGATGCTCAATTGTCTCCTTCTCGCGCTTCCTACTCCCACCCCGGTTATCACATTGTAGTTGCATTTGTTGCATTGCAACCGCAGGTAAGAGCTCTATGCATTGACGTAAACACATCACAGCAATTTGTAGCTTTTGGCGTCACCGACGTGCGGCCTAATTTCATCATAAGTAGGAATTTACACTTCAAAATCAAAAGCTAAGAATAGGCGGGGTATTGGGGCATCATTGTTAAGCATTTAGATGCATTCTGGGTTAAAAACGACCAGGTCAAAAACTCACTGTTGTTAATGATCGTGATTTTTGCACTTGACCTAAAGTGAGATTTTAGACCATAAGCATGTGTGTTTAGGTCTTATAAACATGTCCTAGAAGTTTTGTTACGTTTGGATGTTGTTTGATGTTGTAACGGATGTGATTTGTTTGCCGATGAGCGATTAGCTTTTGGTGATTTCCTTCGTTTGAGTGTAGCCTGAGTTATATGTGAGTTTTTTGTTGTTTTCCAAGAGATTGACAACTTCTTGTAGCCTCTATGCACTAGTCGAGTCAGTATCGTCCCATCAATTGACAGTTTATTTGTGGTTCTCTCTACGTCTGCAATAAGATAGGAGTGAGGTTAGACACCCGTCCCACATACCACCACCCTTATAGCTTGATGAATAACCTAAGGTGGCAAAATCCAAATGGTCAAAATCCACACAAACCAAAAAGACATTGTACCTATAATTATGAGTTCATGACCTGAAGCAACTTCTCAAGTCAGATCATGGGAGAGTACCACCACCCTTACAACTTGATGAATCACCTAAGGTGGCAAAATCCCATTGGTCAAAATCTTCACCCATTACAACTTGGAGTAGTTGGTGCTAAAAGGTGACGACAACTTTCCGAAAGTTATGATCTACCCAAGGAAGGGGGGGTGAAATTGGAGCTGATCTCTTTAGATAGCTTATTTCTAGTGTTAGAATTTAGATCTACTAGTGATTTATTAGTTCAATCAGTAGAACTAGAAGAAAAGATAGAAGCTGAACTAAAACAATTACATGAACTGGAATACATTTGCTGAGAAAGAGACACGCTAAATGACTGGAATTAGTGTTTAGATTCAGCTCAGATTCAGATTCAGAAGGAATGGATACAAAGTATATCTTGTTGAAGTATACTCGACTACTGTATTAGGAATTATAGAGTAAGAGTACAAGTGAGAATAATGTAGCTTGGGAACAGCTTCAGGACTATAACCACACACTAAGAGTAAGAAGTCAAAAGATAAAACATCCCAAAAGTACAGCCAACCCGATTACAATGTAATGGGTCCTATTTATAGCCTCTTGGAGTTACTGTGGTAACTGTCCTAGTAATTACTGACTGGTCCATTGCCCATCCATTGCCCGGCTTTCTAGGAGTTGGTTCCCACCTAGTGAAACTGCCTTCACCGTCTACATCCTTCCCTCCTTTCTTGAGTTTTGGAACGACTCCAAAATTTATGGAAAAAAAAATCCACCATCTGATACTTCTGAAACATAGCTTTATGCCATATTTCATGCTTTGTTGAGTGCTTGACACCCCCTATAATTGTAATTCCAAGGGTGTCAACCAAAGAGATACCCACACTTAGCTAAGAAAATCCACCGTCTGATTCTGAGACGGCTGGAAAATTCCTCCATCAAATGCCGAGATGGAACTATCCAATATCCTTCCAGTGAACCCCCTTTCTTTTTCCCTTAGGTCTTGATGTTATCTTCAAAGTCCTAGTGCCAACATTGTCCTTTTGAATGAGTCTTTAAGTGGCCTCTTGCTCAAGCTAATCCTGCCTCTTTGTGGTCATTTTGAGTTCATAAGGCATAAGGGGATGATAAGTTTTGGTGTTAGGATCATAGAGTGTGCATCTGCCTTTCGTTAAATGAGTCCTGGCCAATTTGTGACAATGCAAAGCTGTATAGATCCATCCTTCTGGAAGAGGCTGATTTTTTCTAATCCTAGCTTCAAAGTGAATCTCAGCCATTTCTCTGTACTGAGGTCCTAGGCCTGGTTTAGCCGTAATGTCCCTTTCAGGAACTTTAGAGGACTCAACAGTGAGTTGCAACAGCTAGTTTGTGATCTTAGTGAGGCCTTTGATCTGAATTTTCCATTGTCGCATACAAAGCTTGATCCTCTGTACCGCGTCTTTTAATTCCTGGAAATCATTTAGCTGAAGAGCATCATTGAATAGCATTTGCTAAGTTTTCAACTCCACAGTTGATCGCTCATACCAATCTTGAAGATCCTTAGTAATCTTAAAGTATGTAAGGCAATCTACTGGTTCAGTATGTTCAGGGTATCGTGCTCAAAAAAACCTCGGTAGCTCCGCTTCTCTTGCTGGTAAAGCATACAGGAGAACTGGGGAATCAGGGATAAACTCTAGAAAATTAAGGACGGCCTAGTTCTCCTGCTGCATCATCATTCTGGTAACTTTCACCAGCTGAAATAATCTTCAAAAATAGTTGCATGTTTTCCTATTGTCATTTGAGTTTGAGGTTCTTTGCTTGTGGTAGTCTGGTCTTCAATAATAGCTCTCACCCTCTAATCCAGAACTCCCCTAGCAATCTGCATGTGCACTAAGACCTCTTTTACCTGACTTCTGACATCTTTCATACATCTATATGTCGGCTTATTCCCCAATAGGAGTTCTAA
Organism: Adiantum capillus-veneris; assembly: GCF_014529385.1. NCBI lineage: Eukaryota > Viridiplantae > Streptophyta > Polypodiopsida > Polypodiales > Pteridaceae > Adiantum > Adiantum capillus-veneris. The sequence goes on along the minus strand of NC_140941.1, from coordinate 22,322,877 downwards.
TTCCATAGAAAGGGAATGGCAATCTCCAATAGAATGCCTCTGCAAATGTGGATTAACTACTTTATCATCAGCAGTTAATATCCATTCAGGCACTCTCTCTAGCAGTTGTATTGTATTAGGATGCTCAGGCAATTGGCACACCTGCTGATCATGGAAAGCAGCTGATTTCCAATGTTGAACCATTTTCCTAGCACCGACATATAGTCGCTGAAATCACTCCAGATCAGTGATAAGATCATCATGCGCTAGATACATCCTTGTTATAAGATCCAGCTGATGTCGTAATCTCTTTTTCAGCGTGATGAGCTGTAATGATGTTGCTCATCACTTGTTGGAATCTTAGTCACAGCTTTGTCTTTCCCTTTATCATCTGTACCATGCTGTGACTGGTGTGCTGGTGAATTTTCAGCTTTGCTGGTTTGTTGCTGGTCACCTAATTGCTATCCTTCAGGCTGTTCTCATGGGTCTTCCTTGGACTAATTCCCATGCACCAAGAATCATGGCACATGACTAAACATATGCACAAAAGAATAATGGTGGCAGCATGGGTTAACATGTCCCCCCTTCCTGATGTAGATTCCGTCCTCGAAAGCTAGTGAGGTGAAGCTTGTTCGTCAAGGTGCTAGAGCATTTGGGATAGATTGTTTACACAAAAAATTCACTGTAGAGTATGCAAGTGGAAATTTATGTCAATAAATCATGAGGGACATATAAAGTACATGAGAACATTAGTAATTGTAAAGAATTATAAAATGCTACACTGCCATTAAGGATGAATAACTTGCACTTTGATGATTTTAATCAATCAAGAGTTTTGGGCTTATGAATCTATCAGTTAAGTAGGTATGCCTAAGGTTAAAACAACTACTCTAGTAGTAGCAAAGTTAGGAAGATTATCTAAATGCAAGATTCCTCAATTGTGCCTTTTAGCTTTGATTAGCCAACTAACTTTGACAACTCCAAACAAGAGCTTGAATTTTTAACTTTAAGCTTAATGGAAGTCTTTTTCATGTCATCAATTTTTTTTAATTCAAAATTATTTTTCGTGTGTGCTTATGTTGTATGTCTGGGCCTTTTTCCTTTTCAAAGAAAAGTGCCCACACTAGGAACTTCGAGAACTCTAGTACCATAGACAATACATGTGAGTGAGGTACCAAATCAAGCTGGGATTTCTCTTGCAGCTTAAGATTTTACCTCTGTGGTACTTTTTTATTTTGCTTTCATGTCCTTTGTATTTTCACTAGTGTCTTTTGTTGTTGAAGTGATCAAGGTTCTACATGCCTAAAACACTCCTAAGTTCTCAAACACCCAGATAATTTTACCAACTAGGACTAGTGGTCAAGGAAATGAGTTAACCTAAAGTCACGGCCTCCTAACCTCAAGGTTCATCCATAAGACCTAACTCTAGTTCAGAAACCTAAGCAAAGAAAAATTTATATAGCTATAATTGTAGATAACAAAACATAACTAAATGCACTTAATAAAACCATGTAAAGCCACATTTAGAACATATAAATATCACAAGCATGAATCATGGAAAGTAGTACACCTAGAGGTATAGAATTGCTCATTTCATTGAAGGAGATGTCCTCAATCATGTGGATGGAAACCCATATAAGTTCTCTTAATGCTTCTACACAACAATATCAAGCAACAATGCACTAAACCTCCAGGAGACATGTTTGTGTGAAAAGATTAAAACTCATGGAGAAAAAGCTAGAACAAAATCTAGACCCCTTACCGACCTATATGTTATCACTTATGGAATCAAGAGAAGAGGATATTATATAGACTGGGTGGCATCCATAAGGCTAGTCCTTTATCCTCATCATCTAAATATACAAAATCATTACCAGTGAGGCCATAGTCTTCCTCAGATTCTTCATCGTCTTTGTGAGCACATATGTTAATAAAAAACCTCGTTATGCGTGAATACTCATCTTGTGCAAAAGAATAGACATGTGCCACTAGATAAACATTCCTTATTGCGTACGGGTCACTAGTAGTCCAAAGAAGTATTAGACATTCTAACTCCTCGAAAAAATTCTTACACGCAAGTCTCTCTACCAAATCCCATTCACAAGAAATTATAGGGTAGCATATGTGAAACACTTGAGAAAAATAAAAAGGGTACCTTTCATAACAAATAGAAGCGCATGCTTCTGGCGAACTAGTCATCTCTAGGAACACAAATAGATTTGGTTAGGTCTCTAAAACATGAGGGTTCATTCTTGTGATCATTGATGTGACATGGTGCATTTGGGCTATGTGTTGGGTCCAATTGGGACTGTCGTTGCTAGTCTCTCTTTCTCATTTATTGTTCCCATCCTCTCTTTTGTTTTTTTAATTTGGTTTTCTTAGTATAGAATTTTGTATATACATTCCCTAATATTTGGAAGTTAAGGGGTATGGGAGGAAGGTTAAGGGGAAGAAATCTGTTAGCGGGTCGCCGCGACGGACGTGTGTAGCATAGTTATCTGTCACTAACATAATGTCAATACGTAGGGAAGCGACTCGGGATGGGGCATGTAGACTCAATTAGATTTTCAATATCAAAGAAGTGAACCTAAATAATTGTTCATGCATCTACAATAGCAAATCAATCACTTCGGAGTCAAAAACTCAGTCTATGTGGAGTGTCATCGCGCCTTTTCGGCATCCAGTTGGATTTGGAATGCAATGAAACTTAAGGAGGGGTGTTACAACACCTAAGAAAATAATCCTACCAAGTTCTACATCCATCTAGAAAGATTTAAAAAATCACAATTCATCCGAAAAAACGTATAGAAAACTATAATAGAAATTACACGGAAAGCTTCCCTTCAGGCTTAGAAACACTCTTCCAAGGTCAAAACATTTGAGCCGTCAAATACACATTTAGCTCATAGACAAGACATCACAAACCAAAACAAAATTGATAACAATTACACTTAGATAAAAGAGCAAGAGACAAGGAGCACAATGTGCTATTCGGAATCGAATTCTGATTACCAGACAAGGAGAAAGGTTGATTACAGATTATAGCAAAAGTACAGCTCTCAGTTGACGTCTAATAATTCCCAAATATAATGATAATGTTTCTTCCAAATTAGGAGTTTTGACTTAAAAACTTGGGACCCTTTCCCACTGTCATTGGCCACTTTACAAGGCTTGTAGGTTGAGAGTGGGTAATAGAGAATAACATGCTAGATTACACTTCGAGAATCATTAATAGCAAAATTACAAGGCTTCTTTTGGCAAAAAGGGATTGAATACAATAAAGTGTGGCATGTATCTAGGTTTTTAGGTGACATTCCATTGTATCCACCAAATATTCTCCCCTTCTTATTCATTGCACGTCCTCGTGTAGTTGCATTTGATTGTAGCTTGTAGTAGTTTGTCAGCCTTTTTTCTAGCGTCCTTGTGAGTCGCCTGAATTTCTCTGATTGTGCTTGGATCTCTATGTTTGTTGACAATGAGGTTTGTCAACATTGAATACCACTGAAACTCGATGCCAGGCCAGTACGACTGCAGTGCTATTGAATGAATCCAAATTATGCTAAGGAGGTAAAGGAAGAGATTGACAACCTTCTAAAAGCTGGGTTCATTACTAAAGTAGCCAGTAGTGATTGGTTGTTTCCTATTGTGGTTGTGCCTAAGAAGAATGGGAAGTTAAGAGTATGTGTAGATTATAGGAAATTGAATGCTCAAACCATCAAGGACCCATTTCCATTACCCTTCACAAATATGTTACTTGATGAAATTGCAGGATATGAGATGTATAGCTTTATGGATGGGTATAGTGGTTATAACCAGCTACAAATTGCTCCTGAGGATCGGGGAAAGACCACTTTTTATTACGGGGTGGGGAGCATTTATGTATCTGGTAATGCCATTTGGCCTTTGCAATGCACCGGCCACTTTTCAATAGGCCAAGGCACCTAAGAATGCATCAGAATTAAGTTCTTTTATGGGATATATTAATTTTCACAGAAGGTTTGTGCACAAGTTTTCTTCTCAAGCATTACCATTGTGTATGAGCTTACAAAGAAAACCAACAAGTTCAGCTGGACTGCTCAATGTGAAGAAAGTTTGCAGAAATTAAAGAATGCCATCGTTAGTAAACCAGTTGTTCGACAACCAGATTGGGATGTCATTTTCCATGTTCATGTGGATGCTTTGGGACTGGAAATAGAAGCAATTCTAGCTCAGCCAGAAGGAAGAACTGACTATCCAGTATACTTTTCCAGTTTTGTAGGTTCAGTCAAGCTGGACAAGGATATACAACTACTGAAAGAGAAGCCTTAGGGATGGTTTTTAGTGCCACCAAATTCAGACATTATTTGTTGGGCAAGTTGTTTCATTTCTATGTGGATCATCCAGCCTTATTATTTCTGATTAATAAAGTTATTCTATGTGGATCATCAAGCCTTATTATTTCTGATTATCCTCATGGAATTTGAATTTTGTAGTTTCCATAAACCTGGCAAAAACCATTATGGTGATGATTTTTTATCTAGGAATACAGAAGGCTACTCTAAGGAGTCTTTAAGAGACGAGCTAGTAGATGCCAAACTTTTTCAGCTAGAAGCGGCAGAGTCAATCGATCCAGAATTGTATGAAGTATATCAGTTCCTGTCTAAGGGAGGGTCTCCAAATGATTGGACTCAGAATCAGAAGAAGGCTTTGGTTATTAAAATCCTTAAGTTCACTATTATTGGCGGCTCACTCTACAGATTGGGTGTCGATGGGATTCTTCGCCAATGTGTGCCTATGGAGGGTAGAAGTCAAGTTATTGCAGAGGCACATAATGGAAATTCTAGTGGAAAATTTTCTATTGATATTACTTTCAAGAAGATTCTGCAGGCTGGGTTATGGTGGAAGAATTTAATATCTGATGTGAGAAGCTTTTGCAAAACCTGTGATATATGCCACAGAATGGGTAGACCCACAGCAGCAGACACGACTCCTTTAACACCAGTCCAACCACTACTGGGTGTTTTCATGAAATGGGATCTGGATTTTATGGGGCCATTCAAAAAGATTACTCCCAGAAAGAATAGATATATATTAATGGCTACCTGTTATGTGATTAAGTGGGTTGAGGCTAAGGCTCTTCCCAACAACACAACAAAATCTAAGGCTAGGTTCCTATTTGAGAATATTGTCTGCCGATACGGATGTCCTTTGGAGATTGTGTCAGACCAAGGTACACATTTTATAAATGACACTATGGATATTCTCATGGATATTCTTTCAGCCAAGGATCGGAAATCAACACCTTACTATCCTAGATGCAATGGGCAAGCGGAAAGCAATAACAAGACAATCAAGACTATCCTTACCAAGATCATGCAAAAAAAGCCAGAGCAGTGGAATTTGAAACTTCAAACTGCTCTATGGGCATATAGAACAGCTTATAAGGTCACTACTGGTTTAACACCATTTAAAATGATGTATGGCACTGAAGCTGTTGTACCAATGGAATTTATCATACCCAGTCTCAGAATGGCCATCGAGCATGGCTTGAATTTTAAACACAATCTAAAAAAGAGACAGGAAAGAGCTAACATAGCTAGATGAGCTGAGACAGAGGGCTATGCTAGAACAAGAAATTGTTCAGCAATGAAGGAAACACTGGCATGACATACGAATTAAGGTCAGGGAGTTTTAGAAAGGCAATCTGGTTCTCTTATATCAGTCAAAATTAGGCCCTAAGAAACCAAACTTAAAGATAGCCTGGGCAGCACCATTTGAATTTGATTGGGTGTTCTCAAATGGCATGGTAAGGTTGAATGATCTGTCTGGATTATTGTTGTGAGGGGTATATGATGGAGCTAAAATCAAGCTCTATTATTTAGAAGACCAAAAAAATCCAGAATTAGCTATTTTAGATCTTTTCCATGTACAACCAGTTCGAGAGCAAGTCAAAAAGCCAGAACGAGAGAAGTATGGGGACCAATATCAGTTCTTGGGGAAACAATGGTCGAAAGGACAATCAGTGGTAATAATTTCAAAGACAAGAGGAGTTCTTGTCCAATGCATGTCTGCCACATCACTTGCGGTGCACAGAACTCTAGGAACGAAAAGTGGTGGAGCTTTTATGGCACGAACGCGTATAATTGCTCGCAAGTCTCCTGCACGATGCCTGCAGACTATTGTTCATTCACCATCGTCGAGCTCGGAAGTTTCTTCGCTACAGCCACAAACCTCTTTATCCGATGAGAGTGTAGACTGCAGTTTATCTTTGCCAGTCACACCAAGCTACGGGTTTGATGAATCAATTAAGTCATCTTCTTCTTCGTATACTGATTCATCATCTTCATGGTGTATGGGTAGGAAGAAAATGTCGGAGAAAATGTAGGAAACTATACACAAAAACCAAGTCCTTATTGCTGTTGCAAAAGCAACTCTTCTGCTTATTGCTCAAAGGAAAATACAGAGATATGTGTTTATTGCGCAAGCATAGGCCTTACTGGGATTGTGGGATTTTCATGTGGTTGTGCAAGCAACAAGGATAGAGTTCTACACAGCAAATATAAGGCAAGTTTTGGATTCTTTCAACGTCGAAGACGGAAGTGCTATGATCTATGGTAGAAAAGTGCTAGTCACTCCAGAGAACATTGATTTCGCCTTCTGAATGTCAAATGAGCCAAAGCCATCTGTGGCAACTGTAGAGCAAATCACTGCATCTTTGAAAGAAGATGATGCTCCTAGAAAGAAACAAAAAGCCAGTGCACAAGGAGTGCTAGTAGCAGGTATGGACATTTGTGCTGCCTACCACTTTGTGGTTGAAGCTGTGAGTCTTAAAAATAATCCTACTTATGTGTCAGAAAAACTATTTTCTATGCTCTTAGCAAAAATATTGGACTCTACAGTTTCTATCAATCTCTATCAGATATTGTCACACAATGTGCTTCAATAGACTACCAAGTTGAAGTCCGAGAATGTCTTCAAAGCTTGGTATGTTTTGTAGCTTCTTTACTGGGCATCTGCTCTAGACGCCCATGCCCAGGTAATATTGGCTTGGAGCCAGAAGCCATTTCCAGTGCCTAGCAATGTTGAAGTATCTTGAGATGAAGAGTCCCCAAAAAACCAGTTAGTTATCATTGGACAAAAGAGAAAGTCCACACAAGAGGAAGCTGGCAGTTCTAAAAGACCAAGGATGACATTGACTAAAAGCACTACTCTTCTTAAGCAATTAGAAAGCCAGATTCAAACAATGTCCACTCCAAAGACTCGGACCAGTCAAACTGAACAACCTCTCAATCAAACCACTAGTGTAGTTACCCAGTCAACAGGGCAGATTTTAGCAACTACCAGTACGAGACAGGACCAGTGCTGAGCAGCCAGCAGATTAGACTAATAAGGGAAAAGTGCCAACACCTTCAAGTCCACTAGGAAAGGTTTCCATTCCTTATAGTGAAGCTGCCGTAAGATTAACAAAGAAAGACAGACTACAGCAGTTGCAGACTCATCCTCTCACAGGACGTCTAATTCTGCAGAAATCTAATTATTTTACACTACCATATATGGCTCCTGTCCCGGTTTATGAGCCAACTGTCTGTGACCTAGCCACAGTGCAGGATGGTTGTTTTGTACTAATTCAGTCTTCTTGGAACACTATTGTGAATGCCATAAGACAAATGCTAGATACTTCAGTGTCAGATGATGAATTAACCAAGGCAAAAACTGAATTGAAGAAAGCTGAGCAGCAAATTGAAAAGATGGAGCAGGAGAGGGCCGCCTAGACGCTGTGCCAAGTATCATTGAAGCTTAGCCGACTAGGACCATTCAACAAAAATTAGAAAATAGGTTATCCAAGGTGGAATCTGAGGTACGGACTTTGAGGGAAGAAAAGGTAGAGGCTGAAAGGGCTGCAAACAGATTTGAAACTCTACTGAGAATGAAGGAAGTTGATTTCAACTCCTTGCTGGATTTCCACACTGCTGTGAAAGCCACCTTAACATAAAAATACATCTATAAAAATCTTCCTGAGATATTAAATCTAGAAGGGAATGTTGTTTTCAATATAGACAATTTGAGGAATCTCATGGAGACAATTCACAGTGACTTGCAAGACAAACTCTCTGAATATAACAGTGCTCTGTCAAATCAAGCTTCCTTGTTTATTTTGAGTAGCAAAATAACCTTGAGGAAGATGATGATAAGGAAGAAGCTGATGAAGAAGAGAAGGGGGAGGAATTTGAAGAGGGGCATCATGATGATGGCCATGGTAATGACGACTCTCCTCCATCTCCACCTCCAGGACCTGGTAATGGTGGAGCGGGTGCTACAGGAGTCTACATAGATGGTGGCGTACAAATATGCATCATGAGTGAAAAGATGGTGCACCACCTAGGTCTAGAGGTGAGTAGGCCGGCACCCTGCCAGCCAAAATGGCAAATAATGTAAGAGTGAAATGCGTAGGCATTGTGAATGCGGTCAAAGTAAGGGCATTCAATACAGAAGTGGAGGTAGACATCTTTGTCATGCCACACAAAGGGGAGGGCTACCCTATCATTCTTGGGAGACCTTGGCTCATGGCTATGGAAGCTAAGAAAGACTGGAGCCCCAGAATGATTGAGATGGACGCTAAAGGGAAGTCCATATTCTACAACATGAGGACTACGAAGCAACGCAACATGATCTTGGAGGCTTCAGAAGATGAGTCCACTAGTGACTATTCGTCCACCTCAGGAGAAGAGACAACAAAAACAGAAGAGAGTGACAGTAGCATCGAAGTGATGGGGGTCATCCTTAAAGACTCAAAAACATTGACACAATCTGAAGCACCCCCGAAAAACCAAGAGGAACCATCAGGTATGCAATCCTTAGAGGATACAAGTAAGTTAAATCGGATGCTCTCAAATGAGTTAACCGATGAAGAGAGGAAGGAATATGTCTCCATGCTAGGTAACTTCACTACATTGTTCATTGATGGTTATGATAAGATCACAGGAATCACATTAGTACAACACCACATAAAACTCAAGGAAGGAAGTAAACCCGTAGTGCAAAAGCTCAGAAGACTTGGGGAAATCCAACAAGAGGCACTACTCAAAGAAGTGAGTAATTTGCTATAGGTAGGTTTCATCTACCCCATCGAAGACTCAGAATGGGTCTCTCCAATAGTAGTCACACCAAAGAAGAATGGCAAGTGGAGAGTTTGTGTGGACTATAAACCTCTCAATGTAACCACAAAGAGGGATCACTTTCCCCTCCCATTCCAAGATGAAATTCTCAAATGAAGTGGAAGGTCATGAGCGCTACACAGTATGTGATGGATACTTAGGATACGTTAGGATTAGCATTGCGGAAGAAGACCAGAAAAAGACAACTTTCATAACACCATGGGGATGCTTTGCTTACAGAGTGATGCCTTTTGGCCTCACCAACGCTTTGGACACATTTCAGCGCTATGTGACCTTTGTCGTCCAACTATACTTTGGAACGTCAATACGTGTCTTCATAAAGGTTTTTTGCATCTATAGTTCACACTCCCTCCATTTGAGCAAAGTCTATGATGGCGTGACCAGGCTACAAACCTTGGGTGGCCAACTCAACGTGGATAAGTGTCACATTGGTGAAAGCAAAGTCACTCTCCTTGGCCATGTAATTTCTGAAAAAGGGATTGAGGATGACACTAGCAAGATCCAAGATTTTGTATATTTGTCATCACCCACCACAGCTAAGCAGTTGGTTTCTTACAACAAGTCACCCAGAGGAATGTCTTCTCATGGAGTGAAGAGAATGAGCAGCAATTTACCGAGGTGAATCAAATCCTAGCTACGCTTCCCACCATTTCACCCCATAAGTGGGACGAGCCATTCTATGTGAACCCCAGTGTACGAAGCGATACACTTGGAGCCGTACTAATGCAAAAGGACCCCCAAACTTCTTTCATGCGTCCTATTTACTTCTCTAGTCGTGTCATGACCCCATCAAGAAAGGGATTCACCGAAGTAGAACACATGGTTCTTGCAATAATGTTTGCTACCACAAAGTTCCGCTCCTATCCTCTACCTAGAACCTTTGTAATTCTAACAATGGAGGAGGTTTTTCCGTATGTAATGCGACACATGGCTGTCTCATCTAGGATCTCTAAATGGATGGTTAACTCCATGCAAGTAGAAAACTCCACCAGGGCTAGTTTAGCGGGTATTCTTACTCATCGCCACTATGAGAAGAAGCTGAAGGTCAACAAGGAAGCAAGTAGAGACACCAATGGTAGAGAGTCCTAAGCTAAAAAGAGTTCACTCTCTTTTCTTTGACGGGGCATACAAGAGAACAATGGACCAGTCTGCAGCTGGCATAGTCGTTTTCAATGAGCAACTACACTCCCACTCCAACAACAAAGCAGAGTATGTAGCTTTAATTCTTGGGTTAAAACAATGTATTTTGCAAGGGATTCAATGCCTAAATGTGTTTGGCAATGCTTTGCTTCTGATCAAGCAGATAAATGGCACTTGGGATTGTAAAAATCAGGTTTCACTTGGTCAACTATGCCAAGTTAAGGATCTTTTAAGGACGTTTGAAGGAGTGCAACTATTTCATGTCCCCAGGATAGAAAATCAGGAGGCAGATGCTCTAGCCAAGGAAAGAATACAAGACGTTCCCGTAGGAGCAATCAAATTGAAACTAACCCTCTCTCAAGGTAGTGATGTATTATCTTTCTAGATACAAGATAATATCTGGAACGATACACTAAAGTCCAGAAATAGTGGTTGGTAAGGAAGGCTACAAGATACCGCCTTGTAAATGACCACTTATATTTTAAGGGCAAGGATCAGATTCTCAGACGAGTGCCAACCTCCAGTGAGATTATAGAGGTAATTTCAAGTTGCCATGATGGTGTCTATGGCGGTCATTTTTCTTTAGATATCACCAGTAGGAAGATTCTATAGGTAGGATGCTCCTGGCCTAGTCTAAAGAGGGATGTACATCATTGGTGTCAAACATGCAAGGCCTGTCAAGTGGCCAGTGATTGCACACTAACCTATGATCCACAGACTCCTATCATCTCATATGGTCCATTGGAGAAATGGGGAATAGATGCAATCGGTCCTCTACCAAGGGCCCAATCAGGAAAACTATACATTCTAGTTGGCGTAGTAGTACTACATGACCCGATGGGCAGGAGCAGTAACCACCACCCGCATTACAGCCCAAGAGGTAGCAAAGTTCATATTTGAGCACATCTATTGCCGTTTTGGCACTCCTCTTGTGATAATATCAGATAGGGGACCAGGTTTCAGAGGCGATCTGGTGGGAGAACTGATGAAAAATTTAGGCATCACATGCCGACATTCCACACCATACTATCCACAGTGTAATGGCCTAGTAGAAAAGGTAAACGAAATGATCTGCAAAATCATCACAAAGTAGGTGAATAACCACACAAGAGACTAGGATAAACATCTCATGGCCGCTTTATGGGCCTACCGAACGATGTTCCGAACATCATTAGGTTTCACCCCTTTCCATCTAGTTTATGGAAAGGAAGCAATTATACCCATTGAGGTACAGATAGATAGCTTACGAGTCATGGCTAGCCAAATACAGTGCCCAATTGTAAATCTCCGCAACCACATCTTGGATCTGGAAAGGCGTCAACTAGATAAGGAAGATGCAATCAATCACTATGTAGCGCAGGCAGAGCGACGTCGGCTCACCTTCAATCAAGGGCTTAAGGAAAAGGGTCTGGAAAAAGGCATGTTAGTATTGAGATACGACAACAGATTTGACACCAGGAAGGAAAAGAAATTTCAACCCCGATGGGAAGGACCATTCATTGTCAAAAGGTGCTATGACAACGGCAGGCAGCTCTATAAGCTAATGGAAGCAGATGGGAGAATTCACAAGACTAGAATCAATGGATGGAGGCTAAAAAGCTATTTCCTTAGTTTTGATCCAGAGTTCATGCTAGATATTCTAGAAGAGGGGGAACCTTCCAACTCCACGACTAAAGAATGAGAGGTACGGCTAGAAGCATGAATGCCTCTAGCCAGATGGGAGGGCTAATGACGGCCAATTTTTGAAACCGCGACCGCGAGAACCAAACCCGAAGAAGGGGAGAGCATATTACCAGAGGAAAAACAAAAAAAAAAGGGAAGTTCTTTACCATTTATCACCCTTTAGGCTTAACCACTAGCGGGGCACCACCAATTTGGCTACGCCTCTCCATTATCGCCAGAAGACAACGTCTCTCTCTCCTACTACTCCGCTCTACCAATTCTCTCTCACTTACACTACTACTACATCACCTGGCTCAGTGGGCACATAAGACGGGATACCACTGTCACACTCCCTCTGGCGGGCCACCAGTTTTGTAAATATTCTCTCTCTCTTTCATTTTTTCCTCTCTCTCTCTCTCTCTCTGTGCTTGTCCATATCCCAGCCCTAGCGGGCCGCCATACTATAACCCCCCCCCCCCCCCCCCCCCCCCATCTCCCCTCTTGTCCATACCCCCTTCGGCCTCACTCTCCTCCCTATACCCCCCCCCCCCTGTTTTCTTCCCAACTCTGGCGGATCACCGGTCTATAAACACCCCCCCCCCGCTATCTTCCCCTCCCATTAGCTCTCTCTCTCTCTCTCTCTCTCTCTCTCTCTCTCTTGGGAGAGCGGTCCCGCAGACAAAAGGAAAGAATATATCTCTCTCTCTCTCTCTCTCTCTCTCTCTCTCTCTCTCTCAACACTCCCCTCCACATAGCCACTCTTTCCCTATTTTATCCCCCCCCCTCACTTACACACTCTCTCTCACTCTCTACCACGGTGGGAACCTGCCATAAACATACTCTCTCTCTCTCTCTCTCTCTCTCTCTCTCTCTCTCTCTCTCTCTCTCTCTCTCTCTCTACAACCATAGTCCCCTCCCCCTTTCCCCCTCCGTTGACCATACCCCCCCTCTCTTCTCACTCTCTGTAGAACGGGGCTTTCTCATCCCGCCTCGCGTGTGCTCTCTCGCCTGTGTCGCGCCAACCCCTATGGGTGGAGTAGAACCGCACACACCCCATCTCACCCACACCCCACACACACACACCACCCTTCCCCTCTCCCCCCGGAGCATGCTGGCCCTCTTCCTCTCACCCCCTTCTCTGTCGTGCTCGCCCTGAGCAGCCCGTGTGGGCGCAGGTTAATATACACACACACACTTCACCCCCCCCCCATTGCACACACACACATACACCCCTCAACACACTCTCCCTCTCTCACTCATGCTCTGCGTTGCGTTCCCTGCAACAGTAAACCACCAAAAAAGAATTTATATATATATATATATATACATAATATATCCCCCCCCCGTTCCCAAGCACATTGGCTGCCGACACACACATATATATACACACTCACGCTCACGCACCCATACATACACACGCACGCATATACGCACGCACCAGTAAAATACAAAAAAAACGAAGGACTCAACAACATCGATGCCATCGACAAGAAGGAAGACGACCTAAATCTCGCGACACCGACACCGAAACAAGCAAAGGTGCCGAAGGCATGCCCTGGCCGACCCTGAAAGTGATGAACGCGCTACACGGACTCACCAACAAGGCTGCCATTCACCGGCATCACGTCCACGATGCCCTCTTCAGTAAAACCATAAATTATTATCATTTATTTCCCAGTTTCCAACCAAATCTTGTAAAAATCCCAAACAAAAGGATAGAATCTCTGCCTCTCTCTCTCTCTCTCTCTCTCTCTCTCTCTCTCTCTCTCTCAATTCACTCCCCTCCACATAGCCACTCTTTCCCTATCATTCCCCCCCCTCACTCACACACTCTCTTCCACGATGGAAACCTTCCATAAAGATACTCTCTCTCTCTCTCTCTATACAACCATAGTCCCCCCCCCCCCCCCCCCCCCCCTTTCCCCCTCCGTTGACCATACCCCTCCTCTCTTCTCGCTCTCTGTTGAACGGGGCTCCCTCATCCCGCCTCACGCATGCTCTCCTGCCTGTGTCGAGCCAACTCCTGCGGGCGCAGTAGAATTGCACACACCCCATCTCACCCACACCCCACACACACACACCACCTTTCCCCTCCCCCCCCCCGACGCATGCTGGCTCGCTCCCTCTCACCTCCTTCTTTGCCGCGCTTGCCATGAGCAGCCCGTGCGGGTGTAGGTTAACACTAGGTTGGTAATTGGACACTTTTATGTCCTGGGACACTTTTATGTTCTATTAAGTGACCATTTTCATTGAATTATGTCAAGAGTTTCAAAATGGGTTTTGAGGTGCTATTTGTCTAGAAAGTTGTCTCATGAGCTGAAAAAAAACTCGACATTTTTTTGGAATATCAATTCCATCTTTAACCTTGTCCTTGCACAACATTTCACAACCTAAACTGTGTGAAAAAACAGGTCCTGTTTTTGTCTTTTTTCAACTTTTTGCAACTATACCACTCTAGCATTCATGTTTGTGAGGTCTATAATGCTAGAGAACTATCTTTAGTAGTCCTCAAGGTGTCCTAATGCTTCTAGGGAGAAATAAATGTTAAAGTTGTAAGTTATGACCAAATTACAAAAATTGTCAAATCCTGTTTTTTAGCCAATTTTAGCTCTTCTATGATTTTTTGGTGGCTTTCATGATATCCAAATGCAGTTTTGATTTTCTATGTCGCATATTGTAACATAAAGCTAATATTCCTTGAGTTTTGGGGCACCTAATACCCTATTTTGCATAGTAGACAACGATGGTTGATTTTTTCAATTATAGAAGAAAACGAAACATTTTAGTATATCAAGTATAGCTTTTTCAATATTGTTAGTTTCTTGTGACAACTACACACATTTTGTAGGTAGTAACCATATCTAGTCATAAGGATCAAATTTGGCTAGATATTGAATAGTTTCTATGGGATTCTACAACTCATAATGTTGAACCCAGTTTTTTCATGTTTGCTGTATTTAGTACTTCATCTTTGTCCCCAAGATTCCCCTTGGTAAGAGATGTATTATTGTTTTGACATGCTCCATGGCTCCTTATGAACCTAAAGGACAATAGGGAACTAAGAAAACATGCATATATTATTTGTATTGAGCGTGGCTATAGAAACTTTGATGATAGGTTTGCAGAATGATAGAAATTCAACTTTTTCGTACCTATTTCTTTTGGCAAAACAAAAAATAGTGAGTGAGAAGCAATCATATGTTCTGATCACAAACCCATTGAAGTTAACTAGGGAATTTATCTCAAGTCCTACAAAAATCCCTAATCTTATTTTTATGCAACAAAACGTAAGAAATGACTGTTTTGATGAAAATGTACTGGTCCATCAACTTTGGAGGCTTGGTGTGACCAAAAGATGAGAAATTTTACAAGTTTCTTATTTTTTCCATGTGTAGTAGGCCTGGAACTATAACCTCATGAAAGGATTTTACAAAATGAGTGGATCTACTATAGTTTTGGAGGTTTTTTTCAAAACCCTAAAAGGACACTTTTATGTCCTGTTAGGTTACCAACCTAGTATTAATATACACACACACTCACACACACACACACACACACACACACACACACACACACACACACACACACACACACACACACACAGAGTTCACCCCCCCATTGCCCCCCCCCCCCCCCCCCCCTCAACACATTCTCGCTCTGCGTCTCATTCCCAACAGTAGTAAACCACCAAAAAAATAAATAAATAAATAAATAAATAAATAAATATATATATACATAATATAACCCCCCCCCGTTCCCACGCACATTGGCCGACACACATATATATACACATACTCACGCTCATGCAGCCATACATACACACATATATATACACATGCACGCATATACACACGCACCAATAAAATACAAAAAAGATGAAGGACTCAACGATATCGACGCCATCGCCAAGAAGGAAGACGACCAAAATCTAGCGACACCGACACCGAAACAAGAAAAGGTACCGAAGGCATGCCCCGACCGACCCCGAAAGTGATGAACGCGCTACACCGACGCACTAGCAAGGCTGCCATTCACCGGCATCACGTCCACAATGCCCTCTTCAATAAAACCGTAGGTTATTATCATTTTTTCCTAGTTTCCAACCAAATCTTGTAAAAATCCCAAACTTGTAAATTTTCATCTCTCTAGGTGATGGTCACAAAGGCCCACCTAGAGGTTTTCCTTATAATAACTCCCAAGAAAAATCAAGGGTCAACCACCCAGGGCCCACCACCTTGCTTTGTCTCCCTTGATTATATTACCATAATCAAGCTAGATTACCCTAATCTAAAGCAGTGAGCACCTATAAAAAGGGAGTGTGAGGTCACTATCGAGGGGAGGCAAGTTCATGAGAGGTAAGCACTTGGTAGTATTTTGGTGGGAGGAATTGGAAACATTTGCATCACAAGAGAGGGGACTTAGCGTAGTGGTTTGCTTTGGGAATTGTATGATGTAAAGGAAGCTATCTCCACATCTCGAGGGCCAGCAGTCAATCCACACACACTCATGTTAGCAAGGTTTCATGTCAATGAGTCATCTCTAGAGAACGCACCAAGTAGGTTCACTATCTATCCCACTATCTCTCTATCACAATGATGTGCCACCTCGCTGGAAATAAGGTTGCTGTAAATATGGCAAGAGAATAATTCTCCCTCACACCCCCAAGGGTTTTCATCACATGTCTATTCTCTCTATTCTGTGTGTGTGTGTGTGTGTGTGTGTGTGTAGAATTTGTGATATTTCAAATCACCATTGTCTGCATCCTAGCCGCTCAAAGTTAGGTGGTGCCCCCTGTTGGTTTCACTGTAACCGGCTTGAGGCGTGCATCGGCTCCTGGTGTTTTAGAGGCCGTCGGGATCCGTGTCCTGCTTTGTTCTCGTCAACGATTCCATAAGAACTCAAAGGGTGACAAGGTGATCAATAGTGCTATGATGCTTTTTAAAACCTGCTTGGCCAAGCGCACGTTTTCCATTCTTTTTAGCCCATTCACTTATCTTCATCTCCATGATACATCCAAATAACTTTGCCATCAAAGAACCAACCATTATAGTGCGATAGTTGTTCACATTGTTTGCATCTCCTCCTTTGTACAAAGGTCTAAACCAATTTTCACTCCAATCATGAGGCATGCATGCCATGCTGAAGTGCAAGGTTAAACATATTGCATATCCAATATCATGTTTTCTTGATTGTCCATTTAATCATTTCAACCTTTACACCTTGAAGGTCCCTTGTCTTGCGGGTAGAAAGTTTCTCAAGTGCGTGGCATACATCTTCAATGGTAAAGAAGGGAGCTATAGCACTCAATATTATCAACATTGGGCTGCTCATAGAGGTTCTTGCAATGCATACACATATCCTCAAGAGTCAAGTCACCAAAGCTCTTGACGTGCTTTCCTTTTAGAGTTTTCCAAAACCTGCCACATGCACGTGCTTTCCCTTGAGCTAAAAGAAGTTGTTTTTTGACTTCGCACCTTCTCCTCTTCTTTTGAACAAGTGCTTTGTATGTGTTTGAACGTTGCAAGTAAACTTCCTTGTCTTGCAAAAGGGTAGCACCAAAAAGAAATGGTGTGACATGGAATGTAGTTAGCCCTAAAACACTTGCTAAGATTGGATGCAAGCAGTAGCGCAGTAGATTCTTCTTCTCTACGTGCACACGAAGTCCCTTGATGGAAGCACTGTAGGAGGTGAATGACACGTTCCCTTTTAGACATAGGGATTGTTTGCATCTGTTAGGTTTTGTGCTTGTAGCCCTACGGCTCGCACACGGCGTATAGCAAGTCCTTGGAAGTGGTCAAAGATTGGATACAAAAATTGTTGACTACTCGGTGTATATCCATATCCATGTTAATCAATTTTTCTTTTTCACTTGAAAAATGTGAAGTCATCCTTACATCATTTTCATTTGACCACAGGCAAGGCATAAAAGGATCAATTGAAGCCAAATACTCTAAAATATATACAAATGCCTCTTGCACAATCCACCCTTCGGCCATGGATGCCTCTGGTTGGATTTGTAGTCACATAAAGTCTTTGAGAATTTTAAAAACTTCTCTAAAAAGAACATTTATCATGCATGCATGACTCCACATATAGTTATCTTCCCAATCACATGAGCTAGGAGGTGGACTTGACTAACAAAAGGAAATGAATCCTCAATGGCACACATGGTTTCCATAGAAAGCATTTGAGAAGCAAGTATGGCATCTATTTCATTTTTTTTGGAGCTTACAAATTTACAAGGTAACACACAAGAGTGCACTAAAGCAATTGTTATTGCTTGCTTTTGGCTAGAAGCTTGTGCTGCATGATTTCTCTTGGTTGTTCCAGATTGAGCTACAACTTTTGGTAACCATATTTGAGTGTTACCTTCATAAAATCCGTGCTCTTCGAGTAGCTTGATTAAAATCATCCACTGTTGCGTTTGTTTGTGTTGGGTAGCTTCATTAAAGTCTGACTTTGTCACCCATACTTTTTTTGTTGATTGCTTGGAAGATCTTTTCTTCTGCCTTTTGTTGTTGTTATTTCACCTGCATACCTTGTTTGTTTTCTGTTGATAGCTCGACTTGATCTTGAGAGAAATTCTTTCTTGCGGTGAGTAGATCCAGGCTATTACTTTAGGCTTTTTGGCCCAAACATTAGTGTTTCCTTGGAAGTAGCCATGACTAGTGATTGACTCATTTGATGCTACTCACTCGATGACCTTGGGTTGTTGAAATTGAATTCATGCTTGATATATCCAAACTGGGTCTTTGACTTTAATGTGCTCTTTGGATACCAACACTTGGTTGATTCTCTTCAACTTCTTTTGGAGGCTTTCTTGTTGCGATGGAAACTTGGGTTGATAGAATGGTTTCCATTGCAATGTTTATGGTGTGACTCTTGAGGTAGAGGCGACATGGGAAGTTTGATGGAGGGTCATTGAATGTAAAGTTTTCTTGCAAGGTTGATATACTTCAAAGTTTACCTTAGCTTTACCTTTTTCTGCTATGCTTGGTTGCTCCCGATTTGCATTGACTTGAGGTGCTTTTGGGGCTTTTGATGGTGTTGTTGTTGAATATTCTCCTTGTGGTTGAAAGAAGATGTTCCTTCAGCTTTTTGTCAGGATCAAACTCTCTTTGATATGATGGGAGTCAATTATGTGGAAAGTGTCCCATAAGAGATGGCCGATCTTCTTTCTTATCCCTGTTTTTCTCTTGATCTTGTGTTCGTTGAACATTTGACATTGAATTTGGAAATTTTTCTCCTTCATCTGCTTTCATGGGATTTTCTTGATTTTACTTCTTTGAAACAGCTTTTGGTGATTCTTCGGGTATGTCAATGATGACATATTCTCATGGTTACTCTGCTTCCTTTGTTTTCACTTTGGCTTCATGCTCCATGATGTAGCAATTTGTCTCACCTTTTTTTTTCACACTCCAAAACCTCATTAGCTTCCTCCAATACCTTTATTGTAAATAAAAGCGTTATGTCATAGCCTTCTTCATCGCAAAATTTGGTAATGGTTACCTTGTTTATGTAGACATCAAGAGTTATCAGTATTTGATTCCATCCAAAGGATTCAAAAAAATCCTCTAGAAATGGTTCCTAATGTAACCTTCATCTTCTATTGAACGCTCTAGGAGGCAATCTTCCTTTCTAAGACTCCCGCATTCTGATGCCCTGCACATCCAAATGTGCACTTTGTTTTGCAACCGAGTAGTGTTGTGCAGCCCTGCTTCCATGATGGGGAAAAGAGAAGAGAAATGCAAGTTAAGCTTCTTTGGAGCCTACACATTTATTGAGCAGTGATCAGGGCTTGTTAATAGGCCAAGTTTAATCATTAACGTATGCCAGATGCAACTTTAAAGGGCCAACAAATTCCTTAATGATGCTAAAAAGGAGTATGATTGAAGTGAGCATAGATAGGAAATTATGATTTAGTACTGAAGTGCTTGAAGTGACTCTACCAACCTGTCTTTACGGCTCATCGATTGGGGCTACGGTGAAGAAGTTTGAGTCAATTGCAGATCCGTACCGGATTGGGCAACTGGAGTTGAGGGGACAAAAATGAATTGAATGCATGTGCCTAAAGTGCTCACCTTATGGAGCACATGAGTCTTTTCAGATCAGTGATTGGAGTTACGGTTACAAAGATATTGCCAGATTAACTTTCATCAAGGGCCAATTTCGTACCACTCTAGTCGGCTCGGTTGGTGTGCCATCTGGGAATTTTTGACTTTGAACAAGTTTCAAAATGTTATGTAGCAATGCTTTGGTTGATATGTTGTGGAAGTGAGCACAGATGGGAGATTATGATCTAGAGCTGCCCGTGCTTGAAGTGCTCTACCGACATGTCTTTACGGCTCGTCGAATAGGGCTATGATGAAGAAGTTATGGCAGTTTGAAGTTTGAGTCAATTGTAGATCCGTACCGGATTGGGCAGCTGCAATTGAGGGGACAAAAATAAAGTGAATGCGCAGGCGTGTAGTGATCACTTGGTGGAGCGCATCGGTATTTTCAGATTTGTGATTGGAGTTACGGATACCAAGATATTGCCAGATTAAATTTCACCGGGGGCCAGTTTTGTACCAGTTGGTTCAACTCGGTCGGTGTGCCATTGGGGAATTTTTCACATCGACCAAGTTTTAAAATGTCATGCAGCAATGCTTTGCTTGATATTTTGTGCCTAGAAAGAACATTATTTACTGGAGATTATTGATAGCAAAAAATGCCCAACACGGCTACGGCTTGAGCAGATATGAAGTCAAGGATCTCTCTCAAAATTCAATTACCTATACTAGCATCTTGAAGGCTACGCCATGGAAAATGACAGAAAAATTCACGATGATATTGTTAGTCAAAGACTGTTGGGGACGAAGAAGCTATTTGATTTTGGCCGCCCAATCGATCCATGTATGCCTAATGTGGTGCCGTTACGAAAGCACAAGAAGCTCTTCATGAGCTCATTGTCCAAAATGATGTCTCATGGAGTGTATTGATTGGACAATGTGCATGCCAAATATGGTGCCTTTATGTATGCCAAATGGGGTGTCCTTGAGTGAAACCAGCCACCCACTTGGTAAATTAAAAGAGGGGCTTTAGAGTGTGAAGGGGGGAAAAGAAATGATCCATGGCATGGACAGGAAGTGAAGGAGGCGCAGGAAGTGAGGAACTACTTGCACTGGGCTTGAGAAGGCTCAGACTCCCTCGAGCATGAGTCTAAAACTGATCAACTCGCCATGGTGCCCTTTTTTGGAACTTCTTCCATACGAATTCATGCAGGTCATCATTCAAGCCTGCCACATCATAACACCCGCTCCCATGCCACGTTAGTAGCGACGGCGTCATTGAGGTGAGGGGGGGTGCTATTTAAAGAAAAAGGGGTTATTGCATGAAGCAACGAATGAAGGCAAGGTTTAATGAAGTAAGGAAAAGTGGTAACGAGTAGGAGAGTTGAAAACTTTGCAACAAGTCGAGCCTTATGGCGATCGATCTCACCATCCGGCTTGCGTTTTAACTTGTAAACCCACTTTGTACCAATGGCATTTTTGCCAGAAGGCAAATCACATAAGGTCCATGTGTCATTTTCTATAAGTGCATCATATTCTGATTGCATGGTAGCCATCCAATTTTCTGAATTCTGTGCTTCATCAAAAGACAGAGGCTCCTCAACATCATGTAAGCTAGACACAGCCAAAGCATAACAATCTGATGCATAAGATGCATGGCGAGAGCCTGAACGAGTACGACTAGACAAAGGTGCATCCAATTTACTGCCACGCAAAGTGTGCACCAGCCATTTAGGCATACCTCTAGCCTGCTCATTTTCATCCCTTTCCTCATCAAGTACATCATGTACATCTGCATCAGTAATAGGCTGATCTCTAACATTTTCAGAAACCCCCATAGGCTGTTCATTTTCCTCGTTGGAACTTACATTTGTATTTCCACCACTGAAAAGAGGCAACAAAGTGTCATAAATGTCCTGTTAGCTTACATTACTGTCTCTAGTACATGACAGCAAGGGCTGAACAGAATCTTCCACAAACACTACATCCCGTTGTGAGCGGGATGGAAACACACACAACGCCTCTATAATGACCCGACACACACTCTTGGGATGATACACACACACATTATGGGGCACCACTCGGCTTACACAACCAGCCTGGCCGAGACAGGAAACACACAGACGGAGTGAGAAGAGAGAGATTCCCACTTGCCCACTCAACACTCACACATACACACTCACACACACACTCTCAATTCAGCTCAAAGGAGGCAAATTGCTGTTGTTTAGACTCAATGAAACTCAACCCAACACCAATGGGGCAAATAGTTTACACAGTATTGAGGAAATACACCAGATACAACCACAAAGTTAAGCAGAGGCTTCACTCACCGGAGAAGATTACACAGAAAAATAGCAAAAAGTCTGTGAGGAATTTGGCAAAATGGACAGTGCCATTGCGTCCAGAACTCCCAAAAACCCCACCCTACAATGTCACAGTGCTCAAATCCGACCTCGGATGAGCAGTTTAGGGCCAAAAAATGCTCCAAAAACAGCAAAAACACACTTGCGGCTGTTCCTCCTCTCTTCTCCACGTTTTTTCTGATATTCTCTCAGTGTTTTCAGTTCCCACACTTAGCTTTATTAGTTGGGTACCCTTGGCCTTTTAGATGACCTCAAACGGACCCCGAACAGGCCAAAAACTAACCTCGCAGTGCATAGTTGTCACCTTTTTGCATCATCCGTACACCTGGCACTCAGTTTTTCCAAATAATGCATCCCGCAACCACGTGAAGTGGCCCCAAAATGTGGTCCTCATGATGACCTTTCTGCATAAGTATCACAAGAAAACACCCACGTCGTGTCCATACTTCTCCGCGTGCAAGTATTGACCCCGTTCGACCTCCTGACGCCACTCGATGCCATCTGACGCACCTGCTTACCTCATGTCGTCGGCCCGCGGATAGCTTCCTCAAGAATTTTTACATGCTACCAACTCCTCCTTATTGTAGAAAAAACACAGTGGTACTGGTAATAGTGAAAATCGATGCACTATGTACACCCTGTCCTACCTGTACACATGTGGGACCCACATAACCACCTGGCTCTGAAAAATGGGCAATTCTTTATTTGATGCACCATGCATGTATATGTACATATGCGCAATCCCTTGCTCCAAAAAACTCCTGACATATTTTGCCCATCCCCTAGCCTGCTAGATCATTCATGATCAGCAGCAGCAAAGAGAGATATGAAACTCACCGCATCATAGGTCTCCTCATCCTTCACCAACATTGCTTGCTCCACAGACAGCTCATCTTGCTCCACCATCATTAACCTAGCATGATATAATTTAAGACGCATTCCATTTACCCTTGACTTATGTAGAGTCCCATTCAGGTTAGCCAACTGATATGTGCCAACTGATATGTAAGGCCAACTTGAAAGGGCCTTCCCACTTAATCTGAAACTTCTTTTGGAAGGTGTTGTCCAGCTTACTGTTGTAGCGCAAAATCAAGTCATGTTTCTTGATACCCTTACTTTTGATCTTTTCATTTATCTTAGCCAAAGCCTTATCCTGCATCTACCCATAATGCTCCAATGCGCTCATCCTATCCAACTGGCCCTCTTGTAACTGCAAGAGCCTCTCTTTGAATGCATCACTAGGTGGCCCAAGCAACTTCTCTAACATCTTGACCGCAGGAAACTCTACCTCCACAGGCAATAGTGCTTCCTTTCCATACACCAAATGAAATGGAGTAAACCCTGTACCTGTCTTCACCGAAGTACGGTAAGCCCATAATGCACTAGGCAATTCCAAATCCCAATTCTTTCCTTGGCGCTCTCTCACTTTAGAAAGAATTTGTACCAACTCACCATTGAATATTTCATTTAAGCCATTACACTGCGGGTAATAAGGAGTGGTATGCTGGTGCCTAATCTTCATCTTTGTGCATAAGAAGTCTAGCAGTTTAGCTCTAAATCCTGGCCCCTTATCTGAAAGTAGCTCTAATGGCACCCCAAACTTGCAACATATTTCATCATACACAAATTTTGCCACATCCTTTGCAGTGATATGTTTTACTGCTATAGCCTCTGCTCATCTAGAGAGATAGTCCACTGCCGTCAAGATATAGCTTTTGCCCCTGCTTGTGATAGGTAACGGGCCTATTGCATCAATCCCCCACTTTTCAAACACATCAAACGCCATAATGTTTTTTCGTAGCTCTGGCTTCAACACTCTCTTCCCAAATGCTTGACACCTATTGCAATACCTACACCAATGGTGAACATCCTTGTGCAAACTAGGCCATACATACCCCTCTTGCAAAATCTTATGCAAGGTGATCTTTAGAGCAAAATGGCCACCACACGCGCCTTCATGATTCTCTTCCAACACTCTGTAAAGCTCCTCCCGCCAAGGTACACGTCTCAACACGAGATTAGCCCCTTTCATGTATAAGACATCACCAATCAATTTGTACCTGTATGATCTACGCACAAAGCCATACTTCTTAGACTTCTGAATCTCCTTTGGAATGATTCCTGTTAGCAAAAACTCCTCTTCTTGAGCCAAACTTTCCTGGCCATGATAAAGAGGTAAAGTGGTCCTCAACACAAATAGCTCCCCAATCATGCCTTGAGCTGCTTCATGTGCCTCTCCATTTAGAGCACGTTCAATGTATCTGATGCTCCATGCTTCGAAATTTTTTAACAGGCCTTTAATTCTGAAGCACATTTCCTTCAATGAGGTGTTCTTGCTCTTCCACACACCCAGCACTTGCTTCACCACTAACAAGGCATCACCTTTTATGCTCAACCTTCGAACCCCATGCTTCAAACAAATGTGTAATCCGGCTTCCAAAGTAGCATATTCAGCCTCATTGTTACTATGAGCATCCAATTTGAACCCTCTCTTGCATACTAGCTTCCCCTTTGGATCATAAAGTGCTATACCCCCTGAAGCTGCATCATGGCTCTTTCTGTATGAACCATCAAAGAACAACACATGTGCATTGCTGATCTATGGCACTTCTTCAACTACCTTTCTCACCACCTCTTCCTTAACAATAAGGGGATTCTCGTTGTAGGTCAACAAATCAGCTAGGGTAGCCCTTGTACTATCTTCCAGAAGAAAAGAGAACTCAAACTCTTGCAGCTCAATTACCCATTTCTTCACCACATTTGACATGTTAGTACCATTAATTAACTGTGGCAAAAAGGCATAACTCGTCAAGAAAACAAAAGGCCGTGGTAGCAAGTAATGACGAAATCGTCGACAAGCAAATATTACACTGGCCATCACTAGCTCTACTTCCAAGAACTTTCTCTCCGCTACCAACTTTACTCGGCTTGCAAAATACACTGGCCTCATATAATGGCTGCCCCTCCCCTTTTGCAATAGCATAGTTCCAATGGCATCATCCCCTACTGAGGGATTTACATAAAAAACTTTCTCCCAATCAGGAGCCTGCATGGCTGACAAACCCCCTAACACCTCTTTCACCTCTTGAAACACTTCTTCACACTTGTCATCCCATTGCAATGGATCATGCTTTGCCACTTGTTGTAATGGATAAAGAATCTAAGAAGACAATGGAATAAATCTTGCCATGTACTTCACTTTGTGTATAAAGGTTGCCAATTGCTTCGTACTTGTAGGTGATGGAAGAAGAATAATAGACTTAACCTTATCTGGATCAGCCTCAATGCCATTTTCTGACACCATATGGCCCAATAACTTCACCCTTGGCTGTGCTAGATGACATTTCTTTGGATTTAGTTGTCATCTGCAGCTTCTCATGGTGTTCAACCCTCCTGCTATAAACACAAAAGTCATCCATAAAAGCTTTAACACAACTACCAATGAATGGTTCCAACACCCAATTTGCTCTCTCTTGATAGAAGGAAGGTCCATTTGACAACCCAAATGGCAATACTGTGTAGCAATAGCAGCCCCATGGCGTAATAAAAGTGGTCTTTGTGCGGTCTTTAAGAGCAATCTTCAATTGAAAATAGCCTGAAAAACCATCACACACACTGTACCTCTCATAACCTGCCACTGAATCCAAGATCTGATCGATGAATGGAAGAGGATATGGGTTCTTCTTAGTGGATGCATTTAAGGGTTTAAAATCTACACAAATTCTTCACTTCCCATCCTTCTTTGGACTGACTACAACTGGACTCACCCATTCTGTGGTCTCCACAGGGACTATGAACCCTGCCTTCAACAACTTGTCCACCTCTTCTCGCAAGGCTTCCATTTGCTCTTGACCCATCCTTCTTAGCCTTTGCCGCACTGGCTTAGCACCTTCTTTCAGCTCTATATGCATCTCTTCGCCCTTGAACCCTCTGATCTCTTCATATGAAGTAATGAACAAATCAGGAAAAGTAGCCAGCATGTGCAAATATATATCCTTCTCCATAGTTGAGAGGTCTCCACTGATCATTTGTGTCATCAATTCCTGCTTCTTTGACAACTCAACCTTGGTTTGCATCAGCCCTTCAATCACTTCATAAGGCCCTTCACTTTCATCTTCAACCTCATTCGCAAATGCAACTAAACCAAACTCCTGGATTTCTTTGTCCATTAAAAGAAATGCAACATCAGCATCCTCATCACTGCTGGTAGTGCTATCACTGTCCTCGTCTGTCACTGTGGAAGAGTCTTCATCACTAGACTCATCCTCATCTTCATAAAGCTCCTCTAATCGTTTCCTTGTGTCCATATTATAGAGCTTCTTGGTACCTGTCTTTCCATAGAGTCTAATCGTACCATGTCGCCAATCTTGAACAGCTCCCACTGCACGTAACCATGGTCTGCCTAGTATAATAGGATATGCTCCCAACCCTGCTGGCATCACATGAAAATCAACCACTGCCTTTGCATCATATGCCTCCACTTCTAAGCTCTTTACAACACCCAAGAATTTTACTTTCTGATGGTTTGCCAATCTGATCCGAAACCCTGACACCCTAGCCACTGTGAGACCCATCTTCTCAACGCATGAGTGTGTTATGACGCATATTTGGGCTCCGCCATCCACATAACCTTGTCCCAAATTTTTCCTTTTATGCCACACATCTAGTATTGGACAAATGTCTGGTAGCTCATCCATTGCCAACACCTTTATTGAACCTCTCTCTGGCGCTTTCTCCATTGGGTTAACCATCCTCTTCCACTGTCGCTTTAGTTTAGGCACCATCTCTATAAGCTGCCCAAAAGTAACATCTGCCTTCCTGCTCGTCAGATCCTCCTTCAAGTCATAGCTTAATTGCCCATCCCCTATGTAAAGAATGAGGATGCAAGAGAGCTACACAAGACAAGCACAAAGCACACAGAGATGGAAAGCTTCTTCTTCTTCTTCACAGAAAAGAGAGTACAAAATGACTTAGTGCTAAAGCTGAAAAGTAGCACATATGTACATGCGGTCACTAAGTGTGAACTCGCTAGAAGCGTACTAGGCTGGCACTATAATTGTAGTCCAGCTGTAGAATCATTGGCAGAGATCCTCCGTGTCGGTCACCTAACGTGCCAGTGAGTAAATGCCATAAGCAGCCAAGACCCGTAGTGGATGCCAACTCAAGGTGTAGAGCTTGACATCTCAACACTCCCCCTCGAGCTCTGCATGTCGCAGAGTCCAAGCATAGTCCAGAAACATCGAAGCTTCTCAGCTCCGAGGGCCTTGGTAAAGATATCCGCTATCTACTCCTCTATGCTGACGTAGACCAAGTCGATGTCGCCCGCCAACACTCGCTCTCAAACGTAGTGGTAATGGACCTCTATGTGTTTGGTCCTAGCATGGAACACTGGGTTCCTAGCCAACTGCATGCTGCTGAGGTTGTCACAATGAATGAAAATCTGCTGGTCCACCTGCACTCCCAAGTCCTCAAGTAATGTGTGTAGCCAAGCTACCTCGCATGCCACAACTGCTGCACCTCTGTGCTCGATAAAGCAATCGTAGGCTGCTTTTTGCTGCTCCAAGTAACAGCAACACTCCCAAAAGAGAACATGAAGCCACTCGTAGATCTCCTATCAACAATGCTACCTGCCCAATCTGCATTTGTATACCCATACAATGCTAATGGTGCATCTGCTGCATAGAACAATGCGTAGTCAAGAGTACCTTGCACATACCTAAGTGTGCGACGTACTCCATCCAAATGTGGCTTCCTCGGAAGCTGCATGAACTGACTCTCCAAGCCTACTGTGTAGCTCAAGTCTGGCCTCATGATAGTCAAGTAGATTAGACTACCCACAATCTTCCTGTACATGTTGACATCCTCAACAACATCACCCTTCTCTGCACTCAGCTTTGCATTCACATCCAAGGGAATAGAAATTGGCTTACAATCAACCATACCATACTTTTACAACATGTCCAAAGCATACTGTCTCTGTGATAGCCATACACCCTCTGGAGTCCTGATCACCTCAATGCCAAGAAAGTAGCGCAACTCGCTAAATCTTTCATTTCAAACTCCTGTTTGAGAAGACCCTTCACATGGTCAATCTCCATAGCATTGTCACCAACAATAATAAGGTCATCTACATATATGGTAATGACCACAATCCCCACATCACTCTCACGTACATAGAGTGAATGATCAGCATGAGCTCCCCTAAAACCAATACTGACAAGATACTTGGCAATCCTGTCATACCATGCCCTAGAGCCCTACTTCAAACCATACAAAGCTTTGAGAAGCCTGCATACATAATCTGGGTAACCTGGATAGAAATAACCAGGTGGCTGATCCATATACACTTCCTCTTGCAACTCACCATTCAAGAAGGCATTCTTTACATCCATTTGATGCATAATCCATCCTCTAGATGCAGCCACTGCTATGACAGCTCTCATAGTCGTCATCTTTGCCACTGGAGCAAAGGTCTCCTCATAGTCTATGCCATACGTCTGTGCATAACCCTTTGCGACCAGCCTTGCCTTGTGACACTCAATGTTACCATCAGCCTTATGCTTGGTTTTATACACCCATTTACAGCCAATAGCTTTCTTGCCACTTGGTAATGGCACCAACTCCCATGTGTCGTTTGCTTCCAATGCAGCCATCTCTTCATTCATTTCATCATCCCAATGCACATTTCCAACTGCATCCTCAAAACATGTGGGCTCCACATCCTGTATCACCTTAGCCATGTAGGCTTGGTGATGCGCTAGATACCCATCATAAGTCAATTTCTGAATTGGATTTCTGACTCTATTAGATCTGCGCGGTCCTAGGTCACTCCTTTGCCCTCTAGCATCTTCTTGTACTTTCCTTACACCAGGTGTTCTGACAGCCGGAATTCCAAATTCCTCATCAATACTTTGTTCAGAACCATCTGAATCCATGTCTACATGTGAAAAACCTGATGATGCATCAGCCATAAAGGGAGGTTCATCAACCTTTTCCTTTTCTTTTTGTGATACATTCCCTTTACCTGTTGGTGGAGTAACCTGCGTACGTAGTCTACCATTCCATGGTTTCTCAACAGAGCCACGAGAAGAGGACTCTTGTGGTCCACTCAAAACCTGTGATTGTGGCCTCACATTTTGTACAACCACATCATCTTTTACATCAGCCCCAATAGTGCCATGTGCATTACTGTACCAGCTGCTCATCTCATCAAAGACTACATCTCTGCTCACTCGTAATTCTCGTGTAGTAGGATTGTAGCACCTGTACCCCTTTTGTTCAAGGGAATATCCCACAAGAATACATTTCTCTACTTTAGGATCCAATTTCCTACGCAACTCATCTGGTACATGCACGTAAGCTACCCCCTCCATCTGACCTCAATGTCTTGATTTGCATATCTGTCTCCTTCTCAATCATGACTTTGAAGTCTTGAAAGTGACCAAACACTTCACTTTTGTTACGCATGAAGTAGACCCATAATTTCCTTGTATGTTCATCGATGAAAGAGACATAATACCTGCAACCATGTATACTTGCAGTATCATTTGGACCCCAAACATCTGTGTGCACCACCTCAAGTGGCTTTTTACATACATTGCGCTCATGTGGAAATGAGCCCTTTGACTGTTTTCCAAACTGGCATGCTACACACACTTTATGCATACCATCCACCTTGAATTTGGGCAAACCTTTTACAATCTGTTTTGATTGCATGCTGCACAATCTCTGCTCATTGACATGGCCAATGCGTTTGTGCCAAATGTCAACATCAGCCACAACACCTGTGCCCTGTGCAAATAATGCAGCTTTTACCTCAGGCATGTCTACATTCAGCGTAAACATTCTGCCCACACATTTGCCCTCTGTGATCAGCTTACAGCCATTCTGGAAATCTTCTACATAATAGCCATTCGGATTGAAGCGAATTTGCAAACCCTGCGCAACCATTTGTCCAACAGAAACAAGATTCTTTGTAATTTTTGGGACATGAAGTACATCTGCTAAGTACTTTGATTTCCCACTCTTCGTATTTAGAGGTATGTCCCCTACATGAGCAATGGGGTGAGCTGTGTCATCTCCTGTCTGCACATAGCCTGACACATCTGGTTTGCACATATCTCTAAACCACTCTCCACGAGACGTCATGTGATTAGAGGCACCTAAATCCACATACCAAACATCATCTTGGGTGGAATTCTCTGCAGTCATTATATTCATTACATGCTGCATAACAAACATGCGCTCATTTTTGCTATCATCTGCATCTCTGCTAGTAGATGCATAGTTTCCCCGTTCTCTCTTTCCACTTGCTTTTCCCTTTGGACAGTCACGTGACATGTGACCTCTTTCACCACAAGTACAACATTCTCTACTATCTGGAGTATGTTGCTGCCTGCTTAATCCTGCACCATGACCTCTTTGACTCCCCCTGCCTTGAGACTGGTTTCCCCTGCCACCTGTATTGTTTTGATTTGATTGAACTTTCAGAAATTGGCCCCTGCAACCCCTTGGGCCTCGACCACGACCTCTACCTCTACCTCTATTGGAGTTAGAATAGAAGGCCTGTTCAGAATTATTTCTGTCATGAGAAGAAGATGTTTCAAGGTTCTTCTCCTCCTGAATAAGCATAGAAATCAAATCTTGGAACGCGGGGATGTCGTCTCTTGTATTCATGGAAGACCTAAAATGTACATACTCATCTCCTAGACCATCCAAGCATGCACGGACAATGTCATCATCTTCCACTGAGACTTTAATAGATCCAAGAGCCTCAATGATACTCTTGATCTTCAAAGCATAATCATTGATTGAGAGGTTGTTCCTCTTAACCTGATTTAGCTCCGACTTTAGTTGAAGCTTCCTGGCCTTGGTGTTCACCTCGAACACTCTGCCTAAGTTTCTCCATGCAATGGCGGGGGTTTCAGCATCCTGTAGATAGCCCATCATGCCATCTATGATGCTCATAGAAAGCCAATACATCACTTTGCTCTGGCCTTGTTGCCAGTCCCTCAAAGCTTTCCTTTGTTCTGCTGTAGCATTTGCCTCGGGAATCTCTGGTTCCTTTTCATTGTCTCCTTCTACATAGTCCCAATAACCTTTTCCTTTTAGGAAATTTGTTATCTCTATTGTGTAAAGCAAGGTGCTTTGTCACCCTTCGTGCGAAGCAAGGATTCTATTATGTACCAACATACTATCCATTGACTTCAAATCAAGGATAATGACACACATATTTGGCACTACGTGGATATAAGCTCACATTTTAAGTTTGGTAAAAATGCAATGTGATGTATCCATGCCCGTGTAATCGTGCAAGGAACGCATGGAATTAGCTCACCAAGTTGAGACTATGTCATTGAAGCGAATGTTTTATCTATCTATTTTTTTGATATGCATGCATGTCATACAAATAAGATGGCAGTACTTCCACTCAATCATTGTTTACGATTTTGCGATAACATTAGCTACTCTGACCAAGACAAATGGTCAAAGTAGCTAATAGATGGGCTTCTAATTGTTGTATATGTATACAACACTGAGACTTTACAACATTGTCTCTATGCACAAGGTGCAACCAATCCAAATGAAGATTTTTATGGGTAGCAAGTAGGAATGGCCTAGCTATCAAGCAACTGATTCATGGCACGACATTAATAGATAAAAAGTGCCTCCACACATGTAATCTCTTATATAAGCACATGAGAAAATCTAGTATGACTATTTTCTTTGGGGTTATTTGCCATCTTTTTCCTCTGTTCAGGGAGGAAGAAGATTCTCTGATGACTTAGTTGTGAATAAGATTCCAATTGCATAAGATCTATTGCTTAGTCGCAACATTGATTATGTTTCTAGGGGTGGTATTTTCAAGGATATGACCCAGCTAATACACAATCACTCCATAGGTGTTAAGAGTCATGATTTAAGCTCAACACAATTGTACTCTCAAGGAAAGAAATCCACAATATACAAAGGGGTAGTGGACAATTTCAACTTCCAAAGTTGATTTGAATCATTATTGGCTACTAGTTGAGCAATTTTTATGCAAAGTCTAACCAAGTGGTTTGACATTGTAGAAGCTAACTAAGGGGTTTGGATTGAAAAGGAAACACCCAGACTTACCAGTTTCTACTACTTGTTTATCACCAATCTTTCATTTAGTGTTCAACAAGCCACCAATATATTACCTCTTTAACACTAGTCTGGTAACCTAACAGGACATAAAAGTGTCCTTTCAGGGTTTTGGAAAAAAAATCCAAAACCATAGTAGATCCACTTATTTTGAAAACTCTTTTCATGAGCTTATAGTTCAAGGACTACTACATATGGAAAAAATGAGAAGCTCATCTCTTGGTCACAACAAGCCTCCAAGGTTGATGGACCATTGCATTTTGCCCAAAAGAGCCATTTATCATCGTTGATTTCATATAAATAAGACTGGGGATTTTTGTAGGACATGAGATAAAATTCCCCGTTAACTTCAATGGGTTGGTGATCAAAACATATGCTTGCTTTTGCCTCACTATTTTTTTTGGGAAAAACAAAATATGTACAAAAAAGTTATATTTCTGCCATTTTACGGACCTGTTATCAAAGTTTCTTTAGTCATGCTCAATACAGATACTAAATACATATTTTCTTAGCTCACTTTGGGCCTTTGGATTCAAAAGGATCCATGGAGCATGTCAAAAGAATAGTGGATCTCTCACTAAGTGGAACCTTGGGGATAATGATGAAGTGCTAAATACAACAAACATGACAAAATTGGGTTTAGCATTATGACCTCTAGAATCCCATAGAAAGTAATCAATATCTAGCCAAATTTGTTATGATTAGATATGGTTACTATGTACAAAAAGCACACAATTGGCGTAAGAAACTAGCAAAATCTATACTTGCTACACTAAAATGTCTCGTATTTCTTAGCAATCAAAAAACTCAACCATCATTTTATACTATGCTATATAGCGTATTAGGTCCCCCAAAACTCAAGGAGGTGTTATACATGACACTTACACAATCAAATTTGCATTTGGATATCAAGAAAACCACCAAAAAAATCATAAAGTGATAATTTTGGCCAAAAACAGGACTATGCAATTCTTGTAAGCTGGTCATAACTTTCAATTTTAACACTTTGTTCTCCCTAGAACTATCAGAACATTTTGATAACTATGAGGGCTTATCCTCTAACAATCTAAACCTCACAAATATGAAGCTTAGAGTCATACAATTGCAAAACTTTGAAAAAAAGCCAAAAACAGGACCCGTTTTTTCACACAGTTTAGGTTCAAAATGTTGTGCAAGAGTAAGGTTAATGGTGAGATCGATATTCCAAAAAAATGTTAAGTTTTTTTCAGCTCATAAGGCAACTTTGTGGATATATAGAACCTATAAATTCATTTTCATACTCTTCAAATAATTCAAGCAAAATGGTCACTTTACAGGACACAAAAGTGTCCAAGGACATAAAAATGTCATGTTACCATTCTAGTGTTAAGACTGGTTTTATGGTAAGGCACTCTCGAGCTGCATCTTTTAGGTTTGCAAAGTGCACATGACTACGAGTAAGTGAATGTTATGTTCAACCTCCAGGTATGCATATGATTTGGATTTATTTCCTTTTCGAGTGTGCTTTGCTAGATTTTTTTCAAGTCAAATGAATAAGCTTGAATGCTTTCATCCATTTTTCTCTCCAGAGACATGAAAAGGTCATGTACAAGCAAAGAATTTTGGGCCACAATGTCCCAAATACATTTATCCGTTATGCAGTTATGGATCTACATTTAGGGTTTTCTTTGGCACATGTTGTCACATGAAATACAACATTGTCTAGGAACTCAAGGAGTTTGGTTTAGCTTGTATGGAGCAAGGTTAATGAGGGTCCCTCTCACTCATATTGCAGAGTGTTTGCGGTTACCTCCACACACAAGTATATCTCGTACTTGAAGGATGTTTTTTTTCAGACATCCTTAGTTGAGACATATTCTGCATGTGGAGAATATGAGTCTCTAGGACTGACATTGACGCCTGCCATTTCACTTATGTGTCATGACAAAGTTCCTAGGCACTGATCAAATCTATGTTATAGACCATTTTTAGCACATCATATCAGGAAAAATTTCAATGGCCAAGAATTTTTGGGTACTTAGAACGAATTGTTAAGGTTGCTTCTAAACAACATTAATGGATGGTTTCTTATGCATGTAGCAAGGTTGTGTGTTGTTAATGAAAATGTTTCATTGTTTGTACCTAGAAATGACTTATGTTTCACATTCTATTATGGTTCAACATTTCAATAATGCTTGTAGTAGAAATTAAAAAGTTTCTTTTAAGGACTATTTACACTCCTCTTTTATGTGTGCTATGAGAATCATATTTGCCATAAGCATTGACAAGTATGATCATGGATATGCAAGTTTGGATCATTTTTTACCAAATGCATGCACACTAGGTTTTATGGGCCCTAGTGCTTAGCAAAGGCTGATTTGGAGTGGCATGCACACTCATGACATAGATTTAACAATCACCAATCGAGGTTATGACTCGGTTTTGGTGCTTGTGGATCTTTTAAGTTAACCAAGATGGTTATTTATAACACTGTTGATTACTTAGCCATGTCATAAGGCATTGTAATCACTACTTACCAATTATTTTGAAAGACTCTCTGTAAATGGTGGAGAAACACACCTCAGTATTGTCATGTATCCAAAGGGGATAGACAAAATACAAGTGTAATCTTGTGCTAAAGGATATGCAAAGCACGTACGTTAGCACCAAGAAATCCAATTAGAAAGCATGTATCACTCTAGTTGGAGTTTGCTTACCATAAGGTAAAGCATAATTGCAACTAGGTGTAGTCTCTTCGTGTTTAAGTCAGGTTCTCAACCTTGAATACTAGTTATGGTGGGGTTGTTTATTGATGTGATAAGATAGCAAGTCAAAGACTTAAGCTTTGCTGATGAGTTATGTCAGTAGTTACTTTAATGGAAAGAGAGAAGTGGTACTCTTTTAGACACCTCCTAGTTGTGAGAACTTGTTTAGTATACTCAAGTGAGTTCTAAATGTAGTCTGCATGCTATGTTGGATATGGGCCAGTTACAAAAAATGGTTGCAAAGAGACAACAATGTGGAAAATCAAGATGTTATTCTTGATTTCATTGAACCTCCTAGTGAACCGTGTTTTGGACAAACGAACAGCTGGATCCATCAAGGATGCCAATGTGGAAAACATTAGTGTTGTTATGAAGATCTCACCACTTTTGTTTTTGAGGACAGAAACTCTTCTCCAAGGGGGGGGGGGGGGGGGGGGTAATGTAAGGCCAAGGGAAAACCCATGGGGATCATGGATCCAGGCCAAGGTCCAACTACCAAGGTGTGGACACGAGAACACTATTACGGACAACCAAGGGCCTACATAAAGGGTGGTAGGGAGGATGTATTCCTAAGGCAAGTTCTCAAAGAAAATTGAATAATATGCTTCTTGAGGCTCCTACCCTCAGAAAGGTTGAATATAAGCGTCGAAGGCCAGTGATCTTAACCGTTCATACTAGCTTTTGGGTGGTCTATAGGTCAAGATAATGAAGAAGGCCACATGTATGCAGTCTGATCTAGGGCAAAAGTGCTTAATGCCCATTGAAGAGGTTACCCACATGTTAAGTTAGAACTTTGGGGTGTTGCTACTACCTCAGTTCTGATAAAAAATATTTCATAGGTGCTAACATTGTAGTAGAGATAGATTGTTTGCCATTGATAGGGATGATAGTAAACTTCTCTACTCTAGACATTGCAATGTTGTGATGGATAATCTTTATTAAGTCCCTTAGCAATGAGTTTTGTCATATTGTAGGCAGAGATAAGCCTATTGCAGATATGTAGTCAAGCAGATATGAAGATGAACAAGAGATGATTACCACTAGTGATGATGTGCTCTTAAAGTTCTATAGCTCTTCTCATTTTCATGCAAGATGTGGTACTCTTGTTTTTGTTTTTGAAGTCTTTTTTGAGGAGGTGTACAATGGAGAATGGATTTTGATAGGCTGCTACCTCAATACTCTTACTAGACAAGAGGGATGGAGTGACCAAGAGTACAAGAGGATTAGGAAAAAGGCTTATGGCTACTTTTTAAGAGATGGTCATTTATGTAAGCAGCCAAAGTGTCCAATAGGGGTACTGGAATGGGTTTTTTGTAAAGAAACTCAAAAGCAGGTGATTAAAGAGTTCCATGAAAATTTATGGGATGGATATAGAGGGATATGGGCAATGTTTGTCAAAATCAAGGACCACTACTGGTGGAAAGGATTGTACAAGGATGTTTCTTAGTTTGTGGATACTTGTTCAGTATGCCAACAGTATTCTAATGTATGACATCGAGATGGATTAGATCTTGCTTATACACTATCTATGCATTACAAGTGGATAGCAAATTTGATTACAATGCCAATGGGGATTTGGCATATGAGGTATATTGTTCAAGATTTCTAAAGAAGATATCACTAACCACGTAGAAAGGAGAGATCCGCATACAAAAGCTACAATTTTTGTGCAAATTTTATCACTTGAAGATACAATTTTCAAGTAAGGTTGTGTTGGTAAAAGCACTGCAAATAGAGGAGAGCTGGATGCATATGAATCTTGTGAGTTATTTTCTTGTTTGGGCATCAAATTGGCTCTTACTACAACATACAATCCAAAAAGGTAATGGGAAAAGTGAAAGAGGGCATGCTCCTATTGTTAAGTCTTTAGCAAAGACATGCCAATGACATAGTGGTGATTGGCTTAAGTACTACATTTTGCTTTATGGGTTGATCACACTATGCATAGTTCTATTTAAAAGTTTTATGCCGTATGAATTTATGCATGGACAGAAACCCATTATGCCTACAAAGGAGGAAATTATGTCTTGGACCATAATTCATGGGAAGTAGGTATGTCTACAAAATATTTTCTTGCTTTACATATTTGCCAGCTTGAGAGGTATCAAGAAGATATCAAGCAAGCCAAAGCAAATCTCAAGAAGACGAGGTTGAAGAATAAAGTAGCATTTAATGAGAAGCATAGGTTATTGGCCTTATGCTATCAAAGATGGTAATTGGGTACTTCTTTATGATAGTATTTTGGAAAAATAATACTCTACTATGCAAAAGATGGCCAAACACTGGTTTGGACCGTATGTTGTACGTCATGCCTGAATGCCACATATAAATTATGTGAGCTCAATGGAACTGGGCTTAGAGTGCCTGTTGTAGGGAAAAGAATCAAAATATTCAAGAAACAAGAGGTTTAGTTCAATTTTGAGGATGAAATTTTAGATCAGCCTACTAAGGGATGAAGATGATATGTCTACATCAGACGATGTGTTTGATGAAGCTTTTGATGATGCAAATTAATAAAAGAGATGGTTGGCACATGATAGAGAATATGCAGGTTCAAAGGGGGTGGATAGCGTGATGCTCTATCTACACAAGGAGAAACTCAAACTAGACAAAAGGTTTCTGAATTTAACATTGCCATAAAACTTTATTGGGAACCTCTATCAACTTGGTCATAGGCTATCGGGGAAAAATGCCATGGTTGATTTTCCATGAAGCTAGCCAAAGCTTTGATTGATATGTATGCTAATTATTGGCTAGCTCCATGGCCATTGAAGAAGATGTGGTGTTTGACTATGCCCTAGTTGATATTCATGCCAAATATGGTGCACTTTAGTGAAGGAATATGTAAATTATGTGGGTATGGAAATGATGTGTACTTGCCAATGATTTAGTCAAAATCTATGCCTAATGTGGTGATGGCAATGCTTCGATTAAAATGTAATCCAAATGTTCTGCCTGTAAATGCCTTGATTGATAAGTATACCAAATTTTTTTCTTGGCAATGCTTTAGTACATCTGTATGTCAAATGCAGTGTAATTATCAAACAAACGTTGTGCTCAACATAGCTTCGGTAGATATATGGGCCAAATGGGATGCATGGCAGCGACTGGATTGATATGCAAACCAAATGATAAGCTTTCCACATGATTGGGTTGATATGTATGCCAATTTTACAAAAGCATAAAGGGTTATTGAAGAGCTTCTTAATTGGAATGTCATTATTTGGAGAGAGAGAGAGAGAGAGAGAGAGAGAGAGAGAGAGAGAGAGAGAGAGAGAGAGAGAGAGAGAGAGAGAGAGAGAGAGAGAGAGAGAGAGAGAGAGAGAGAGAGAGAGAGAGAGAGAGAGAGAGAGAGAGAGAGAGAGAGAGAGAGAGAGAGAGAGAGAGAGAGAGAGAGAGATGTGCTTTGATTAGTAAGACAAATGTTATGCCTGGAAATGCATTGATTGATATGTAAACCAAATGTTTTGCTTGGTGATGCTTCAGTAGATATGTATGCCAAATGCTTGCAATTTCAAAAAATAAAAAGTTGTGCTCGACAGTGCCTTGTTAGATAACTGGGCCAAATGGGATGCCTAGCGGAGACTTGAATTGATTTGCAGACCAAATGATAAGCTTTGTGGATGATTGGGTTGGTATGCATGCTAAATATGATGCTTTTACGAAAGCAGCGAGGGTTCTTG
The DNA here is from genome assembly GCF_014529385.1 of Adiantum capillus-veneris. NCBI lineage: Eukaryota > Viridiplantae > Streptophyta > Polypodiopsida > Polypodiales > Pteridaceae > Adiantum > Adiantum capillus-veneris. Next base: position 22,283,969 of record NC_140941.1, on the reverse strand, counting down.
TATTATTTGGAATGTCATTATTTCGAATGCATGATTACGGTATAAGACCAACAAGGCTTGGGCTTGGGGTTTTTTGGTGATAGATGTTGAGCCTGGCAATGCTTTGGGAGGTAAGTTTGCCAATTGATTAGCTGTTATTGGAGAAAGATCTCCTTCTTAGCATTGCCTTGGTCGTTATGTATGTTAAATGTGGTGCCTCCACCAATATAGTCACTTAAGTTACTTGGGAATTTTGGCAAAACATGTTGTACTTGTCAGTGCTTTGGCAGGTATTTATGTCAAATGTGGCACTTTAGGGAGCATAATAAGTGCTCGAGGAGCTAACTACCCAAAAAATTGTCACATGGAGTGCATTGATTGCAAGATCATGCCCAATATGGCGGTGGCAAGAAGCATGAAGATGTGTTTTTCTTAGCAATGCTTGGATTGATGTATATCTCAAATTCAGTTTGCTTCAAAAAAGCACCAACATGCGTGAGGAGCATTGACCGTGGGGGATGCTCGGCATGGACGGATCCAGGAAGCTTAGAACTGCTTTTATTGGATGACCATTTTCCCATGCATTCAGCAACACTTACACCTCAAAGGCAAGTGGCCTTGGGTTGCTGCCCAAAGGCATGGAGGGTGCCATCCATTAGTCAAAATAGGGATTCAATGTAAAATGAGGGAAAAAAAAACAGAAAATGGTACAAGTAGTGAAAGCAGCACAAGGAGGAGGGGAGAAATTCTTAGTAGGCACTTCGAGTCTCGACAAACAGGGATGAGCATAAAGGCAAAACATGTCAACAAGCCCTTGCACTCCTTTTTGGTGCTGCTTGTTGCCAATTCCATACAATTCACATTTGGGACTACCACATCATCAACCCCTTTTCCCACGCCACATTAGTTACAATGCCATGATTGTTATGGGGGAAGGGGGGGCATAGGATATAGGGATATATATTGTGTGTGAGGGAGGATATAAGAAGCAAGAAGGGACAAAGGAAGGAGATACAAAGGTCAGGGAAGCTCGGATCTCTCTCTCTCTCTCTCTCTCTCTCTCTCTCTCTCTCTCTCTCTCTCTCTCTCTCTCTCTCCCCCCCCCTTAAGGAAGCAAGCAGGAGGAGAGCTAGGCTTCAAACTGTGTGTGTGTCTCCTTTAGGAAGCAAGAAAATGAGAAAAGGATTGGCTTCAAGATCTCTCTTGCTCTCAACCTTGAGGGTTACAAGCAAGAACCATTTATTTCCCTTGACCTCAATGGTTAAGGAAGTAATAAGGGCATCTAATGGGAAACTAATTTCACTCTATCATACTTGGGAGATACAAGAGGATCAGGTTGTAGAGGATTTAAGCTAGGGTTGTATGTTTAAAGAAGCAAAAGGGTTGACAAGAAATTTCCATGTTCAAGTGTGCAGGAGTAATAAAAAGATAGAGAAGAAAAGAGAGGGTTTGGGGGAGTAAGAATGACCTTGATCACAGATGGGCAGTCATCGATGGTTGGAGTAAGGGCTAGTCTACATTCATTGACGGGCTTGGATGGATTTTTGGGAGGCTTAAACTCTCATAAGCTTGAGTAGAGCTTTAAGAGTGTCTTTTAAAGAAATGCCTTTAACGACTAATCTTTGTAATTGAATTTTATGTTGACTAATCTTTATGAATAAATAAAAATCTAGGTGTCATTCATAATTCTTAAAGGTGTTATTTAAGTAATTTCTTTGTGTTGTGCATCTAGTCTCTCTTATTTCCCATAGCAAGTAGCTTGTTGCTGACCTACTCACCTTGCAAACCCATTTTCCCCAACAACACGCTACACGAAAGCAATCTGCAAACACATAGAATATTGTCAAACATGGTTTTCAAAGACATGGATCTTTTACTCATTTCCATTAATTGTACGAGCTATCAAATCAACCAATTCCATCGTCTTCATTGTACTTTTATTGAAAGGAATTAATATTGACATCACTAAGCTATGCAACCATTCACATGTGCTCAGGTGATTTGGGATGGTCGACAACAAGTTGTGCATACTTCACTATTCAAAACATATTTCAAATAGGTAATATATGTGTTGTTTTCTCTTATGCCTTGTCTAGTCCATTGGTCACATGCACACAAATTTGCCAATTTAGGTATTGTGTAAATGCTCATCCTGGTGTAGATTAGTTGATTTAGGCAATGCCAATTAATTGTGCACATTCGCCAATTTAGGTAGCACATGCAATGGAAATGGCCTATAAACTTTGAGAATAGCAGAATTAAGAGAATTAGAGTGAGAAATTTTGTGAGACTACTTTAATATCATAGAGGGTGAACTTAACTATCAGTAGCAACATAACCATAATACTTAATCAACTTGGCATAAAAAATACTTTTGCGAGAGAGAGAGAGAGAGAGAGAGAGAGAGAGAGAGAGAGAGAGAGAGAGAGAGAGAGAGAGAGAGAGAGAGAGAGAGAGAGAGAGAGAGAGAGAGAGAGAGAGAGAGAGAGAGAGAGAGAGAGAGAGAGAGTTAAAGAACTTGACAACAGTTGAGGATCGGATTTATGTGGAGCCAGTCCCCCCTCCAATAGGATTTTTTATTATAAATTCTCCCATAAAGAGAGGCTTACTACAATACAATATGTGTGCTCCCTGTGGCCTAGGTGATGCAATGAAGATGGAAAGCTTCATGCATTATGAGCATAACATAATCTTTGCAAAAAGAATTAACCATCCCTGGCCTCAGTCCCAATGCCTCAAACACTTTCAAAGGTGGAGAGAGCTAGCAGGGAATGAGGCAAGGGAAGAGGAAGAAGACACATTCATAAGAGAAAGAAATAGTTCCTCACTTACCATCACTCTTCTTGCTTAGCATACATAATAACATAGTAATGAAGATGGAGAAGATGGAAAGCTTAAGCATTGGAGCATGGATCTTGGTTGGATTTGAATTCCATAGCCAAGAGTGTTGGTGTAGGCTCTCAACTTCTCTACAAGCTTGGGGATGAAGATGGAGCTCTTACACTTTGCACCTCACACAATTAGAGAGAGAGAGAGAGAGAGAGAGAGAGAGAGAGAGAGAGAGAGAGAGAGAGAGAGAGAGAGAGAGAGAGAGAGAGAGAGAGAGAGAGGGATAGTATACTTCCCAAGCAGCCCCCCTTAATGCTTTGTTCGACCCCCTCTTGTACCTCATGCTTGAAGCTCATTGGACCCCTGCAATCCTGACCAATCAGGATGCATAACATGCAACAAGGGTAGTCTTGGGACAAGTGTCCCCCTTTCCCCTTTGAGAGAGTGGACTTGATAAATGCATACACAATTAATTAAATGAGCTAAATCATCATTGGGCCCCTTGAGAGGCCAACCAATAGGCTTTAGCCACCTTATGAGGAGAACATGGAGAGGAGCTGACATGTGTCCATGTTGCTTCATTAGGCAAGGCTTGACTTGTATGAGGGTGAGTGTGTTCTCTCTCTAGCTCCTACAATGAGATCTTGCCCCCGCCCCTTGTGTAGTGATGTGCTTTGACTTTGTAGAACATATCAACCCCTCAAGCACCTTAGTCATGGAGCACATCAAGCACCTTAGTCAGCAAGCACGACAAGCACCTCAAGCTTGGGCCGGGTTCCCACCTCAAGCATAGCCCTAGGTTGCCTAAGGTAAAAGGTTATTTAACACTAACCTTTGAAGGTATTTAATGAAGACAACCCTAAGGTCTTTAAGCTCCATTAATTAGCATTTCTCTTTGACATACCATCTCTCATTTGGACCCTTTTTCCTTGGCCTCGTGGTAAGATAGAGCCATAAGCATATGTCTATATTCTAACTCTTGTTCCTATTTATTCTCCCACATTAAATGATCAGTTTAATATGAAAAAATCATGTGGGTTGGTTAGATATTAGATTTTATGAAATTACCTCTCTCTTGAAATCATAGTCATCCTCAACTATGAGGTAGAAGAGATAAAGCCTTAGTCATTAGTTAATATTTCTTAGCGTGTAGAGGATTCCTTTTCACCCTAGTACGACATCATTCCAAGATGGATGAATAATCCATTTGGTGCTTGGGAGACATCGCTACCGCAAGCATGTCTCCACTTTATTCTCCCAAAGTAGAGTGACAAATTCTACTTGGTGTTTGAGAGACGTCCTCATCACAAACATGATTCTAAGCATGCATACTACTTAAATTTGTGCACAATAAAAATAAAATTAGTCTTAAAAGAAAAAAGCATTGGTCATTTAAAAGAAACATGTACATTTACTTACTCTAATGTAGCATTGTAAGCATTGACAAGGTTCATGCTATCCTTAAGCTATATTCCTTGCATCCATTTAGCATCTTCAAAGGGATAATTTTTTAACTTAATAAGATACCGTTGGATAATCTTACCATGTTGTAGTTACCTTGTCTTTATGTTGAAGGATAGATTTGGGTTGTAGCATCTCTTCTTGGTCTTCAATTTCTAGAGGGACTTCAATAATTGATTTATTTGGTGGCTCTCCTTTGTAGGGCTTAAGTAGGCTCACATGAAAAGCATTGTGTACTAGCCAATGGTTGGGCAGCTTGAGTTGATAAGATTGGCTTCAAGATTTGAAAAGGACCATAGTATGTTTTTGCTATTCTAGCATAATACTTTTGATGGGCCATAGGACTTTTGCCCATTGTTTGCCTCAATTGCGCCTTGGGAAACTTGAGTAAGACCAATCATTTTCTTTGAATGTTAAGGCCCTTCTGTGTTTATCCACAACAACCTTTTGCCTTTGTTGAGAGATGGATATAGCCTCCTTAATATTTTGAAAATATTATTGTAGGTCACGGCTATACTCATTAGCAACAACGAAGATCTTTCCACCATGTACTTTAAGTAGCAAGTGGCTTTTAGGTCTTCTCTCTATGATCTCAAAATGTTCTTTTCCCGTAGAAGTATGGACATTATTGTTGTACGCATACTCTACAAGGGGTAAGTACTTCTCCCATTGTGAGTGTTTACTTTTGTAACAGAAGTCTTTAGTAGATTGAGTATTGTAAGATTGACTATCTCACTTTGGCCATTTGTTTGTGGGTGATAGGAAAACAAATTCTCAATCTGGTACCTAGATTTTCAAAGAGACATTTCCAAAAATTACTGGTCATTCTAGGATCTCTATCTGACACAATAGATGTTGGAAATCCATGGTGTTTAAAAATCCGATATTTGAAGAGAGTTGCCATTTGGTGTACCTTAATAGTCTTTTTGATAGGAATAAATTGTGCTTGCTTGCTAAACCTGTCGACTATTGTCCATGTTCCCGTATTCCCATGGATAGACTTGATTAATCCAAATATAAAATCCATGGATATAATCTCCCATGGTGAATTAGGGATTGGCAATGTCTGGAGTAATCCAAGTTGCTTCTCTCGATCATACTTGGTATTTTGGCATACCACACATTTTGAAACATATTATTGTATGTCCACTTTCATGGGATCCATACATGACTTTCTCACAAAGGGAGTGGGTAGCACATAGCCTATTGCCATGGAGAAGATAACCATCCTGCAAGGTGAATGGTTCTTCTTTCTTTCCCAATGCAAGGACTGACATTATGTCTTCAAAGTCAGGGTCAATAGCATACTCATCTATTATAGAAGATAGATAATTGTGAGTTTCTATAGACACCTCATTAACTTTTGGTCATCTCATGAAAGTGCATCGGCCACTTAATTGTGCTTACAAAAAACGTGAGCAATATGAAAATAAAATTGCAAAAGAAAATCTGCCCACCTAATTTGTTTGTCGGAAAGCTTGGTTTGAGTCATGAAGTACTTGAGACTTTGGTGGTCCGTTTGCAAAATAAATGGAGTCCACAGTAGATAGTGCTTCCATGTGTCTAGGGCATATATAACAACTAAAATCTCTTTTTCATATATGCCCAAGACTCGTTGATGGGCAGTGGGACTTCAACTCTCATATGCTATGGCATGCCCTTCTTGAAGCAAGACTGCTCCAAGGCATTCACCACAAACATCACATTGGACCTCAAATGGCTTTGAGAAGTTCGGGAGCATAAGGACTGGTTGGGAGGTAAGCTTCTCTTTGAGCTTGTCAAAAGAATTTTTCTCTTTAGCAGTCCATGAGTACATAACGTTCTTATTTGTTAAGTCATGTAATGGTCCTGCTATTTGAGAGAATTTTTCTATGAAGCATCTCTAGTATTCACACATACCAATAAAGCTTCTTAGCTCATGTAGATTCCTTGGGTTAGGCCATGCTTGTATTACCTCCAAGTTTGATGGATCCATACGAATACCATCTTGAGAGATAATATGACCTAAGTATTAAATCTCTTGAAGGAAAAAATTACTCTTTGTTTGATTGATAAAAAGCTTGTTCTCCCTCAAAGCTTGCAAAATCACTTAGAGATGCTGCTTGTGTTCCTCCAAGGACCTTGAGTAGATGATGATATCATCAAAGAACACTCCAATGAATTTTGTGGTAGGGTCTAAAGATTTTATCCATTAAACAATTGAGCATGGCTGGTTCATTAGTCAAGTCAAAAGGCATGAATAGATATTCATAAAGACCAAATGTTCTACAAAACGTGGTCTTTAGAATATGTTCAGTGACTATCTTTATTTGATGATAGCCACTTTTAAGGTCAATCCTACTGAAGTTAGGTAGAGCCTTGTAGCTTATTAAACAGATCTTCTATCCGCGGTACGGGAAATTTGTTTTTGATAGTGACATGGTTTAGTGCTTGATAGTCCACATACATGCAATACGTACCATCTTCCTTTTGCACTAAAAGTACTGGTGAACAAAAGGGAGATGAGCTAGACCTCACCATCCCTTTGTCTACCAATTCTTGTAATTGTCTCATGATCTCCTCTCGTTGAGGTTGGGAAACTCAATAAGGAGGCTTGTTAGGTGGTGATATTCTTGGTAGGAGCCCAATTTGATGGTCATCATCCCCTCGTTTTGGAGGTAAGTCCATAGGGATATCATCGATGAACACATCTTGGAATCATTTTAGAAAATTAGACAAGTCTAATTCTTCTTGATTCCTACCATTTACATTTGATGAGACATTAGAACCTTTTAGGGACTCTTTGACAAAAATCATGTACGTAGAATTGAGCTTTTCATTGATTTGTCAAAAGTAGGAGAATTTACAATTGGTATAGTATGACCAAACTCACTAGCATCTATATACATGCTCTCTTCCTTATAGGTGAAGTAGATTCTCTTTTCAGGGGACTTCATGTTGGCAACCATACGGTTAACCATGGTTCCCCTAGGATAACATCTTCATGTTGGAGAGGAGAGATGAAAAAGTCTTCTTTGTCAACCATACGGGGACTTCATGTTGGCAACCATATGGTTAAACCATGGTTCCCCTAGGATAACATCTTCATGTTGGAGAGGAGAGATGAAAAAGTCTTCTTTGTCAACATAGCTTTCAACATGAAGCTTCAACTTCCCAATCTAGGGAGTAACGGAGGCTTGCTATCCCTTGAAAGCTGCATCAAGAGTTACAATATGTCCCATCTCAAAATCTCAAATGCCGACCTTAGTGGCCAACTCCATTGATATTAAGTTATGAGTAGAGCTAGGGTCAAATAAGATGAAGGAATCATGCTCCCTTACCTTTCTAAGCATAGGAGACATGTGATCCTTTGCAATGAAAATCCTCTTTTTAAGCTTCAATCGTGGAAGCTCTAGGAGTCTAATTGCGGGCATTTTTCTTGGGGCAAGAATGACAGCCATGTCCTTGCTTCCCACACTTAAAACATTTGTGGTCCTTATGAAAAGCTTCAAGATCTTCTGGAGAGAGTTTATTTTTACCTTTGTAAACTCCCTTCTCCTTGGACCGATTGTTGTTGTTGTTGTTGTTGCAATTTCCTTGGGAAGAAATTTGGGAATTGATTTTCCTATGTGCATCACTTTTGTCTTTGCTTTCCATGGGCTTGGAATCCCTTCTAGCCCTTTTTTGGAAATTGAAGTGCAAAGAAACCATGGTGTGGTGGATTACTTTGGTGATAGAACTAGGCCGTTGGGAGTTGTACTTGGCCATCTCTTCATGTAATCCCACACAAAATTTTTGCTTTTTCTTGACGACGTATATCTTTTGAAAGATAGTAGCCTTGATATGTAAATTCCAAAATTTGTCCACGCATCTGTAGATAGACTCATTGGAGAGCAGCTTCAAGCTCCACCATTTGATAAAAACTTTGTCCTTTGCATCACTTGCAAGGAATTGATTCATGATGGAAACTCGTAGAGTTTTCCATGTCTTTGGGGCCTTGCCGTTGCCACAAAGTCTAGCCACCATTGAGGAACAGAATTCTAGAAGTGCATAGCTACATGAATTAGCTTGGAGGACTCTGTAAAGCCCTCGTTTCCAAAGGCCACATCAATTGCTGGATGGAGGCCAATACTTTGATGGTATCGTCAAGGTGCCATCATATGTGAGAAAAGAGATACTCTTCCCTCCCTCTTTGAACTTCTTGAGCTTTTGGGACCTTCACCATGTAGGGTAAGATTTGTGATGTCCTCAACTCTTGTATTCTCTAGGAGAATATCTATTTCTTTTGTCAGAAGAGGAGGAAGGTGAAGAAGAAGGAGAAGAGGGTGACCTCTTTCTTTCATTTTCTTCCTTTGTTTCCTTTCTTCCCTTTTGGAGTGACAAAGAGAAGGACTATGGTTTGACCGTTTCCTCTTGGGAGGAGTTGGCAATCGTCTAGATTGCCGTCTTCATGGAGCTACATCTTCAGAGGAACCTAGGGCTTCACTTCTTTCTTGTTCTTTAGATTCCTCGTCTCTTATGGGAGAGAGTCTTCTTTTGGGAGTCTCATCAAGAGGCCTCCTAACCTCTCTCTCCTCTTGGTGGAGAGGAAGGGAAATCCCATAAGCACGAAGTTGTTGAGTAACTTCGGCTTGTAAATCAAGGTTGCCCATAGCTTGCTGCAACCTAGTAACAAGGTGATTGACAAACATGGGGGCATCATCATTAGCACCTTCATGTGAAGAATCTGTGTTATCAATGTTCATTCTACTCTCTTGGCTATTGTCAGCCATGCTAATCAAACCTATGTATAGATTACCTTGTGCTTTGGTACCCTCAAAAACCTTAGTCGCTACTCTTCTTTACCTTTGGAAATTAGTTCTCAAGAAAACACACCCGTGGTTTAGACACTGTTGATTGCAAAGACTAGTTGAGAGGGTCTAACATTGCTTGGCTGATTATGGTTCCTGTTGAGCTTTCTTGTAGCTCAATAATGGTTATGCCAAAGACAAGTCCCAAGAGGCTTCATTATTAAGACTGTAGTTCCCAATGGTGTACCTTGAACTAAGTCCTTCTCAACCAAGATAATAGATCTATCCCACTTACCCTATTGCAATGAACATTCCCAACCTTTCATGGTGGACAACTTAAGGACCTCTCTTACTAAGCAAGAAAAGATAAACCAATAGGTCTGATACTAATGTAATGGAAATGGTCTATGAACTTTGAGAATAGTGGAATTAAGAGAATTAGAGTGAGCATTTTTGTGAGACTACTTTGAGATCATAGAGGGTGAAATTATGTAGTAGTAGCAATATAACCATAATACTTAATTAACTTGGCATGAACAATACTTTTTCAAGAGAGAGAGTTGAAAAACTTGACAATAGTTGAGGACCGGATTTATGTGGAGCTAATCCACCCTCCAATAGGATTTTGTATTATAGATTCTCCCATCAAGAGATACTTGATACAATACAATCTTTGTGTTATTGTGACCTAGGTGATGCAATGGAGATGGAAACCTTTATGCATCATGAGCATAACATAATCTTTGCAAAAAGCATTAGCCATACCCGACCTCAATCCCAAGGCCTCAAACACCTTCAAAGGTGGAGAGAGATAGCGGGGAATGAGGGTAGGGAAGTGGAAGAAGAAACATTCATAAGAGAAAGAAATAGCTCCTCACTTATCATCACACTTCTTGCTTAGAATAATAATAGCATAGTAATGAAGATGGAGAAGATGGAAAGCTTAAGCAGTGGGTCATGGATCTTGGTTGGGGTTTCATTCCATAGCCAAGAGTGTTGGTGTAGGCTCTCAACTTCTCTACAAGCTTGGAGAAGGAGATGGAGCTCTTGCACTTTGCACCTCACACAATGAGTGTGTGTGTGTGCGTGTGTGTGTGGGGGGGGGGGGGGGGGGGGGGGGGTAGAGTAATTACCCCCAAGCTATCCCCTAGCTTCCTTGGTTGACCCCCTCTTCTAGCTCATGAGGGAAGCTCATTGGACCCCTTCAAGCCTGGCCAATCACATGCAAAGTGCATATCAAGCAAGAATGCTGGCCTTGGGACAAGTGTCCCCCTTTCCCCTTTGAGAGAGAGGACGTGATAAATACATACACAATCAATTAAATTAGCTAAATTATCATTGGACCCCTTGAGAGTCCAACCAATAGGATTTAGGCACCTTATGAGGGTAACATGGAGAGGAACTTGACATGTGTCCCTGTTACTTCATTAGGAAAGGCTTGACTTGTGTGAGGGTGTGTGTGTTCTCTCTCTAGCTCCTACAATGAGGGCTCACCCCCCTTGTGTAGGGATTTTGTTTGACTTTGTGGAGCGCCTCAAGCCCCTCAAGCACTATTAGTCATGGAGCACCTCAAGCACCTTAGACAGCAAGCACGACAAGCACCTCAAGCTTGGGTTGGGTTCCCACCTCAAGCACAACCCTAGGTGGCCTAAGGTCAAAGAACTTTGAAACGTAACCTTTGGAGTTCTTCAATGGAGCTAACCGTAAGGGCTTTAAGCTCTATTAGCTAGCCTTGCTCTTTGATAGACCATCTCTTATTTCGACCCTTTTACCTTGGCCTGTGTTGAGATAGATCCATAAGCACATGTCTATATTCTAACCCTTGTTCTCATTTATTCTCACACATTGAATGATCAGTTTAATATGAGAAAATCATTTGGGTTGGCTAGATATTAGATTTTATGACAACACAAGCACACTACAAACAACAATTAAGTGCAAATTTGACAGTTTAGGCATCACAATTGTAGATTTGTCAATTTAGGTAGCACGTCCAATTGGTGTTGATTCTTCAATTTAGGCAGCACCAATTAAAAAATCATGCTACAATGGCTAGCCACCACTACCCCTAGTATGATTTTGCTATCCAAATATATATATATATATATATATATATATACATACATAATGAAATTGATTTAGATTTGGATTTCATTTTGGAATTAATTTATGATGATTGGTTGTTGATGATGTTTATGAACTTGGACATGAAATTGTTAAGTATGGAGCCTGATTTATTCTGTGTTAAAAATGCACATTTGTAAGGCTCCCATTATGAGGAGAAGCCATCTTGCGCAAAGAAAAATCACTTGCCGGAAATAAAAATCACTCGCTGGAAACCAAAATTTTCACAGCCAATCTTAAGCTAGGTAAAGATCTACAAGATCAAGTAGACCTCCAGAAAGGTTTGTTCCTTCCTTTAACCATCTCTTGATCTCAGATTTTTGAGAGCCAGAATTATATGAAGAAGCTATGAAACACAAATCCAAAGAAGAATGAATGGAGAGCATGCAAGTGAAGATGGACTCACTACATCGCAACCAAACATGGAAGTTGGTTGAGTTGCCTAAAGGTAAGCGGGCACTTCAAAACAAATGGGTGTACAAGCTGAAGGAAGAAGAAGGTCCCGGGGGGTTCACCTTACATAGTATGTTACCTATCACATGAGTTCAACAGAAGGGTATTAAATCCCTTAAAACTTATATAAATAAATCTACATAAGGATATGTTTTTTACAAATCTCAAAGAAATTTACAGAATTTAAAATAAAAGGCTTCATTATATTTCCTATAAAATTCACAGAATAGGGCTTTTAGAAAAAGAGCCTGAATGCACGTAATATAGTCGTTTTAAATATAGTGAATCCCCCGGGAAGAAGGTTTTAAATATAGTGAACCCCCCGGGAAGAAGGTGGGAAGAAAAGGTACAAGTCTAGGCTTGTGGTAAAAGGGTTTTCTCAAAAGAAAGGTATTGACTTCAATGAAATATTTTCTCCTGTTGTAAAAATGAGCTCAATTAGGCTTGTCTTAAGCCTTGTGGTTGCTCATGATTTAAATCTCAAGCAAATGGATGTAAATATGGCATTCCCTCACGGTGACTTAGAGGAGGAAATCTACATGCTTCAACCAAAGGGGTATGAAGTAAAAGGTAAGGAGAAAATGGTTTGCAGATTAAAGAAGAGCTTGTATGGTTTAAGGCAAGCATCAAGACAATGGTACTTGAAGTTTGATCGATGGATGTTGGATCATGGATTCACAAGATGCAACTCGGATCACTGCGTCTACATGATGAATTTGGGAGATGGGAAGTTCATCATCCTAATGTTGTATGTTAATGACATATTGATTGCAAGTGCTAACATGTAGGACATCAAAGACCTAAAAGAGGAGCTGTCTAAATATTTTTCAATGAAAGATTTAGGTGCTGCAAAGAGGATACTTGATATGAAAATATCAAGGGACAGGACAAAGAATACAATAAAGCTATCTCAAGAGGATTACATCAAGAAGGTACTAGAAAGATTTGCAATGAAAAATGCAAAACCAATTTCTACACCTTTGGATGGTCACTTTAGACTAACCAAGGATATGTGTCCAAAGACACAAGAGGAGATAGCCTATATGTCTAAAGTTCCATATGCTGCAGCGGTAGGTTCTCTAATGTATGCTATGGTCTGGACAATGCCAGATATTGCAGATGGAGTGGGAGTTGTGAGTAGGTTCATGGATAACCCATGTAAAGAGAACTGGCAAGCTGTGAAGTGGATACTTAGGTATCTAAAAGGGACAACAACGAATGCTTTGTATTTTGGAGGAAATGATATTTTTCTAGAAGGGTATGCTGATGCAGATATGGCAGGTGACAAAGATACTCGAAGGAGCACTACTAGCTATGTCTTCACGGTTAGAGGCACAACAGTAAGCTGGGCTTCAAAGCTGTAGAAACTGGCGTCACTTTCTACCACAGAAGCAGAGTATGTAGCTTCACAGATTCTTAGAAGAGCTTGGATTCAAACAAGACAATTGTGTCTTGTACAGTGATAGCCAAAGTGCTATCCATCTTGCAAAGAACTGAACCTTTCATTCAAGGACAAAGCACATTGAGGTGAGATATCACTTCATACGCACTCTTTTGAAGGAGGGACAACTAAATCTAGGAAAGGTGCATACAAGTGAAAATCCTGCAGACATGTTTACAAAGGTGGTCAACAAAGATAAGTTGAGCTTTTGCTCATCTTAAATAAGAATTCAAGGATAAGAATCCAAGATGGAAAGCAGTCACAGGTTTGGTTTGGAGGTCACTCTCCAAGTGGGAGATTGTTAAGTATGGAGCCTGATTTACCCCTTGTAATTTTCTGTGTTAAAAACGCACATTTGTAAGGCCCCAATTATGAGGAGAAGCCATCGTGCATCAAGGAAAATCACTCGCCAGAAATAAAAATCACTTGGGGCCGGAATATTCCTTTTTACCAGAATATTATGGTCGGACGGCAGTGGTCGGAAAACGACCGGTCGGTTGGCCGGTGGCCGAATTCAAAAGTGGAATTGTCTTCTCAAGGGCGGCCACACATGGGTGGATTGGAGGGTCCAATTTGGAATTATCTACACAAGGGCGGCTACTCATGGCTACCTCTCATGAGAGAGGGCAGCCCTTTTGGCCCATAAAAGGAGGCCATTTCTACACACATTTCATAGTGTGAAGTTGATGCAACAAGGTGAGTGTGAGGAGGTGAGAGCTCCAAAAGGGTATAATCCCTTTGTAAACTAATTCTTGTTCTAAAGTACTAAAGCCCTTGAGTGGCTCCTTTTCCGTGGATGTAGCCCACATTGGGTGAACCACATATATCATGTGTACTCTCTCTCTCTACTCTATAATCTCTTGTATGTGAAATCTACTTCTCTCCATTAAGTAATCTACTCAAATTTCTATTTAGCTACGTCGTATTTCCTAATAGATGTTTATGAGAATTGATTATTAAATGATGAATGTGACCAATGATAACGTGATACATCAAAACATGGCATATACTACCTATTCTTGTGGCTTACTAGAATATGTAGTATGTGGATAAGGACAGTTCTTAACTTGACAATTAATTTTCTAATGGAAAGGTATGTAATGGAAATGGAAATATATTTATTTATTGTAGCTGACATAAGCGATCAATGGACTATGAAAAACGATAGTACATTTATGAATATTTTATTGTTAAAGTGCTCTTTGTGAGCTATGGTCACTCTACGTTTGGGCGGACAATCCATATTCATTTTGAGCATTCAAGAAATCTATAAATAAATATGTATAAGAGGAAAACACTCACTCTTGCATGGGAGGCGATTGCACCCAGTGCTCTATGCCACGCTTATTCTCTCTTATCTCTTCTCTTGCCATGCCGGTGTAGCACTCTATTCTAGGAGGTGCGCTTGCACGTGATCTCCTACTCTTTCTCACTTTGTGTTGCTCTCAGATCATGTGTATTTCTCAATTGTGTATATATGCAATCTACCTAGTATGTATACATGCCATTTTATGGCTTGTAGCATGTTATTTCTAGTGTTTTGCAAGGCCCTCTACACACCCAAGATTTGCTCTCTCTCTCTCTCTCTCTCTCTCTCTCTCTCTCTCTCTCTCTCTCTCTCTCTCTCTCTCTCTCTCTCTCTCATAATATTCCTACCACGTAAAATGTCTCCTCTTCTCTTCTAGCCCTCCTTTGTCCCACGCTTGGAAAGTAATATTTACATTTTTACACAAGAAGCCAAAAAATGATTTTAATATTTCTCAAGTGCTAGGGGTAGCCACCAGCGTTCTCGTCACATAACAAACCAATGAACTATAGTAAATTGAAAGCATGGAACTACACATATCACCATTAAAAACAGAACTGATGGCTCATCAATTTCAATAGATCATCTACACCTCCCTTGGTCACAATCGTTGCGAGACAACCTCATGTTTCCAAGCCATCAGTTGCCTTTGCAACGGCCTCCTTGGGTCGTGATGGAGAACATATTTAGTAGGCCAAAGGCCTTTATTTAGCAGGCCAAGGGCCTATATTAGGCAAGTAGTCATGGCCTCGCTTTCCAAGGAACAAATTCATGGGATGATATTAAGAGACTAAGAGACCATCCAACAAGTAATCTGTTGTTCAAAACACCAAAGAAAAACTAGTATGACTACTTTCTTTTGAGTGTTAAGAATCTTTCTCTTCTTCTTATGGGGAGATAAGATTGTTTCAAAATCTAGTTGTGAATAAGACTCCAACATGAGAAGATCTACTACTTCGTTTTAGCATGATTGTATCTATAATATTTGTATTTCCAAGGGTATGACCCAATTAATGCCAAAGCACCTTATAAGTGTTGATGTTCATTGATTGATCTCTTCACAATTGTACTTTCAAGGAAAAACATCCTCAATCTACCACAGGGTGGTGGAGAAGTTCATCATTGCACAAGGTAGATGGCGTTGGTCACCATTAAACCGATAGTTTAAGTAGTTTCAATGCAAAATCTAACCAAGGGGTTTGAAATTGCAAAGTCTCACCATGGGGTTTGGATTGCCAGGGCAATACCTAGGGTTACCGATTACATATTCATTTAATTTTGCTAGTCTCTCATTTAGTGTTTCATAGGTGAAAGAAAAATTAGACTTTTTGAGGCTGGATTTTTGGTAAAGTACTTTTCAAATTGTACCTTTTGTTAGGTTCGAATGGAAATAAGCTCAAGGTGGCTTGAAGCTTGGAAATACCATGGCTATACATAGTAGAGAGAGAGAGAGAGAGAGAGAGAGAGAGAGAGAGAGAGAGAGAGTAAAGGAGAGAGACTCACACTCAATAGACCATATTGTACATACAATATATTTTATAGCATATATTATTATTGGTTCATATACAAAAAGGAAGTGTTTATATACAAAAGGTCTCACAACCAGTATCCGGCAGCTCCATATCTCCAGGTGCCTTTTCAAAAGGCTACACACATATATGTAATACGTGTCACATCAAAAATTAAACTAGGTGTCGAAGGAGTTCCCATGCCCACCTTTCAACCCTCCCCTTGGGCATGTAATACATACTGAAGACCCAATTATCCACAGAGGATGACACTATCCACATAGGATGAAAAGATCTATCCACACAAGATGAAAAATACCTCCCCTTGAACTAGAGAGAGTAGAAACGGATCTTCAAAGTACATCTGTAATGAAAGAAATTTCCCCTTCATCCTCAGTTTCTTCTTCTTGGACTATATGTGTTGCTCCTCTCACTGGCTTCTTGCCTTTGTTGTTACTGTTGCCGCTACTATATTGAACTTTTGAATAGCACCTAGAAGTAGGGTGCCCCTTCTTTCCACAAATGCTACAAAATTGATTGATATAGCAGTCTTTAGCTATATGACCCATTTTACCATAGTCATAACATTTTCGGACGTTGGAAGATGATATGAAATCTATGGATGATTCACCTTCTCTTGCTATAAAAGCCCCATTTGTAGGTGTAGGTAGATTTTTTTGCTTCCTTTCTTTTGCCTCAAGTGAGCTTACCACATCTTGAAGTGCTGGAGTTGGCTCCTTTTCTTCAAGAATTGTGACTGTATGGTCATAATTGGAAGGAAGTGCACTAAGAAGGACTGCAACTTTGTCTTCTTCTTCTACTTCACATTGAATGTAGGTCAATTGTGTAATCGTGGTTTTAAGCCTATTGACCAAACTGGCTATGTCTTCCCCCTCGAGCATAGTGAGTTTGTAAAGTTGCCTTTTCAAACTAACTTTACTTCGTTTTTCTTTAGCTCCAAAATTCTCCTCTACAACTTGCCACGCCTCATATGCATGTGTGCACTCATCTATAAAATGTACATAATTATCATGGAGCGCAGTAATTATTATGACAAGTGCTTGTTCATCCTTTTCTTGATTGAGTGTGGTAGAAGCTCTGGTTTGTGTGCCTTCATGATCACTGAGAGATGATTTTACTACGGCCCATAATGTTTTCCTCATTAAGTATCCCCTTAGCTTAGTTTCCCAGTATGGAGACCCTCCCCATTGAATTTTATGATTCCTTTATCTTCCATGGTGCAAACGCTTGTGAAAGCTACCAGGGACTTGGTCTTACCCGATTGAGAGAATCTCTCTATGGCAGTGTCTTGCCCAATTTTACAAAATAGTGCAGGTGCGAGTGCTTAATACTTTGAATTTGTGAAGTCACTCTTCTCTCGTGAGAATCTTCTCTTCACTAAAGCCCTGAAGAAACAAAAAGGGACGCTTTGAATTCATACAATAATAATGTTCATAGCTTGATGTGGTGCTTTGCTTAGCCAAGATTCCTTTCAGCTAGCCAGATAGCTCTCTTGAGTAACTCAAGAATGCAAAGTATTGAAAAGAGCTCTTGGTTTAGGAAAACTTGTTAAGCAGTGAAACTGGGGAAGGCCTTTTGAAGCAATGATGTTTTGCAAGCTTCGGATAAGTAGGACTGAGCCCAAAGCTCTTATGTAACTCTTGCTTGTGGGAAACCCATTTGGGTGTCAATGTGTTTGAGTGATGGGGCGAGAACAAGGCTTTATGTTCAATTTATTAAAGGTCAAGGCTTAAAACAAAAGGGATAAAAACAAAACAAATGAATTGGCAAAATTTGTTATTACTCTCAAAATGAGCAAGATCCGTCGAATCTCGAGTGATGGGGTGCTAGCACTTCGCGTGAACTGAAGATGCAGAATTGGTTGCCTTGGCCTCTTGTTTGAATCTGTGGGGGCTGATCGAGGCTGTGTTGAGTAGGATGATGATGGGCTTGTGTGTGTGTGTCCAAAACCAATGCTACTATGAAGCTTGAAACCAGCGCTGCAGTGAAGCTTGCTTTCCATTTATCAGCTATTCAAAGAACCGCTACTGTTGATCTCCATCTCACTTTGCTTGCAATGGCCTGCACTCGATTTCTTGCTTTATCTTCACTTGCTTGGCTCGGTGCTATAGAGAGCCCCTCGTTGCTCGTTTTGTGCTTGCAATTTAACTCTTCCAATGATTCAATTTGCCTTAATTTCGTTGCGAAATTTGCTCCGATTTTCTCAGTCTTAATTCCCCGCTCAACTTGTCTCCTTGCCTTGCCAACATGCTTTGCAACAATCACTACAACCCCTCGACTGCTTCAAGCTCTACCTCCTTGCTCAAATGGTTGCCTGCAGAGATTTCCTCACAAGATCCAAACAGGCTTGTACACGCAGGAGGGAAGGATCAAAGCTCTGGATTGGAAGACAGGTTCTGATACCAGTTGTTAGGTTCGAATGGCAATAAGCTCAAGGTGGCTTGAAGCTTGGAAATACCATGGCTATACACAGTAGAGAGAGAGAGAGAGAGAAAAAAGGAGAGAGACTCACACTCAATAGACCATATTGTACATACAGTATATTTTACAGCATATATTATTATTGGTTCATCTACAAAAAGGAAGTGTTTATATACAAAAGGTCTCACAACCAGTATTCGGCAGCTCATATCTCCAGGTGCCTTTTCAAAAGGCTACACACATATATGTAATATATGTGTGTAGCACACATATATGTAATATGTGTCACATCAAAAATTAAACTAGGTGTCGAAGGAGTTCCCATGCCCACCTTTCAGCTTTCAGGCTTGGATAACGCACTTGACTTTGGGTAAGTGGATGTTATTTTCAACCTCTAGGTAAGCATATGATTTTGATTCATCTCCTTTGTGAATATTACTTGATTAAGTTTTCCAAGTAGGATTCTAATGCTAGAATGATTTCATCCAATTTTGTCTTCAAACACATGACAATGTCATGCAGGAGCAAAGAATTTTGGGATAGTAGTGTACCTGATACATTTCTACACCCTGCAAATTTTTTTGGCATATGTTGTTAGTCATCACAATGGGGAACATGGTGTAGGAACTCATGGACTCTTGGTTTATTTAGTGTGGAGCAAGGTTCATGATTGTGTCTCTCACTCATGTTGCTGAGTGTTTACAGTTATCTACACACACAAGTACATATCGTACTTGATCAATGTCCTATTTTTTGACATCCTTATGAGACATATTCCACATGTGGAGAATATGAGTCTGTGGGACTGACATTGGTTCTTATTATTTCAATTATGTGTGGCAATAAAGTCCTTTGGTGTTGGTCAAATCCGTTCATTTGACCATTTTGAGCACACCGTATCAAGAAAATTTTTGGTGGCCAAAAATTGTCTTATACCTTTTAAGACTTCTTAAAATTACAAGTATTGTTAAAGAACTTTAATAGTAAAACACAACATCCAAGTCATCCTTTGTTAATGGCAACAGATTGGTGTTGAATTTTTGATAAGACATCTCTAGGGAATAATTTGCCTTATGTGGTGCCAACTCTTCCGAAACAATTGTGGCAAACTCTACCTGTCTTTCTTTTTCCACTGCAAATGCCTCAACTACTTCTTGAGCTTGATTCCATGCTTGCTTTTCATGCTATTTGGATCCAAAAGGATTTTATTCAACCCTATGTATTTGCTTTTCCATTTCAACCAAGCACTCAATTAGAGATCAATTTTGTGTAGCAAGGTCCACAATTTGCTAGTTCTGGTGGGTATCTCCTGCAATTGCTATTTTTGCTCCTGCCAATGTCCGCTCACTCGGTCCATAAAATAGTAGAGTTGTTGTAGCTTTACAATAAACTATGTTGGCCCCATCTCCTTTCCTAATGCATGGGTTCTTATAGCACTTGTGGATGCAGGTTTTGTAGTAACCACCAAATCCATAGTTGATTCCAAAACAATAGACACAAGTACAACCATTGTAGAAGTTGATACTATCGCATATAATGGGACATACACAGTCCATCTAGAATTCAAGGTTTTCCTTGTTACTTTCAATGTAGATTGTGATGCGGATAATTCTTGGAGCCGCCTTTAAAGAAATTCTTGCTTTGAATTCTTGGCAGGTGGCTAATGTAATTCATCTTTTGCCTAAGAAACTGTTGTTGTCTTTGTTGCTGCAAAATTAGTAACGATGTTATTGGTGGTCACAACACAAGTAGATTCAGAGGCACCACCGGAACCTTATGTGATCAGCCAAGTGGACTCCCCAGTCTAGAAGATAGCATTTTTTCATCAGGACATCATCCATAAGTAAAGCGCATATGCCATAATAGGGGTGAAAACTCTAAGAACAGGACCTTCATGCCCCTTCTCTAGGGAAAGAAGCTGCATTACCTAACCCACTTTATTGTTTACTTCTTGGATTCTATCCATTGTTCCAACCACCCTTCTAGCCTTTGTGAACAACTCAAATAAGAGTTTTTTCCTTGTTGACTCTTGAGAATTTTCCTGTAAAAATCATCGCATGAACATATGTTGTACACCTTGCCCTAAGCTAAAACCTTCTGGCACCCATTTGAGACACTTTGTCATTTCCAAGTCTTCATAGCCATGTAATCTAAATTCATTACTGGTCGGATTCCCATGGGTTGTGATCATCTTTAGGGAAGTTAGCCCAAGGATCATTTTCAAATCTCAAAGGCTAGCTATGCCACATCAGTGAAGAGGTGCAAAGAGGGATCGTGACTTTTCTCTCTTCCACTTTCTCACTGCACCCGACATTCGATTTATTTTGCTTTATTGAAAGTTCTCTTCTCACCAACATTTCTGCTTGTAGTAGAGAGAAAGTAGGTACAACTCTTTCTCTCTCTCTCTCTCTCTCTCTAGTCTCACACACACACACACACACACACACACATACACGTACGTGCTATAGGCATGGAAACCATCTTGCTTGACACACGCTAAGCTTCCCTTTAATCAATTGTGGATGCTGCTATGAGTATTGTGAGCTCTTGAAAGGATGCTTGCATGTGCTCTCGCATGTACTTCATTGTCGTTACCATCCTACACTGGGTGTATTTTCACTTTCTTCTCTCTTGGGTTACACTGTTTGCATCTTTCATGGAGAGAGAGGCTATTGAACCATTTGTTGTAGGTCTGCTCTTCATCATCTAGTTCCAATCAAATGCGACAACCTCAGAATCTATTCTATCTTCCCTTTAATCAACTAGCATGCTAAACTATGAGTATTGTTCACCAAAGGTTGTGCTCGTAGAGAGAAATAAGGTACAAATATCTCTCTCTCTCTCTCTCTCTCTCTCTCTCTCACACACACACACACACACACACACACACACACACACACAAACACACACACAAACACACACACACACACTGTGGTACTTTATGAAGTTTCTGGCTTATTTTCTTACTTCACCTCCACACCATGGGACTAGGCCCATCTCTAATACTTACAAGTAGGTGTTTTCTTGGGTAGTTTACTACCCTACTACCAAAAACTTTCCGTGAAGGCGTAGGTCCTTTTTGCTCTGCAACCATAGGCAGCCTCACTGTTGCGTAATAGAGTCCGTACACTCATGGCGATTCTGCTCACTACTACAATCTGGTGGGCCACCTCCCTCCTCTATTTAAGAGGTGAGGGTGCTTCTTTGGCCCTCACTTAGCTTTGGTTGGTTGTTGCTTTGCCCGGGAAGTTTTGCGTTGTGTTTTGACATTGAAGCATGGAGCTCACCACTACTGACACATTGGTCGGCCTCCTTGCCCTTTTGTATTTCCTTGCAAGATTTGTTTTTGTAAAAAAAGAGAGGGGGACCATTGTTTGCTTTGACATTACTATTGTAAAAGGTTTTTTTGCTCTAAAAACTTGTTATGGTAATCCATGAAGGGAAGCATACATGGCTAAACTTGCTATGTCATTGACTGTGGTAAGTTGCGAGCACAATAAAAAATAAAAGGTGTTATTTGTTTCTTATGGCATAAGGTCTTTTTACTGGATTTTTTTGGGAGCTCTTGTCTGCTGCTCTGCTGAACCTGACTATTTTGTTGAGGGTTACTAAGCTTACTAAGGTGGCCTAATATGCTTTAATATACTACTTGGTTTAACACTAGAATGGTAACGGGACACTTTTATGTCCTTGGACACTTTTGTGTCCTGTTAAGTGACCATTTTGCTTGAATTATTTGAAGATTATGAAAATGAATTTCTAGGTGCTATATATCCACAAAGTTGCCTTATGAGCTGAAAAAAACTTAGCTTTTTTTTTTGAGTATCGATCTCACCATTAACCTTACTCTTGCACAACATTTTTGAACCTAAATTGTGTGAAAAAACGGGTCTTGTTTTTGGCTTTTTTTCAATTTTTGGCAACTATACCACTGTAAACTTCATGTTTGTGAGGTTTAGATGGCTAGAGGTTAGGCCTTCATAGTTCTCAACATGTTTTGATGCTTGCAGGGAGAGCTAAGTGTTAAAATTGAAAGTTATGACCAATTTACAAGAATTACATGATCCTGTTTTTTGGCCTAAATTAGCACTTTTATTATTTTTTTGGTGGTTTTCTTGATATCCAAATTCAATTTTGATTGTGTAAGTGTAATTTATAACATAAAGCTAATCTTCCTTGACTTTTGGGGGACCTAATATGCTATATAGCATAGTATATGATGATGGTTGAGTTTTTTGATTGCTGAAGAATACAATACATTTTAGAGTAGCAAGTATAACTTTCTCGATATTGCTAGTTTCTTAGGCCAATAGTGTGTATTTTGTAGGTAGTAACCATATCTAATCATAGACTACAAACTTGGCTAGATATTGAGTAGTTTCTATGGGTTTCTAGAGGTCATAATGCTAAACCCAGTTTTTTCATGTTTGCTGTATTTAGCACTTTATCATTGCCCCCAAGGTTCCAATTGTAAGAGATCCATTATCCTTTTGACATGCTACATGGCTCCTTTTGAATCCAGAGGCCCAAAGGGAACTAAGAAAACATGTATATAGTATCTTTATTGAGCGTGACTATAGAAACTTTGATGATAGGTTCGCAGAATGGCAAAAAATGCAACTTTTTTGTACCTATTTTTTTGCCCAAAATTAAATTAATGAGGTAAAAGCAACCATATGTTTTGGTCACCAACCCATTGAAGTTAACGGGGCATTTTATCTCATGTCCTACAAAAATCTCCACTCTTATTAATATGCAATCAACCGTAAGAAATTGTTGTTTTGGGAAAAATGCACTGGTCCATCAACTTTGGAGGCTTGTAGTGACCAAGGGATGAGAAAAATCACAAGTTTCTCATTTTTTCCATATGTACTAGTTATTGAACTATAAGCTCATGATTTTTCAAAATGAGTGGATCTACTATGGTTTTGGAATTTTTTCCCAAAACCCTGAAAGGACACTTTTATATCTTGTTAGGTTACCATTCTAGTGTTAAGCTGGTACTGTTGCTATTTTTTGAAAGGAAAAAAAACTGTCCTTCTTAATTAGCTCGGTATAAATTACTAATGCTGGGCCACTTGATTAAACTCTGACATTTTGAGTATATGTTAGCAGTAGGTTTTCCTCTTAGGTTACTGATGCGCTACCTTGCTTAAAAATTCTCGGTGGTAATTGATTAAGGACCTACCAACGACCTGTTAAAAACATGGATTATTTACCCTGGTTATTGGTACAAACATACATATGCACCAATTTGTTTGTAGAGTGTAACTGCTGCCTCATTACATGGGTTATGGCTCTATGACTGATTAAACCATGGTTGTTCATTAATGTTAAAAGTGGAAAAGTGAGCAAAAAAGAGGGGCTACTTTATGTTTACATTGGATTTTGAAAGGGTATTTTTTTTGTAGCTTTACTGAGCTTGTGAATTACTCTGCTGGTAGTAAACGAGCCTACCTTGGGGGACTCACTGAGCATAAAAAATGTTGTGGGTTGTACTTGATACTGTCGATTTTTTACATAAGTTTTTAGAGCACCATCAACAAGTTGCCTTGACTGGCCTTGATTATTGGGTAGCCATGGGTTCGTACATGGGTTGGAGGTGTTTACTATGCATTGATTGTGATTGGGTGGTTATATACATGGATGGTGATATTTCTAGTATCAAACTGCACATTGTTTTGGTTTTAAACAAATACACACAAACCATTAAGATGTTGTACCCGATTGTACACTATGGCTGCTCTTGGTCTCTACATTGGTAAGATGAGGTTTTACATTACAATTTTTTGCATTAACTCGGGTAGATGTTGCTCCTATTATAGCTCTAGATATTGGTATGATACTAGCACTTTAAACATGGTATATCTTTTCCATTAAAAGACTTCTTGGTTTGAAGTAAAGCCCGACTTTTAGCAGTGCTCTTGGTTACTTGGGTTACTTAAAGAAGTATATGGTAAATGATGTAACAAATGCGTGATGAATTGCAATCCATTCACAAAGATGGGTATCTAAACTTCAAACAAGTTTTAACAAGCTTGATACTTTATAAAAACCGTAAATGAAATTCCTTTTTAAACTTCATTTAGTGCTACTTTCATAACTGATAAAATTAGTGAAGGGGGGTGTTTCAGAAGGACCCACAATCTATAATCCCTTGACTGGTTGACTGGTGTTAGTTGGTCCTTCATACACTCTATTTCTGGTCTCCTGCTCACCTATAGTCTTTGACTTTGCTGGTTTAAGGTTTGTAGGCCCGAAACTACAGTTACTGTTTTTATTTTCATTTATGTTTAAACTGTTCCTTTCTCAGGACTACATACCCTTTAGAAAGACAGCCCGCATGAATACTAAACAGAACCCTGAGAATCATGCAAAGATTCTCAAATAGATTAAGTTATACCTTGTGGACCATAAACCAAAGAATGCTTTGGCAATTAGAACTAGACCCTTCCTTACTAGGAAAGCCAAATATTCTATTACTTACTACGGTAAGGTAAAGTAAACCTCACCACACTTTTTTGAAATATTGGAGACTCTTGCTCTCTCACAAGGATTGGAATTGACCTCTAAGCCCCTCTCAATGGCCACATCTCTTGTACTCAGATGTATTAGCAGCTTGGATGCTTCTCAACTAATATATGACTCGGCTCTTACCTCTGACAAGAAATTGTTTGTCTTACATATGCTGTCTTTTAATGATTGGGTTAAAATTTTTTCTACTCTGGATAAGGACTCCAAGGAAGGGGTGAATTTGATTATCCAATACATAGCCCAAATTCCCTTACTGTCTTCAATATACCAACAAGAGATTGCCCTATTCTCTTCCTCAGGTGATGATCTCTCTAACTTTCTAAGGAAGCTGTGTGGTCTCAATCCCTCTTTTGTCTGTACACCGGCTACTTCAACTATCCCGCAAACTGATGGTATCTTTTGGTAGGGATAGTGCAGCTCTTGAAGTAGTTAAATAATTTCAGAGTAATCTTTGTTCCCTCAATGACTCTAACCTCCTGGAGATGGTATCTAAGATCTCTAGAGTTTTTCCTGTCTTACCTGTTAGAAAAACTAAAATTGAATCCCTTGGTGTTGACCATCAGCTTTGGGTCCTGCCCAACAAGGCGTTCTTAGCACCCATTTTGAGTGAAACTTGGGTATACCTTGCCAACCTCCCTACCTCTAGTATGGAGTACTGTAGACTCAAGATCTTAAAAGGAGGACAATTTCTCGACAAAGGGGAGCTCATCAAAGCACCCTTCAACCTCAATCTCATTGACCACTCCAAATGTCCCTCGAATACCAGCCTTGACATTTGTACTAAAGGAAACATTGAATTTGCTAAAAAGTAACCCGGATTTTTACATCGAATCCTTCTGGAATGTCTTTTGACCTTATGTAAAATGTGCCTGCAGATTTCTTAACCCTAAAGTCTCTTGTGAGTCCAGCATCATGTGGTCTGATCATACCATTTGGTTTATTCTCAACCATCTTGACCTATGATTCACATAAAAACCCGTGGATTTTCACCTCTCTCTCATTGCTCTTGGTTGGGTGGCCAAGCTAAGAAAATTGTAATTGTGTAGATTGCCTTTAACATCTTCCGTGGACTAATGCTGGATATCTTGAAGGAATTAAATTTTGATGAACCTGGGATTTACCTGACTACTTATGCTAACTACAAAGGTGTTAAGATCATCACTAGTTTACTTAAACCATGTATTGATGAAGATGACTCCCATGCTCTAAAAAGACCCAACTCTTTGACTACCCCCAACTCCTTCACTTCCTTTTTAACCTAGC
This sequence comes from Adiantum capillus-veneris, assembly GCF_014529385.1. NCBI lineage: Eukaryota > Viridiplantae > Streptophyta > Polypodiopsida > Polypodiales > Pteridaceae > Adiantum > Adiantum capillus-veneris. Next base: position 22,257,860 of record NC_140941.1, on the reverse strand, counting down.
TTATCCTCTAACCAGGGAAAAGCTCGTAGCTACACTAGGGGTAGAGATAGAATTTCCCCCATCAGGAATTTCCTTGAACTGTAATCCTTGGTGATATTGCAGGTTACTACAAACCCTTGTGGTAGAAGAACTCTCAACAAAGTGGATCCAAACAAAGGATATATCTACATACACTGTCTCTTTGAAAATGTACTTCTTGATTGGATTCAACCAAAAAACCTTTTTTTTGAGTGCTTTAACCTTCTTTTTGGCAAAATCACAAATTACTTGATTATATACTCATAGGATGGAAGTATCAACAACCCGTGAAAAATTTGGTTTATAGTAATGGATTTCTTTGGCGTGATTCTGGTCCCAAATGTACATGCTATTAGTTTAGCACCTTTTGCAGGAACTTCAAGGCATATGGAAAACATGTTTGTATGTATGATCTTAGCATTATTGAAAATATTAAAGTACGTAGAATATTGGCCAATGGGCTCAATCATATACCTAACTTTCCCAAAAACCCTTACCTTGCTCTATTAGCTATACTAAGCTGCCTCACTGACCTTGTCACAGTGCTCTCCAACTGGAGATGAAAGTCCTATCGGAATTAAGAAAAGCTGTGAAGAAATGCTTCCTTTAAAAAATATCACAAATTTTAAGAAAATGGTTATCCTCAGATGAATCCTGGCTTACATCACAGTTGGCTTTTGATTTTCAAAATATCTCTGATAAATGGTTTGTAGCCAGGCTTGACAAAATCTCTAACTACCCCACTCTTATTTGCAAAAACCTTGCTTAAAAGGCTGCCCGCGATCGAGTATTTGGAAAGGAATTCTGCAGTATTAACTCTTCACTACAAACAGTTACCGATAACATCTCAAAATGCTTAGTAAATCTAGGTTACTTTGTACAGAATACTAAGCTACCAGTATTATTTCCCACCTATAAGATTCATAAGCATAAGTTCAGATGGATATCTGATGCTTACAATGGTATCTTTACTGATACCACCAAGGATATCACGCTTTTCCTTGACCTTATACTAGCCGAGTTTGAGCTTATTTGGGCCACTAAACAGAAAATCTGCCATGACTTCCTTCATATACAATACAACCCCTTTTGGCTTACGAAAAACTCTACAGAAGTCTCACTTAACCTTCCACATTTTTACTGCAGATATTACACAATGCTACAAAAACATTCCCCTTGATGAGGATCTTGGCCTTAAGACCGTTCTTGCCAAGGTGATTAAAATGGATTTCTCCAATGCTAGAAAGAAGAAACTTTTTTACATCTCTCTATCCAAAAAACCTAGGTGGATTAAAAAGACTCACTCCATTCACTCCTTACACTTCAATGAAGAAAAGCTTTGCTTCTACATATCATGACTACTTAATAACTGTACTATAGTTTCCGGTGGTCTATGCTTCAACCAAATGCCTAGGCATCCCCATGGGGTTCTCATGTTCTCCACTTATGTGTAATATCTACCTTGCTTTCTTCAAATACGAATGGTTTCTCAAAGTTGTGGAATCTTGCAAAAATAATCTCTCACAGTTTGGACATACCTATCATTAGGCAAAATTTGGACTCACAAAGGGACCCTTTAAGGAGTTTGACTTTACCTCTCTCTACCAAAACGGGCGCATGGATAAATATTTGCAAATAAAATCCAAAGTTGACGGAGGTTTGACAGATAGAACGTCCTCTTCAAGGTCTATCTACTGATATATAGCACGCCATGAGATTCCTCATATTTTAGAAGATTCTTTTTTTGATTCACTTAGATTCCGATAGAGTTCACATCATAGGTGAATCAAAAAAAGAATCTTCTAAATTATGAGGAATCTCATGGCGTGCTATATATCAGTAGATAGATCTTGAAGAGGACATTCTAACTATCAAACCTCCTCCAACTTTGGAGTTTATTTGCAAAAAATTATCCATGCGCCCATTTTGGTAGAGAGAGGTAAAGTCAAACTCCTTAAAGGGCCCCTTTGTGAGTCCAAATTTTTCCTAATGAGGTATATAGATGACTTATTAAGCATCAACAATAAAGCCTTTCTCAAAGAAATTTGTCTGATTTATCCTCACTGCCTTAAAATTGAACCTACATCTTTACATGGGGTCATTACACCCAATGGGCCTTTTTTCACATCAGTCCAATTCCTTAACCTTTCCATCTCTCTTCATATTTCGTATGTCGGTGGATATGACCTAAGGTTTGTTTGGAAAAGGGATCTCCTAAAACTGCTACTTGTGGAGTTCATAAAAAGGAAATAGCAATAGGACTCACAAGGGTGTTGTTAGCTCATGTATCAGCCTGCTACACTTAATTTTCTATTCCTCCTTTGATTATTTCCTTGCCTGGGAGGATGTTAATTTACTAATCAAAAAGTATTACGTTAACGGGTTTAATGGAAACAAGGTCCGTGACATAATTACACAATCTCTCACCCATAATAATTGGCTTGGGTTACACTTTAACCAAGATAATCTCATTTCTCTAATAAGGAGGTAGGCCCATACACAATGGGCCTACTACCAACCCATTGTGTATGGCGCCTTGGTTAGGGAGGGGCACACACACACACACACACACACACACACACACACACACACACACACACACACACGCGCGCACACGCACACACGCACACACACAGTGGTACTTTATGAAGTTCCTACCTTATTTTTTTACTTCACCTCCACACCATGGGATTAGGCCCGTCTCTAATACTTACAAGTAGGTGTTTTCCTGGGTAGTTTAGTCCCTACTACCAAAAACTTGCCGTGAAAGCGTAGGTCCTTTTTTCTCTACAACCATAGGTGGTGTCACAGTCATGTAATGGATTCGGTACACTCATGGCGATTCTGCTCATTACTACGATCTGGCGGGCCGCCTCCCTCCTCTATTTAAAGAGGTGAGGGTGCTTCTATGGCCCTCACTTAGCTTTGTTTGGTTGTTGTTTTGGCATTGAAGCATGGAGCTCACCACTACTGACACACAGGTCGGCCTCCTTGCCCTTGTGTATTTTCTTGCAGGATTTTGGTTTGTAAAAAAAGAGAGGAGGACCACTATTTTCTTTGACATTACTGATGTAAAGGGTGTTTTTAATCTAAAAACTTGTTATAGTACTCCATGAAGGGAAGAATACATGGCTAAACTTGCTATGTCATTGACTGTGGTAAGTCGCGAGCACAATAAAAAACAAAAGGTGTTATTTGTTGCTTATGACATAAGGTCTTTTTACTGGTTTTTTTTTGGGAGCTATTGTCTGCCGCTCTGTTGAACCTGACTATTATTTGTTGAGGGTTACTAAGCTTACCAAGGTGGCCTAATAGGCTTTAACATACTACTTGGTTTACACTGATACTGTTGCTATTTTTTGAAAGGAAAAAAATTGTCCTTCTCAATTAGCCGGGTATAAATTACTAACTACTGGGTTGCTTGATTAAATTCTGACATTTTGAGTATACTCTATGTTAGCAATAGGTTGTCCTCTTGGGTTAGTGTTGCGCTACCTTGCTTAAAAATTCTTGGTGGAAATTGATTTAGGACCTATCGATGACCTGTTACAAACATGCATTATTTACCTTGGTTATTGGTACAAACATACATATGCACTAATTGTTTTGCAGATTACTCGCTAACTGGTGCCTCATTACATAAGTTATGGCTATATGACTAGTTAAACCATGGTTGCTCATTAATGGTAAAAGTGGAAAAGTGAGCAGAAAAGAGGGGCTGCTTTACGTTTACATTGGCTTTTGAAAGGTTTTTTTTTTTCGCTTTACTGAGCTTGGCAATTACTTTGCTGGTAGTAAATGAGCCTACCTTGGGGGCTCACTTAGCATCAAAAATGCTGTGGGTGTACTTGATACTGTCTCTTTTTTACATAAGTTTTTAGAGCACCATCAATAAGTTGCCTTGACCGGCCTTGATTATTGGGTAGCCATGGGTACGTACATGGGTTGAAGGTGTTTACTGCGCACTAATTGTGATTGGGTGGTTACATACATGGATGGTGCCATTTCTAGTGTCTTAGAACACTGTTTTGGTTTTAAACAAATACACACCGGCCATCAAGGTGTTGTATCAGGTTGCACACTATGGCTGCTCTTGGTCTCTACATTGGTAAGATGAGGTTTTACATTATAGTTTTTTGCATTGACTCGGGCAGATGTTGCTCCTATTATAGCTCTAGATATTGGTCTTATACTAGCATTTTAAACATGGTATATCTTTTCCCTTAAAAGACTTCTTGGTTTGAAGTAAAGCCTGACTTTTAGCAGTGCTCTTTGTTACTTGGATTACTTAGATAAATATATGGTAAATGATGTAACAAATTGAGTGATGAATTGCACTCCATTCACAAAGATGGGTATCTAACCTTAAAAGAAGTTTTAACAAGCTTTATACTTTATAAAAACCGTAAATGAAATTCCTTTTTAAACTGCATTTAGTGGTACTTTCATAACTGATAAAATTACTGAAGGGGGTGTTTCAGACACTTGGATTAGAAGGAGTGATGGCCTTCTAATCAAAATGATACTCTTTTTTAGAAACTTTGGGATTCTTTTAAAGAAAAAGCAAAATATTTTTTCGTAAAGTACTATGGACTTAGCTTGTAAAGTTTGTAAAAAAAAAGTTTGTAAGATGGACATGGATATCAACTGGTATAGTCCATTGATACCTGTAAAACACATCCATGGCTAACTGAATTGTTGTCTTGTTTGGATGGATGCAGGTAAGGACTCTATCTTATCTTGGAGGTTTCTTTTTACTTGTCAATCTGACCTACATTGGATTGCACACTCACTTATGATTCGGGAAGTCCTTCTACTATCTGTATACTTGAATGGACCTCATTCCTACAAACATTGTACATAAATGATTCTAGTACTGAGTTGTTTCTGTACTTATCTCTTCTTTGTTCCAAAGCCAGTTGTCTTTTGAATGTAAAAGTTCAGCTATGTCTTATTGTCTAAGGTTAAATAGCTACACACACACACACACACACACACATAGACACACACACACACACACACAGACACACACACACACACACACACACACACACACACTTTCATGTACGTGCTATAGGCATTTCAAACTTCTTGCTTGACACACACTAAGCTTCCCTTTAATCAATTGTGGCTGCTGCTATGAGTATTGTGAGCTCTCGAAAGGGTGCTTGCATGTGCTCTCATGTACTTCATTGGCGTTACCATCGTATATTGGGTGATTTTCACTTTCTTCTCTCTTGGGTTCCACTGTTTGCATCTTTCGTGGAGAGAGAGGCTTTTGAACCGTTTGTTACACGCCTGCTCTTCATCATCTAGTTCTTATCAAATGTGACAACCTCAGAATATTTTCTATCTTCCCTTTGATCAAATAGCATGCTAAGCTATGAGTATTTTGAAATCTCAATCAAAAGGCTACTTACATGTGCTCTCACCTGTACTTTGTCCTTGTTACTATCCTGTATCTACATCTTTCATGGAGAGAGAGGCTATTGAATGATTTGTTGCAGACCTGATTTTTGTCATCTAGTTCCAACCAAATGCGACAACCTCAAAATCTGTTCTATCTTCCCAACATTTAATCTCTTCACTTTGCACCCTTGCTTTTTCCACCTGAAAATTGGTTATAGATAGCAACCCTTGTTGGCAAGGCATATGCATTCCCGACTGACCCAAACCCCTCACGGAGCTTCCACCTGCATTGGGTTGTTCTTTTGCGCCCAATGATGTGTGTGCAAACTGGTGGAGGCAAAGGGCTATCGGTGAAGGATCTAATAGGAAGTTATGGTCCTTATGTCAAGCTAGTACTGAATTTTCTCCACAAGATCATGGCCTCATACTTCCAGGAATAATCAGATGAAAACACCAGAGCTTGGAATTAAGCCCCCCATATTCAGCTAGAGATTTGTGCAAATGCCATCGAGTGAGAGAATGTACTAGATATCTAGGACACGGGCCAACAAAGTCCTTTTGACACATGCATTTTGGATAGGACATTTCTAGGTGAGAAAACGAGTACAATGCTAATCCATTTAGCTGATGATGTTTGCGTTTTGATTGATGACAATTGTGATGAAAGCCGGGTAGAGAATCAAAGTGCGGCTATGGAGAAGAGGCTACAAGCATTTATTGTCTTCACTTTGCTCCCTCACATTTGCCACCTGCAAATTGGTTATAGATAGCAGCCCTAGTTGGCAAGGCTTATGCATCCCCGACTGACCCAAATCCCTCATGTTCATTGGGTTGTTCTTTTGAGCCGAACGATGAGCTTGACATAAGGACCAAAACTTCCTGTTAGATCCTTCACTGATAGACCCCTTGTCTCCACCAGTTTGAACACAGTTACTGCATTTTCTCCACTAGATCATGGTCATATTTCCAAGAATAATCCAATGAAAACACCAGAGCTTGGAGATAAGCCCCCCCATATTTAGATGGAGATTTGTGCGGATGGCATTGAGTTAGCGAATATACTGGATATCTAGGACATGGGCTAGCAAAGGCCTTTCAACACATGCATTTTGAATAGGAAGTTTCTAGTTGATAAAATGAGTATAATGCTAATCGAGTTAGCTAATGGTGTTTGCATTTTGGTTGATGATGGTTGTGATGAAATTCGGGTATAGAATCAAAGTGCAGCTATGGAGGAGAGGATACATGCATTTACTCTCTTCACTTTGCTCTCCCTTGCATTTTCCACCTGCAAATTGGTTATAGATAGCAACCTTTGTTGGCCAGGTATATGCATTCCCGAATGACCCAAATCCCTCATGGAACTACCAACTTCATTGGGTTGTTCTTTTGCACCCAATGATGAGCTTGATGTTGAGCTACATATAGTATCTCTATATATAGCACCTTGGTCCCCTCTATATAAACTCATCTCGTGTAGTCATTGGACACACTTTTGGGGCTTGTACATGTTGGTGTCGTCTCTCTCTCTCTCCTCTTGTCTACATGCGTTGTCTCCCTCCGGTTCAACATGGTATCAGAGCTAAGTAGTCTTTATATTTCGTGATAATAAGTTTATTTGTAAAGCATTGTCACGCAAAATTCAATAGCTTCTTGGCTTGCTTAAAATTAGTGAGATGGCTTTTAAAGGGTAGCATTGCGAGGCACTACTGCTCATGTACCACCGTGAAAGGACAGAGATGAAATATGGAACCAACAAATAGCCTGGTGGATTGTATGCTCTAGGCATAGGTGTAAGCCTCGCTCGTGGGTTGTCTGCCTTGCACCTCTCGTAACTCTCATGCTTGGCTGCTGGAAGCATATCTAGATGATGATCGGAAGCCCGAAATACTCGTGGCATGTATGCCATGTGCGCCTGATTTTTCAACCTTGTTAGTGCATGCTTGCGTAATTGCAGAACTTTTGTATCCGCTGCAGAAGAGGTGTCTTGTTTTTGCATGCAAAAGAGGCAGCTGGTAACACGGTATGTAGATAATATTAGGCGTGATGAAGTATGTTGTAGATTATGGTAACACGGAGCAGCAAGAAGTTGCAGACCAGGATACAGTGGACACGAAGGAGTTTATTGCAGAGCTTATAGAGGAACTAAATCGTGCAATCATTGATCTCTCCTATGAGAGTGTCTGTTTGACAGGCAACTGTAGTTAAGCATCGTGAGCACGACGCTTAATTACAGCTTTGAGCACGACTCAAAGCTCTAAAAATATCAAAATCCCGTAACGCTTTTGCTCGCTACCTACCTTTTGCGTTATTTTAGGAACTAATGAGGGTCTGCTATATATAATTAGTGTATTAGTGGACGATGGAGACGCTTTGCTTTATCTACAAGTGAGTGACAGCTGCATTCGCAATTAGAAATCGGCACTCCGCTTTTGCATGTAGTTAGCTGGTGGTTTGGGTATGCGCGCTTCTCACTTCCTGCACATGGCAGTGCAGAGAGACACATAGTATTTCTACCCTTAATAGGGTTCAATTGCAGAAGCGTACAGTAGTTGCTGCGAGGGCGGTCGCTTTTGTGGTATTTTTTACTCGCTTCCAGTGATTATTATGCTGCGTCTCACCTGTATGCGCTCGCCAACTTCGTGGCTTGTCTCTCTGCACCCCTATTTCTTCTTGTGGCTGGCTACCTACTGGCCTTGACGCTCTTCTGGGATTTCTTCTCGGGTGCATCTGCTGCTGCATGTGGGTGTGGGTTCCTTTGACTTGGAAGACATGGTTTTTGTTCAGAATTTCAAATAAACGTGGGAGAGGGACCTAGCGAAAGGACGAGTCCAAAAATCCTTAGTAGATCAATAGACCTTTGTTGCACCACCTCGTTTTGATCAAAGCTATGCAGGGTAAGCAATTTGTAGAAAGCTGCGAGCTTTGCCTGGGTACCAGAGACCTTCAGTGTGTCAGAGTGTTGTGAGCTACGGTGCCTCATGACATCGGTTACAACCGCTAGCCCCAATCGGCAACACATCGTGAAAGAGTGGTATTTTTAACTTGCTATTTTATGCTATTTTAAGAAAATAACCTTTTGAGAGTCAACTTTTTTTCAGAGGACAGGAGCAAGCAACCATGTGCAGAGATAATAACCACTATATTTTTGTTTTGTGAGTAGAGCTTCACTACCATGTTAAAGGATTTTGATAAGAATAGTAAAATTTTTGTAGAATCTTGAACCAATAGGTACTCTCTAGGATCTCTTAGAAAAGCCATCCATATAGTACTACTATCTTCCCTAGTGTCATAGACACACAAATACTTAAGTGTATATGAATCTCTAGATGAGGAAGACAAATACTTGTAGGAGAAGCTTAACAACAACAAAATTCTCTCCGTTTGTAATTATTTTCATGAGGGTTGATTCCTCAAAGAATGCAATATAATTTATTTTTTTTGTTAAATGGAGTTTCATAGAGATTTGACAAATATTGCTGACCTTTATGGATGTTTTGATTTGCCTATAAGACGTTTCAAGTCTCAAGTCTTAATCACTCCACCATGAAGAAATTCAAGCAATGTTTTGATTTCAATTTAATTATTAATGGTTATTCTTATTAAAGTGGATCATAACCTTTGTCAAGATGTCCTCATTTTGGGATGTTGAATATATATCATTAGCAACATTTTACAAGTTGAGAAAGCTAAATTCTTGATTTCCAACATGTTATTATTTCCATATTATGCCTATGCAAGCTTGATTTAGAAAAATGACAACTTGAGATGGAGGTGTCGATGTATAGGGGTGACTTATATTGATTCGTGTTTCATCATATATATTTGTAAAGCCTTTGAGTTTCCACCTTTTTGAGTAGTGTTGACAAGTTTTTGGTATCAAATCTTCTTAAATATCCCTATTCATGAGCTATTCGTAGTTATTTCTTTGGTATTGCTAAAGATGATACCAATAGCTATTACCTTGTGAACTTAACTGTGAAATTGCAGATTTGATTTTTGCTATGTAGCTCATTTGGATAGAGAAAGTGTAAACATAAACTATAGATACATGCATTGTTAACATAGAAGATATGTACCACTTGAGTCTATGTAAACTGCTAATCAAGAAACCTTTGGTTGGATAGTATAACAATAGGGGTCACATGTGGTTTCAAATACCAAAGAAATGGCTTAACCAAAACATTCCCAAGAACACGAGGTGGACACAAGGAAGTAAAAATTGGCTCCTTGTTTGGTCGATTTCTAGTGCTGAATGTTTAGTGCATAGGATTTGTGAGGTCTTTGACCTGGGGAGTTGTTGAAAGGTCAACCTTTCAACAATGCTTCCACAAAGATTCCATAAAGATTCCTCAAAGATTCTCTAAAGATGTTGATGAAGTGATCAAGACGAAGATGGATGCTGTAATGTGAAGATACAAGCTCATGGACATCATCGAATATCCTGTTATTATTATTTTGAGCCATTATGGCCACTTTTGTAATGTTTACGGGAATTTCATAGTTTAAGTCGGCAATTGTATTTTGGCCACAGATGCTTGTTGGATGAGCAAAGCCAGCTCACGGTGTTGTAATTAATCTCTATAGAAGCCTAGAGACAAATAAGGTCATTTTGGTCGGACATTAGGTTTTCTAAGGCTTAGTATATAAGCCAAAACCTAAAGCTTTGTAAAGAGACTTCTAAAAAATCTGATCTTCTGTGTCGTTGGGAGACTGCGAGAGAGTGAGAGAGTGTGTGTGTGTGCTATAGGAGCTACGGTGATCAAAATCGCAAATGGAGAGTAGCAGTGTGTTGCCCACGAGGAGAGCTACGCGTCGATGCTTACATCACGCGCGTTCGTCTGTGTTTTGGCAGATTCACCCGTGAGCTACTTTTGGAGTTTCGGTGAGTAACTGTTGTCCGTTTTTAGATTTCAGCATATCCACGCGATCAGAGCGAGTAGAGCTACACATTAGGCACTTTAGTTTTCGGAAACGTCGACGTGCAAGAATCGGCCAGACATCCTACGCGTTTTTTGCACGGAGGGTATTGAGTAGGTTTTTTGGTCACGGACCTTAGGGAGAGTGGCCTATTGATGTTGCTAGGATATCCCTCAAGCTTCGTAACGTTTCGAGAACGTCTAATGGGATTTTGGCTTGTGGTAGCATCATAAGAGACTCTCACATTCACAGAACCGATGGCATGTAGATTTGATATCTCTGTAGGAAGTAGTCATTAGTCGGTCGAGTAGAGGTTGACACCCTTTGCTTGCTTCCATGCGCCTGCGGGTCGAGCTTCGTCCTTAGCTGACATTACATGTTAGGTGAGTTCTCGATGTGCTAACGTCTGTCGCGGCGTATTCGTCCAACATTGGGCCGCTGTCGGGGACGAGGGCCCTAGGTAGGTGACCGAGACTAGTCCTTGAGGATAGAGGTCCCTCTGGATTGCCAGAGTACTATTTTACATTTAGATAGGATCGGAGAGTGGTGGAATCTTTTGGTCCTAGAGGGATTCTAGGGAGCGTGTGTCTGGCCTAGATCCTTCGTCTTAGGTAGTATTAGGTAGTAGTAGGTTGTGGTGTAGAGAGTAGGAGTTGGAGTGGTAGATGTGGTGGTAGGTTGACTTGAGAGTCCGTGTGAGGTCAGGAAGCAACCAAGACATCAAAATCACCATCTCACATGATGAGTAGCAGTAGGGTAAGTAGGATATCTTGATTGTTGATCTAGAGTACTTTATGCATGTCTTATTTGTTGTTAGGCTCATCAGAGAAGTGAGAAATGCTAAGTAGGAAAGACGGTAAATTGTGTTTGGAAGCTGATTTGAAGTTCAAAAGTTTTTGTGATTATTGCTGAGAGCTCTACAGAGCATAGGGAGTACTACTGTCAGAAAAAAAATGCACTTTAAGACAGTAGATATCCTACGCGTAGGATGTCTCCAAGGCACTTTTGGCAGGGAATTTGGGAAAACTGAGGTTACCAGTGAATTCAAAGGGTAGGTTTTACCCTAGTAACATATTGACTTGAGTGTTTTTCCCTATTTTTGTTGACCAAAGGCCAAAAGGCGAAGTCAAAAAACGTAAAATTTCAGAAAAGGCTTAAATTGAGTGATTTTTGCATGTTTTTGCAATTGTGAAGCATACTTGCACTTGCTCAAAGCATAAGGAAGCATCAAGGACACTTCAGTATGAAAAAATCAGCAGTAGACATCCTACGCGTAGGATGTCTACAGGGTGATCTGGGCACTTTTTTGAAAATCTGAGGTTACCAGTGTGTTTAGAAGGTAGGTTCTATCCTATTGTCACCTAGAAAGTGGAAATTTGACCAAATTTTGATAGATTTAAGCCAAAAGATGAGAATTGCCAAACATCCTACCCAAATTGTGTCCAAGGCCTAATTTTGAGACCAAACCATAGGATGACTCCATAGGCATGTTCTAAATGTTGTATTGAGTGCATGTGATAAATTTCATCTCATTTGGGTCAGTGAAAGGAAGATTGAATAGACTTTAGCATTTTTGACTGAAAAAGGCAAGAACAGCTAGTTTTGGGGTCTTTTGACATCCAAACTCAAATCTAAGCATACCCGTGGGTTGCTGAAGACTAGGGGAATCTTTGGTCCAAGTTTGGGCTCATTCTCGGCAAAAAGACATCCTACGCGTAGGATGTCTACTGCATGATTCTTAGACCAAAATTCTCCTGTGACCATACCATGCTGTCTTATAGCCTTAGATAAGCCTCCTAGGCAAATTTGGTCCAATTTGGAGTTGATTTGACTTAGGAATTCATCAGAACAGACATCAGGCTTTTGGAACAGATTCTTGATCATTTGACCAACCTATAGGTGTCAGAATCAAAAAGTGAAAATAGCTGTGAGCTTAGCACATCAAGGGGAAGCTACAGTGCAAGTTTGAGCTGAAATAGAGCAAAAAGACATCCTATGCATAGGATGTCTCCGGGTCATAAAGTGGTTAAAACTCTGTTGTGGCCATAAAGAGAGGTTCTAAGTGTCTCAAGGATTCGAGAACTTTTTTCAAAAGTGAATTTGGACCTTGTTTGTCCTATTTACCAAGCAAAGACAAGAATTGTCAGACATCCTACTCTTGGAGTGCACTAGAAGCTTATGTAGCCCAAATCTTGACGTATTGGCATCCAAATTCAATTTTGAGCATACCATTGGGTTGCTGAGCAGTAGGAGAATCTTGGGATCAAATTTGGACAAAGTCAGAGCAGATAGACATCCTACATGTAGGATGTCTCCAGCTTGATTTAGGACTCCAAACCAACCTATGAGCACACCACTGTGATTAGCACATCAAGGAGAAGCTGGGGTGAAAATTTCAAGTCATTCTGAGCAAAAAGACATCCTACGGGTAGGATGTCTCAAGGCCATTTTTTAATCCAAATGAAATTCTAAGCATACCATTGTGTTGCTGTGTCATAATAATCAATATCTAATTCTCCTAAATGATTTTCTCATATTAAAGTGATCATTTAATGTGGGGAAGTGCCAAGGGAGAAAAAGCTAGAATATTGGTTAAGCTAGCAGACCGGCCACAGTAGGGATCCAAAGGAGGGAAAATAGGGATCCAAAGGGGGGGCCATCTGCAAAAGAGCCATGTGCAACAATGGGCTAAAGAGACCCTAAGGTTCAGCCCATTAAGACTTCCAAAATGCTAAGGTTCCAAAATGCTAAGGTTCCAAAATTCAAAGGTTGTGTCCAAAGGTCAACCCTAGGGAAAATTGGATGCTTTGTGTGTGCCCTAAAAGTCTTTGCACATCCCTACATGGGAGGGGGCGAGCCCCAAAGGTAGGGGATGAGAGAGAAAGCCACACACACACACACACAAGCTCCCTTTACACAAAGGGAATGAGGGACACATGTCAGCTCCTAGGCCAGATGCCCACAAGGTGTGCCCAATTCCTATTGGAAGACCCTTGAAGTGGACCAATGAGAATTAAGCTAGAGTAAATGTAGTTTAATTAATTTAAAAACATTTAATAAAAGAAACCAATGAGAATTAAGTCTCCTAGAAGACTATTGGGCAGTCTCCCAAAGGGTCCAATGAGCATTCAGAAGCCCCATGGCTTGCCTGATTTCTATTGTCCAGGAGACAAAGGGGTCCAATGAGAGTTTAGTTTAATTATTTAATTACCTAAATCTCTCACAAAAGGGGAAAGGGGGACACATGTCAGAAGGCTATCAACTATGCTGCTTAATACCTATTGGCTTGACTTGGGGAGGTCCAATGAGGGAAAAGCCAGACCAAATTAGCAGCTAGGGCTCGCCCAAGAGAGAGAGGGGGCTGATTTTTGCTTGGCATTGACACACACACACTCACACTTGACCATGTGTGAAGGAAGAATACTCTATCTCCTCCCAAGCTTTAATGGAGAGCTCATCACCTACTCCAAGCTTGTGAGATAGAAGCCTACATCAACACTCTCTTGGCATGTGGATGCAAATCCAACCAAGATCCAAGCTTCAATGCATGCTCATATCCTCTACCAAGCTAATTACTAAGCTAAGCTATGCTAATATGAGTGATTATGTGAGGAGATGTACATCTTTCTCGTAAGATACTCCTTCTACCTCTCAATCTACTCTCATACCCTGCTAGCTCTCACCATCTTCGAAGGTGTGTGAGGTCTTGGGTCTATAAACGGGGATAATTCAAGTTGTGTTTGATTAAGTGTTTTGCTTGGTGTATGAAGCTTCCATCTTCATTGCACTAGCTAGTCTTGAAGGAACACAAAGAATTGTATTGTACAATGTCTCTCTTGATGGGAGAAACCATAATACAAAGCCTTTTGGAGGGGGGACCGGGTCCATGCAAATCCGGTCCTCAACTGTTGTCAATAGCTTAATTTCTCTCTCTTTTGAAAGTATTGTCGATGCTATCTAACTAGGTGTTATGATTTTTGTTGCTCTCTCCACCCAAGCACTCTTGCAATTCTCATTAGGAATCTATTCTAATGAAATGCCCACTATGTTCATACTAATTTCCGCTACACATAAGTTATTAGGCAATTAAATGTTACATTGGTATCAGAGATCAAGGTTTCTCTTTTCTTGCTCAAGAAGGGAGGTCCTCAAGCTAGCTACAAATGGTTGGTATTATTAATTGCCTGTGAGTAAGTAGAATAGGGATTTTTCAGCCTTGCAGTGCGCCTTCCTTTGTGCAGTTAACGGGGCATCACCATCGAGAGCTACGGTCTTAATAGTGGAGTCCTACGGGGCTTGCCTACGGCTTAACCACTATTGAGCTATTAGAAGCTTGACAGGAGCCGGTGCTGTTTTGGTGTCGAAAGACCCTCTCTTCTATTCCTTGCAATTAATGGTATTCGAGCCGCGGGTACAGTAGCTTGAGTGCTTTTTCTAAAGGGGTAAAGAGGAGTAGCAACTAGGGCTTGAAGTGCCAAAGTATACCTAAAAAGTTTACACCTAGAAGTTGTTAGAATGGCTGACAATAGTAAAGAGAGTGAAATTAATGTTGATAACTTTGATTTTGCTCATGAGCAAGCTACTAATGATGCTTCAATGCTTGTTAACTATCTTGTTTCTAGGCTTCAACAATCCATGGGCAATCCATCTCTCCAAAGTGAAGTGCAACGGCAGCTCCGTGCTCACGGGATTCTCCAAGCTCATCACCATGACGAGAGAACACCTAGGAAGCCTCCTTGTGAGACTACCAAAAGAGGTCTCTCTCCGATTCGGGAAGAAGAAGAGAATCCATATGAAGGGCTTAAGAATTTACTTCTTGATGATGCATCTCCTTCCCAAAGGAGAACTCAAGAGCCTCCACCGAAGGAACGAGAAAGAAGCGAGTCTCCCACCACCTCGGCAGAGATGGCTCCACGAAGACGGCGGGCTAAACGCTCTCCATCACCACCAAAGCGGAGAAGACCATCGTATTCTTCTCCTCACCACAATTCAAAGAGGGATGATAAAAAGCAAGAGAAGAAAAAGGCGAGAAAGAGGACACCCTCTTCTCCATCTTCTTCATCCTCTTCCTCTTATGAAAGCTATGGTGAAGACGACAAAGATCAAGACAAGAAAAAGGCGAGAAAGAGGTCACCCTCTTCTCCACCCTCTTCAAATTCTTCACCTTCTGAAGAAAGTGATGGTGCAACTTTTGAACCATCAAAAAGAAGAGTACATAGGAAATCCTATGCCGCATGGAAGAGGTCGTGCAAGCTGAAGAAATTCAAAGAGGGAGGGAAGAGCATCTCTTTCCTTACCTATGATGGCACCTTCGGTGCTACGGACAAAGTCTTGGCCTTTATCCAGCAATTCGATGCGGCATTTGGAGATGAGGGCTTCACGGAGTCCTCTAAGCTACGCCATGTAGCTATGCACCTTCAAAAGTCCGCCAGACAATGGTGGTCTAGCCTACGAGCCAACGGTGAAGCTCCACGAACACGGAAGGCTTTAAGAGCTTCCATTAAGAAGCATTTTTTGGCCACCGATGCCAAAGACAAAGTACTCACCGAATGGCGAATCTTAAAGCTCTCTCCCAATGAATCCATCCACAAATATGTAGACAAGTTTTGGGACCTACAACTCAAAGCCACTGTCTTCAAAAAGTTGGATTTTGGAGAGCAAAAGCAACAATTTTGTGCGGGCTTAACCGAAGAACTGGCGGAGTATGTCAACTCCCAAAGGCCACGTACCATATCGGCGGTAATACACCATACTATGGTGGCCTCTAGAATCAATTTCCAAACGGGGGGTAAAAGAAATAATAAGCCCCCGGAAAACAAGGGTTCCAATGAGCCTAAGGGGAAGGACAATGTCCAAAAGTCTCCTAAGGGCAATTCCAACAAAGCTAATGAGAAGGGAGTTTACAAAGGAAAGAATAAACTCTCTCCTGAAGAGCTTGAGCGTTATCGTAAGGATAACCGGTGTTTCAAGTGCGGCGAACAAGGGCATGCGTACCGCGCTTGTCCCCAAAAGAACAACCGCCAAGATCCTCCTAGAGCTTCTTTGGTTGAAATCCAAGAGGAGGAGATTCACCAAACTCACCACAAAGGATCTCCTCTATGCCATGCTTGGGGAAAGGTAAGAGAACATGATGCTTTTATTCTCTTTGACCCTGGTTCTACTCACAATTTCATATCTATGGAGTTAGCGACCAAGCTAGGCATACAATCCTACGAGATGGGAGATATCCTACTTGCAGACAGTGCCTTCAAGGGGCAAGAAGCTTCAGTCACTGCCTTAATCAGGAAATTGAGGCTTCATGTCCAAGGCTATGTGGACAAAGAGGACTTCTTTATCTCTCCTCTCAAGCATGAGGATGTAATCCTAGGGGCACCATGGTTTGACCGCCTGGCTGCCGATGTTAAATTTCCTGAAAGAACAATCTCCTTTAAGTTCGGGGAAAAAGACATGTATATAGATGCTAAGGAGATGGGTAACACCATCCCCATTGTACATACACCAGCTTTCAACAAGTCAATAAAGAGCTCTATTTCTGTGTACATGATTTTTGTTAAAGATTCTCAAAATGAACCTAATGCTTTAGCAAAAGAAAATAAAAGCAACCAAAAGGAATTAGAGTTATCCAATTTTCTCAAGGGGTTTCAAGATGTTTTTATTGACGACATCCCTTGTGAGCAACCTCCTAAACGAGGTAATGATGACCATGCAATTGAACTCCTTCCAGGAAGTTCACCGCCTAACAAACCTCCTTATAGAGTTTCTCAAGCTCAACAAGAGGAGATTATGCGGCAAGTGCATGAGTTAGTTGAGAAGGGCATGGTTAGGCCTAGCTCATCTCCATTTTGCTCACCTGTGCTATTAGTGCAAAAGAAAGACGACACATATCGTATGTGTGTCGACTATAGAGCACTAAATAGGATCACTATCAAGAATAGGTTTCCCGTTCCACGGGTAGAAGACCTATTTGATAAGCTACAAGGATCGACCTACTTCAGTAGGATTGACCTAAAAAGTGGCTATCATCAAATATGGATAGTTGATCAAGACATTGTAAAGACCGCATTTCATACTACATTTGGTCTTTACGAATACATTGTCATGCCTTTTGGCTTGACCAATGCACCAGCCACATTCAACCGCTTGATGGAGAAGCTGTTCAGGCCTCATCGAACCTTCACTGGAGTGTTCTTTGATGATATTATCATCTACTCTAATTCATTGGAGGAACACAAGCAACACCTCCAGGTAATATTTCAAGTTTTAAGAGAGAATAAACTTTATGTTAATCGAAAGAAAAGTGAATTTTTCTTGCAAGAGATTCAGTATTTAGGTCACATTATCTCTCAAGATGGCATCCAAATGGATCCATCCAAGTTAGAGGTAATAAAAGGATGGCCTAAACCAAGGAATCTTCATGAACTAAGAAGCTTTATAGGTATATATGCATACTATAGACGCTTCATAGAAAAGCTCTCACAAATTGCGGGACCATTACATGACCTAACAAAGAAAAGTGTTAGGTATACGTGGTCTGCTAAGGAGAACAATGCTTTCGAAAAGCTTAAAGAAAAGCTTATCTCTCAACCTGTGCTTACACTACCGGATCTCTCAAAACCATTTGAGGTCCAATGTGATGCTTGTGGTGATTGCCTTGGGGCTGTTTTGCTCCAAGAAGGGCATGCCATAGGCTATGAGAGTCGAAGGCTCGACCCTATTGAGCAAGCTCTAGGCATATACGAAAAAGAACTCCTTGCAGTTCTAAATGCCTTAGACTCATGGAAGCACTATTTATTGGGGACTCCTTTCATTCTGCGAACGGATCACCAAAGTCTTAAGTACTTCATGACGCAGACCAAGCTCTCCGACAAACAAATGAGGTGGGCAAATTTCCTTTCGCAATTTCATTTTCATATTGCTCACATTGCTGGCAAGCATAATCAAGTAGCCGATGCACTCTCAAGACGACCGAGAGTGAATGCGGTTTCCATAGCAAATCACAATGATCTATCTTCAATGATAGATGAGTATGCTATTGATTCCGATTTTAGAGATGTGATTTCAGCCCTTGCATTAGGGAAGAAAGAAGAACCATTTACTTTACAAGATGGTTATCTTCTCTATGGCAATAGACTATGCGTTACTAACTCACTACGTGAGAAAGTAATGTATGAATCTCATGCTCCCCCATATGCGGGGCATAGAGGGATTCAGTCTACCTTAAAGGGAATTGAAACATATTTCTATTGTCCTACCATGAAAGTGAACATACAAGAGTATGTTTCCAAATGTGTGGTATGTCAAAAGACAAAATTTGATAGAGGGAAGCAACCTGGATTTCTTCAACCATTGCCAATCCCTAATTCACCTTGGGAGAGCATATCCATGGATTTTATCTTTGGATTGCCTAAGTCTATCCATGGGAATACGGGGATATGGACGATAGTAGACAGGTTCAGTAAACAAGCTCATTTTTACCTGTCAAAAAGACTATCAAAGCCCATCAAATGGAAACCCTCTTCATTTCACAAATTTTCAAGTACCATGGCTTGCCAATGTCCATAGTGTCGGATAGAGATCCTAGAATGACCAATAATTTCTGGAAGGGTCTCTTTGAGAATTTAGGAACAAGGCTAAACTTCTCTTCGGCCTATCATCCACAAACCGATGGCCAAAGTGAAATAGCTAACCTAACCATTCTCGATCTACTAAAAGCCTATGTAACGGAAGTAGATCAAAGATCCCAATGGGAGAAGTACTTACCCTTAGTAGAGTCTGCTTACAATAACACTGTACATACTTCCACAGGAAAAGCACCTTTCGAGGTAATTGAGGGAAGATCAAAAAGTACCTTGCTACTTAAGGTACATGGGAAGATCTTCGCTGCAGATG
This sequence comes from Adiantum capillus-veneris, assembly GCF_014529385.1. Taxonomy (NCBI): domain Eukaryota; kingdom Viridiplantae; phylum Streptophyta; class Polypodiopsida; order Polypodiales; family Pteridaceae; genus Adiantum; species Adiantum capillus-veneris. The sequence goes on along the minus strand of NC_140941.1, from coordinate 22,238,624 downwards.
AGTATAGCCGAGACCTACAAGAATCTTTCCAAAAGATTAAGGATGCTATCTCTATCTCACAGCAAAGACAAAAGGCTGCTGCTGACAAGCACAGAAGAGCCCAAGCCTTTAAAGAAAACGATTGGGTCTTGTTAAAGTTTCCCAAGGCTCGATTAAGGCACACGACGGGCAAGAATCCTACGGGCCACCAAAAGTACTATGCTAAACTAGCAAAAAGGTACTATGGTCCCTTCTTGATTCTTAGGCCAATCAATGAGATGGACTATCAACTTAAGTTGCCCAATCATTGGCTCATACACAATGCTTTTCATGTGAGCCTATTAAAGCCTTACAAAGGAGAGCCACCTCAAGAACCAACTATTGAAGACCCACCGGAGATCGAGGACCAAGAGTAGGTGTTGCAGCCCGAGTCCATTCTCTGACATGAAGACAAGGTATTAAGAGGCGGTAAGACTGTCCGATGATATCTTATTAAGTTTAAGAATTATCCTTTCGAAGATGCTAGATGGATGCAAGGCATACAATTAAAGGATAACCTAAACCTTGTCAATGCTAACAATGCTTCCCAAGAGTAAGCAAATGTACAAAATGTTAAAAATGAACAAAATTTTTGTCTTATAAGACTCTCTTTTTCTTTATTTGTGCACAAAAATGAAGTAGTATGCATGCTTAGATCAAGTTTGCGGAGACGACGTCTCCCAAACACCAAGTAGAGCTTGTCACTCTACTATGGAAGACTGATAGGACTAATGTGCAGACATGCTTGCGGCAACCTCACGCTCTCAAGCGCCAAATGGACTAGTCATCCATTATGGAATGATGTCGTAGGGTAACATAGGGATCCTCTACCCACTAAGAAAAGGACTCATGAATATGCTTTATCTTCTCTACACCATAGTCGAGGACGACTATGATTTCAAGAGAGAGGTAATGTCATAATAATCAATATCTAATTCTCCTAAATGATTTTCTCATATTAAACTGATCATTTAATGTGGGGAAGTGCCAAGGGAGAAAAAGCTAGAATATTGGTTAAGCTAGAAGACCGGCCACAGTAGGGATCGAAAGGGGGGGCCATCTGCAAAAGAGCCATGTGCAACAATGGGCTAAAAAGACCCTAAGGTTCAGCCCATTAAGACTTCCAAAATGCTAAGGTTCCAAAATTCAAAGGTTGTGTCCAAAGGTCAACCCTAGGGAAAATTGGATGCTTTGTGTGTGCCCTAAAAGTCTTTGCACATCCCTACATGGGAGGGGGCGAGCCCCAAAGGTAGGGGATGAGAGAGAAAGCCACACACACACACATAGGCTCCTTTTACACAAAGGGAATGAGGGACACATGTCAGCTCCCTAGGCCAGATGCCCACAAGGTGTGCCCAATTCCTATTGGAAGACCCTTGAAGTGGACCAATGAGAATTAATCTAGAGTAAATGTAGTTTAATTAATTTAAAAACATTTAATAAAAGAAACCAATGAGAATTAAGTCTCCTAGAAGACTATTGGGTAGTCTCCCAAAGGGTCCAATGAGCATTCAGAAGCCCCATGGCTTGCCTGATTTCTTTTGGCCAGGAGACAAAGGGGTCCAATGAGAGTTTAGTTTAATTATTTAATTACCTAAAGCTCTCACAAAAGAGGAAAGGGGGACACATGTCAGAAGGCTATCACTTATGCTGCTTAATACCTATTGGCTTGACTTGGGGAGGTCCAATGAGGCAAAAGCCAGACCAAATTAGCAGCTAGGGCTCGCCCAAGAGAGAGAGGGGGCTGATTTTTGCTTGGCATTGACACACACACACTCACACTTGACCATGTGTGAAGGAAGAATACTCTATCTCCTCCCAAGCTTTAATGGAGAGCTCATCACCTACTCCAAGCTTGTGAGATAGAAGCCTACATCAACACTCTCTTGGCATGTGGATGCAAATCCAACCAAGAGCCAAGCTTCAATGCATGCTCATCTCCTCTACCAAGCTAATTACTAAGCTAAGATATGCTAATATGAGTGATTATGTGAGGAGATGTACATCTTTCTCGTAAGATACTCCTTCTTCCTCTCAATCTACTCTCATACCCTGCTAGCTCTCACCATCTTCGAAGGTGTGTGAGGTCTTGGGTCTGAGAATAGGGATAATTCAAGTTGTGTTTGATTAAGTGTTTTGCTTGGTGTATGAAGCTTCCATCTTCATTGCACTAGCTAGTCTTGAAGGAACACAAAGAATTGTATTGTACAATGTCTCTCTTGATGGGAGAAACCATAATACAAAGCCTTTTGGAGGGGGGACCGGCTCCATGTAAATCCGGTCCTCAACTGTTGTCAATAGCTTAATTTCTCTCTCTTTTGAAAGTATTGTCGATGCTATCTAACTAGGTGTTATGCTTTTTGTTGCTCTCTCCACCCAAACACTCTTGTAATTCTCATTAGGAATCTATTCTAATGAAATGCCCACTATGTTCATGCTAATTTCCGCTACACATAAGTTATTAGGCCATTAAATGTTACATGATGGACTTAAGGGGAGTCTCTAGACCAAATTTTGTTCAATTCTGAGCATATAGACATCCTACGCGTAGGATGTCTCTAGGCCAGTTTTAGGATCCAACTGTAATTTTGATCGTATAGAAGTGTTCATAGTGTCACAGAGATCCCAAATCTTCTTTTAAAATTGAATTTGGACTCATTTTGACCATTCTAAATTGCAATTCACTGTTTTGGCCATAACTTTCACAAACGGTATCGGATCGGAAAAGTTTTTATATCAAAACGTAGCTTGAGAGCAACGATACATATCTTAGAGCAAAACTTGTTCAACTTTGAAAAAAAAGTCGTTTAAGGCTTCAAAATGCATCCGGAAGTCAGGGGTGATTAAAACCGACAGTTCGAAAGAATTGTGAGAAAACGGTCACGGTTTTTGAAGACTGCTAAGTTAGCAGATTGAAATTATCTTTTGGGGAAACCATTGGTCACCCGCCGAAAGGTGTAAAAGTTAGCTACGGCCTAGTGTAAAATTTGAGCATCCATACACAAATCTGGTAGCAGTAAGACCATACACAAGGACTCTTGATTTTGCAACAATAGTCGCAAGTTTTGGAGAACTTTAACACAAGATTTTTGCTAGCACATCACTGCGACTTGTGCATAATTCTCTTGTGCTAGCTTAAGTTTAGTTCATCTAAAAGCGAACTTGAAAGTCACTTCGGAGCTCAAGGAACAAGTGTGGCCGTCAAAGGTACATCAAGAATTTTTACAATCATTGTGAAAAAGTTTGCCAGCTAAATAGAATTTTGTAGATTGTGTGCTAAAGTGAACATAGGTTAGCTCGACTCAAGAATCGGTACAAAGGGAGTAGTCGTTGCAGTATAGTGGTAAGTTGCATAACTTATCACAGTGCTTCCAGTAGATCGAGGCTTGCTAAAAAGCTGTAGGAAAAGCAAGCAGCCAGACAAGTCAGTATCAACCCTGGCAAGCAAGGGAGCTAAGAATTTCAAGCAAAGCCCAGTTCAGAAAACTCAGAGATTAGGGAATCCACAAAAGCTGAAGAACCTCAAGCGAAAAAGACCGACACAAGGGTGCTAATAATTTTTATTAGCATTGAGGCAAGCAATTAGAGCTATCACTGAACAGGTACAACAAGGGAGTCAAGAGGAAAGCAATGGCATCTCAGAGGAATCAGACCAGCCGAGATGAAGCTTCAAGTACATCCACAGAAATTACAAGAGAGCAAATTTGGATCTATCTGATTGGATACTACAAAGGACTGCCATGCTATGAGGATGACAATTGGAATTTGTACATCAAGACAAAGAAATATACAGAGGAGACTCGGACATCTCAATATGTGGAAGTTGAAACAGTGAAGAATGTACTACACCCACATCCAGATTTCATGGAAGACTGTCTGGGATCAATTTACATGAGGCACAAAAGATACATCGACAATGAGATAGAAATGTTGTTTAAGGATCAACTTACAGAACTCTACGCATATCCTCCAAGCATTTTTTTGTACAAAGCACAAGATGGAAAACAGAAATCTGGTACCCTCTATGGAGATGAAGATGGTCGATACTACAGGGCTGTCACAAGTTATGAAGTTCCTGTAGAAAACAATCATTACTTTATAGCAGAAATATTTGGCTCAAGAGGAGAAGACTACATGTCTAAAGGTGGTAATGTATACCATCTCATCATGGGTTTACCTCTAACTACACACCTGGAAGAATTGACATCTACGGCTGTCACTACACAAACGAGTGACACACCACATGACACACAACAAGACACAACATGGAAAGACACAACACAAGTCTCGTGCATCGCACCAGCACAAGAGGTACCAGCTATGAAGATAGCCCAACTTCAAAAAGAACTAGCTTGGTCTCAAGAGCTACTTAACAAAGCACAAGAAGTCATATCATCAGGCATTAAACAGATGCCAACATCAGATATGAAACCCTCTCAGATGGTGGGAGTTCAAACTCAACAAAGAGACCCTATATCTTCAAGAGTGGGATTAAGAAGTCCAATTTACAAGAAGCAGTGTCCTTTTCAGGAGTCCAAGTGGAATTTCAAGAAGCATTGGAAGATGCCGAGCCGGAGGAGATACCACTGGAAATTCACAATGCCCAATGTAAAAGGTCAGGTCAAGATGTCATTGTGGTTGACAAATACGATAGGCACTATGAAATAGCCAATGTGAAAAATATGGATGGGTTTAGCAATTGTGGGCAACCTGTAAGTCACATACTTGGACCCTGTCCAAAAGCACCATCATGGGAAACGGAAAACAAAAATTTGGTTCAATCTTCACCCTCGTTGCAGAACTCGCCAAAATCAACTCGAAAACATAGCCCTAAGGCTATGCAGAAGCCCCAAGTCAAAGACCATATACTGATGGAAGAATTAGAATTACAACTGCTAGAAAGCATGGATAGTTATTTGATCTTGTATGCAAGCAATAATGGAAGCTATTTTCAGCACAAGTTTAGGGATTGCAGAAGCTACCCTTAAACTACGGTCAAAGGTAATCAAAGACAAATTCCTAGTGGTGGATTCCTCCAAAATGAGTACACATTTGATTTTGTCCAAGCACTGGGCAAAAACATTGGCAGAAGAACCTGAATTTTCAACAATGGTCATCACGACTAGCTCTCAAAAAATCCAGCCTACTACTGCTCCAAGATTATTGGCTTCCGACAAAGGAAAAGCCAAAATGAGCCCACAAATGTCCTACCAATAGAAGCAGCCCCTTAAATCAGAGTCTTCAATCCAACCAAAAAAGGTTCAAGATAGAGCTTCTATATCAACTGACCACATGCTTCCACATGAAAGACAGACTCCAAAGAAAATCTTTCAACCGAAATACCCTACACTGCGAGATCACAGCCGCCAAAGGTTTTCAAAGGTCTACATTAAAACTGAAGAAATTAAAGTCAAGGACCCAGTATGGATAAATGATCCTAGCCAATTGACGAAAGATAAACACATGGGATGGATAGCCTCCCAGTACAGCTTAGCAGAGCAAAGCTATTATGAGGGTCAAAAGAAACTTTGGTTACCAAAACCATAGACCTCAGCTTATGTGGTGGATAAAGTTTTCAAAAAGAGTCCCCAAAAGGAACAAAGCTCATATTTATATCGCCAAAGGAGACCAACCAACAAGGCTCACCAAAGGGATGCAGGAAATTTCAAATCCAACTGGTCTTCATACCAACATAGGACTTCATCGATAAATAATCCCAAAAATGGCACTCTTGTACATCTCAATACGACATCAAAAACATCATGGGAAGTGCCATCTACAATTCTTCAAGCACAAGATTACTATCAAGGAAATCGGAGAATCTGGCTACCAACGATGCTAGGTAAACATTCTTCAAGCAAACGACTTACGACTTCAGCTTGAAAATAATCGCAATTTCATGGAAGGCAAAATCAAGGACAATGTCACAGTCAAGGCAAAGGATATCTGCAAAGACACGCTAATCACACGATGCAGATACAAATGGGTGCCAAAAGAATAACAAATAACGAAGAAGATTGAAGTCATCTCTAGCTCTCAAGAAATGTCAAGACATGATAGACAAAGTGTTACGGGGAATGGAGCGAGCCAATCTTCTCAACCAAGGGACCAACAACAACAAAAAGAAATTTTTACAACCAAAGTCACCCAGGTATGGCAAAAGAAACCAATATTGCCAGTATGGGCCTTTACAAATCCTCTCTTCGAGGATGGGAGTTTTGAACTTCAAAGCCTATTCTTGGTCGAAAGCTCCCGAGAGTAAGTCAAGTCGCCATAAAAATCATGTCATAAGAGTCAAGAGTCGGGCAGCTGAGCCACTAAATGAGCAAGTGTCAAACCCAAGCTTCATGTCTTAATATTTTTTGTGGTCTATGAGTCTAGATATTTAGATTATAGCTCAAGCTGGAAGAGTTGAGCATATTGTAAAATGGGGTTGCTCATGCTGGATAGGGCAGTATAAGAGTCGAAGTCTACTATTTTAAATGGTGGAGTGGCAGAGTAGTCCAGAAAACACTCACGCACATGAACACAGTGAGAAGAGTGGAAAAAAACCTCGTCGAAAAAAACCCTTCTTGTGAGTAACGGCAGCTCTTGAAGTTAAATATATTTTTGCTTCTCTAGGTACGTTCACTCCTGGAAGCACCCATTCAAACTCTTCTCGCACCGCAAATTGTTTCCCATGCATCTATCTGTGCAAGCATAAATAATGTCCCCTCATTGGACATTTTCATTTGACACGATTTGTGTTCCACCCATGCACTTACACAACAAAATGACGATGACGAAGCGGTAACAGGTTTCATGAGCATTTGCTCAACAACAACGACTCTGACTTCAAGCTACTAACACTTACCCAATGTATATCAAGTCAATAATAGTAGCCATACGGCCATAAGTACTTTAACTCAACAAAACTTGGTTACATCAATACATAAGTACATAGAGCCTGACATTTAATGGTGACTAAAGGCATTTTTTTCCCACTGGGTTTTTTCCTTTAGTCCTATCCAAGTATCCAAAACCTTCATTTTGTAATATACGCCACATTTTATTTTTACTATTTTATTTTTCTTATAAAAATACAAAAAAGCAGACCAACGACATCCCCAAACAACTACATGCTCATCAACTATAGGATCCAAGGGGAGCGGCCCAGAAACAATTCAAAAAGGCTTCAAGTTTACAGGTACACGTGTAGGATGACACCCAAAGGACAAACAATACAGCAACCAAGATAAAGACTTGCTGCAACAACAAACCTCACTCGACTTATTCACGCTACAACAACCAATCGGAGGGGGAGAGCTATGGCTTCAACTGCACTACATGTACAAGAAAAAGGTACCTCTACAACATACATAGCATCTGGTAGAAGCAGCTACAACAACAAAAGCTTCAACCAACACCCGAACATGAAACACTCATCAAGGCCACTGCAGACATAGGTCTTGTCGAGGACGACAAGACTTCGGAGGGGGAGAGTGTTGAAAGGTCAACCTTTCAACAACGCTTCCACAAAGATTCCATAAAGATTCCGCAAATATTCTCTAAAGATTTCAAATAAAGATATTGATGAAGTGATGAAGACGAAGATGGATGCTGTAATGTGAAGATACAAGCTCATGGACATCATCGAATATCTCGATATTATTATTTTGAGCCATTACGGCCACTTTTGTAATGTTTACGGGAACTTCATAGTTTAAGTCGGCAATTGTATTTTGGCCATAGATGCCTGTTGGATGAGCAAAGCCAGCTCACGGTGTTGTAATTAAGCTCTATAGAAGCCTAGAGACAAATAAGGTCATTTTGGTCGAACATTAGGTTTTCTAAGGCTTAGTATTGATAGCCGTTTTTCGGCTTTCCATAATTGCCATAGTAAGCTACCTCACCCTATCAAATCACTCAAACATTTTGGTTATCCCTACCATTTCACTGTACATAGGCGTGTGTGAGTTAGGGGACTTTTCCCATATCTTCTTAAAAACCCTTAATTAGCTAGTCACTGGGCTAGTTGAGCCAAAAAAATAAAAAATAAAATAAAAAGTATAAGTATATTATGGCCCATTTGTGTGTAAATATTTCATTGTATATAGGGCCTAAATAAAAGGATTTTTCATAAGTATTTTGGTATTTATTTAAATATTTCTACCTATGGTGTGTTATTTATGCTATGTACATTGACTCACCATTACCATATTTTTTCTTACCATTTTGCATACTCTTTATTCCATATAAAAATAATTTCATGCAAGCTTCTTGTATTTTTGGTGTACTCCATCCCAATAAAAATCCAAAAAAACTAGTTCTATTTATGTGTATATTTTTTCACTATTGTGATTTTTTACTTCCTAGATCTATTCTCTATTACTCTCATAAATTAGACCACCAAAAATATTCATCTTTTTATGGTAGACTTATAATGAGAGAGATTTATTTTGACCCTTTTATATTTTTCCACCTATATTATTTATATTTGATATGTACATATTTTTTTAGACCCCTCAATATTTGATTTTCTTAGTTGTACTATTCACTTATATAATGATCTCAGTAATATCTTCAATTATAGACCTACCAAATAAGGTCAAGGGTATGTGGCATGCATGCATGCACCATGGGGAGCTCACGCTTGGAGGTAGTCAAAAGAATCATCCAAAGAAGGACCTCACAAGGATTTTGTGCAGTGGAAAAAAACAGTCAGTTTTGCTGAATTTTTAAAGATCACATGCTCCCCGAATTTGAAAAGGTGATACAAACAAAACCTGTATCTCATGAGTTGAACTTTCACCTCAAATTTTTTCATATTTTTTTGAGCTACGAGCTGTGAGCTATGATTTTATTGGTGGAGCCCAATTTGCCCATGCTATGCAGCCATGCTCCCTCTTCCACTTTATCATTTTCCTCTTTCACACACACTCCTCCCTCTCCTTCCCACTCCCAAACCTGCCACTCTCATGTCCTAATTCATCCTCTTCACCATTGCCACTTCTCTCAAACCTCCATAGCCTTCATCCTCCATTTCTACACCCTAGGTGTCCCCCTTTCTCTCTACATATATGTACATATTACCATACTCTCTTCAGCTTTGTAAAGAACTTCAAAAAAACAGCAAAAATCCAAGGATAACCTCTGAAAATGAAGGATTTTATCATGAATTTTCCAAGGTTTGAAGATAACATAGCTTCATCGACACGCGCTGCTTCGCCATGCTGACTGCTTCTTCTTCCGGTGCTGTAAAGAGGTGAATGTCAACTTCTCCAAAGCTTCAACCTCTCTTTACAAGCTCATCCCTTCTCTAACTTTTCTCATCATATATCTCACCATTTGGTGAATTATTTTGTAAATATTTTTTAGTGATAATTACTAACTACTAACCACTAACCTTATTGTAAAATGCACCCTCTACTAGAGTAGGCACTCCCAAATTATTCACTCAATCCTCTCTCCTTTCATCCTCAATAATTCTCTTCCCTTGAGCCCACATCCATGTGACTCAAAGGACAAGAGAGACCCACCCTCATTAAAAATAAATAAAAATATGCATAATGTTTTATTCCTTCGAATAAACTTGATTAGGCCTAATCCTAATCGGGGCTTCTAAAACCTATAAAGAAAGCCCTTCTCTCCCTTGTAAATGATCACATGATCACACTACACCACACCATTCTCAACACATAACACACCACTCTTCAAGACTAGTTGTGTAAAGTGTGTGCATCGTGAGTGCTCTATTCCATCATTACACATAGGTGCATGGAGAAGCTTGAAGTTAGTTATGCCATCTAGAGGAGTGGAGTGTATGCCATAATCTTCACCATAGTTGTAGCCTACTCTTGTGCATAAATAAGATTTATAGTTTTGGGTGCTATTGTATGCTGCAACTACGACTCTTATCTCCAAATTGACTTGATAAGTTGGCTCATTAGGTGGTTGAAGGTATATTGTCCTTGAAGTTTGTTGTGCCATTTCATGCTTGGTGGTTTGAGGGCTTGTTGAATTGTTTTCCTAAAAGGTAAATTGTAAGAGGGTGCTCGGTGAGAGGGCTCCCGTGACCCTAAGACAATTTGTGTATTGGCAACAAGGTCAAGTTTTGTGTTGTTCCTCTATTTCTCATCAAGCTTTGTGTGCATCTAGTCTTTAAGGCTAAGACTGAGTTGCTCAAGTTGATTTGTGCTCTTTACCTCTCTCTGACGTGGTGAATGTTTGTGTTTGGTGTGTGTGGCTATCTTGCATTCCCCTCTCTTTGTGCGTTTGAGTACAAGGAGATATCACGTGCGTCCTAGTTTGCATCTACAACTAGGTGGTGCCCCTTTTCTTCTTTGGTTTCTGGCTGTGGGTTGTTGTTGTCTCTGATTGTGCTTGCCCCAACCCCAATTGAGCAGCACGGGAGCCTCGAAGGGTGTTTAGAGGCCGCTCTTCTTGTTGCCCGGCACGGATCGCCTCAGTATATAAGCCAAAACCTAAAGCTTTGTAAAGAGACTTCTCAAAAATCTGATCTTCTGTGTCGTTGGGAGACTGTGAGAGAGTGAGACAGTGTGTGTGTGTGTGTGTGTGTGTGCTACAGGAGCTACGGTGGTCGGAATCGCAAACGAAGAGCATCAGTGTGTTGCCCACAAGGAGAGCTACGCGTTGATGCTTACATCACGCGCATTCGTATGTGTTTTGGTAGATTCACCCGCGAGCTACTTTTGGAGTTTCGGTGAGTAACTGTTGTCCGTTTTTGCATTTCAGCATATCCACACGATCAGAGCGAGTAGAGATACACATTAGGAACTTTAGTTTTTGGAAACGTCGACATGCAAAAACCGGCCAGACATCCTACGCGTTTTCTGCACGGAGGGTATTGAGTAGGTTGTTTTGGTCACGGACCTTAGGGAGAGTGGCCTATTGGTGTTGATAGAGACTCTCACATTCACAGAACCGATGGCATGCAGATTTGATATCTCTGTAGGAAGTAGTCATTAGTCGGTCGAGTAGAGGTTGACACCCTTTGCTTGCTTCCACGCGCCTGCGGGTTGAGCTTCGTCCTTGGCTGACATTACATGTTAGGTTAGTTCTCGCTGTGCTGACGTCCGTCGCGGCGTATCTTTCCAGCAGGAGTTCACTAAAGTATATGCAACATAGCACATGTGTTCAAAGGAAGGGATTTTACATTCTTGTAAAGTTACAGAAACATGTGTAGATAAGGCCTATAAGGAGTAATTTTAATCCATTATGGTGAACGCACATGATATCGGAAAATTTTACATAATGAATGTTCTGGACCCTTGAACATAGAAAAAGGGGGGGGGGGGGGGGGGGAGGTTGCTCTGATTAGATGAAACACTACACCTCTATCTCATGGCCATGCATTTAAAAAAGCCCCTATTTGTCATTATAAGGCCCCAAGGACCCTCAAAAAGAGGGCCACAAGGGCGTGCAGAATGGCCATCCAGGGATGCTGGATGGTCATTCTGCACGCCCTTATGGCCTCTCTTTTTGAGGGTCCCTAGGGCCTTATAATGAAAAACACAAACCAAGAACAGGGGCAGTGGACACAAGGAAGCAAAAAATGGTTTGATGAGCATGATACAAGGTTTAGGTATTTGCCAATGGGGGGGCGTAAGTTTGCTATGAATACATCAAACTTCACACTTCTATCTCATGGCCATGCATAAAAAAAGACTATATTTGTCATTTTAAGGCCCCAGGGACCCTCAACAAGAGGGGCCACAAGGGCATGAGAATGGCCATCCAGGCCATAGAAAAATGGGGGGGGGGGGGAGCTCTTGATCTATGTACATCTAACATTAGATCTTTATATCATTCTCATACATAATAATTTTGTAATTTTTTTCCATGTAAAGGCCCACAAGGCCCTCATCAAGACTGGCCATAGGGGCGTGCGAAATGCTTATCCGAGACTTTTGGATGGGCATTCTACGCGCCCTTGTGGACAGTCTTGCTGAGAGTCCTAGGGGTCTTTACATGGAAAAAAATTGCAAAATGATTGTGTATGAGGATGATACAAGGTTTAGGTTTTTTTTAAAAGGCTGTTTTCAACAGCTTCTAGCCTCCAATCGGCTATGAATCTGTCTCGGCTTGTCTCACATGAATTTGTTCATTTCGTAACACTCTTCGATCATCATGTGATGCAAAAAAATCATATCTTTCTTGGATTCTCCAGAAATCAATGTGCAAGTTGGCAATTTCTAAAAAAGTGATGTAAAACAGGTATTTCTTACATTTCTTACGGGCTCCAACGAGCACTAAAACCATGGAATTAAAAAATACTCAAAGAACCAATGTTTGAGTATTATATTGTGTTAAGGACTGTATTTCCTACATACAAAACTTTGCCAAAATCTCACCCTAACACCTTCAAAAGTGTCTTCCAAGGAGTGCCCTCGGTCAAAATTTGAAACTAAAGGAAAACAATTAGAATGAACTCCTTGACTGTGTACAAACTTTAAAATAACCAAAATTTTCTTCAAAAACCAGTTATTGCTAAAAAATTGAAAATAGGCTTCCCTTGGACTTCCCACAACAATAGAAATCAACGGGTTCAAGGAGAGGTATGGTGTCATAAGTGCATGGTAGGAATCTCATCGAGGTTTATTCCGTCAAGATCTCTTGTACTTTATCATGTCTTCTCATGTACAATCTTACCAAACAAAAACAAATTTACACTTTAAATGACTACAAATCTTATTTAACTTATGAACAAACAATTTAAAATATGGTAGACCTAGAGTGCTCTTACACATCAATAAACAAAAAAGTCCAAATTTATTCTTATTAACTTTGATAAACATAAATTCCTGAACAACTTCCAAGGGGTAGTGCGGTCATAGTTCTTACATCCATTCCATGACATGATATGCTCATGGGGTGACCTATCACATAAAAATATCTTTGGTGGGGGTGCCCTCATGTTAGAAAAGGGTGTGTTAGCGTAATGATTTTTGGTGTAGTGGGAGCCACATTGCTTGAGGAGAGCTTTGTGCCATCATAAAAGCTTTATGTTATGCCAGTTCCTTGAGCCATTCTTGCAAACAACACCACTCAACTAGCATAGTAAGAGGTCACCTTGTATCATGGCGCGTTAGAGACATGTTCTTCAAACAAAAACATGTATGAATTCAACATTTGAAAGCTGTATAATAAAGATACTTGTTAATTATATGTTGTAAAAATTTACAAGTATTTCCATCCAATAATCCTAAAATATACATTAGGATGAGATTACTCACCTCTAATAAGCATGGATTTGAGGCACCTACATGCAAGATGTAACAAAGAAGGTTGTTTTAGAGAAAAAGTGGTGACACTTGACCTCTCCAACCTACAGCCTTTCACTATTTGTGTACAAAAGAAACCTTTGTGCTAAGCACTACAAAACAAGTAGAGGCAACACCTTAGACTTCAAAGTCTGTGATAAGAAGAACACAACCAAAAGTAAGAAGTACATTGTTACCTTGCACCAGGAGGTGTTTCTTTCAAATATGTGATGATATTGGAAAGATTTATAATGTACACATCCTTTTCTTGCAATTATTATTCAAGAGTTTCAACCTCTCTTTTCAAAGAGGCAATACTTTCTTGTAATGCCATTGTTCTGAGCTGAAGAGCTTGACATTTTTGCATCCACGAATGAAAAGATGCACCTACACCCATACAAAACCAAGTGCAATAGTATAACAAGCCTACTTCTCCCCTCCCAAGATACTGAAGAATCATCAACATTCATCTCACGGACGATATGACGTTCTTGGGATGACCTCTGCTCACCCTCGCGTGCGGACTTTGGTGCAAACGCCACCGACAAGCAAATATGTATGCTTTTGTTGGGTGGAGTACATGGTGGTGGAGGCATACAATTTGTGATGTCCGTGAGCACTATGGGAGTTGTTGCGTGGGGAAGCAAAGGATGAAAAGAGAGAGGGGGGAGGGAGAGGGAGGAACATGGGAGGAGAGAAGGGGGCAGGGGGGAGAGGGAGAGAGAGGGGAGGAGGAGGAGAGAAGGGAGTAGGGAGTGAGAGGAGGGAGGTGGAGAGGAGAGGAGAGGGAGAAAGGAGGGAGGAGGAGGAGGGAGGGAGAGGAGATAGGAGGAGGAGAGAACAAAGGTTTATTTGCGGGAGGGGATTTTTTTTTGAAAAAGTGGTCTTTCAGTGTTTGTAGGTTAAAAAAAAGTCAAAGAATGATTTTCACATATGTTATATGTTGGTGGGGGGGGGGGGGGGGGAGGGCTTTAAGTCAAAAATATGTAAAAATAACTTTTTTGAAAAAAAGTAGAAAATTTTGGCTCTTAGTGACCCACATTTTTGCTGATGTGGTTGTGCGCTCCTTTACTCCCTTCACTTTCAAAAATCTAGAGAGAGAAAGTGACCTCCTAGGTCCACATCCTACATGTATCTAATAAAAAGGATAGAAAAGCCTACTCAAAACTAGCTTCTTCAATGCCCTTTTCCCCTTGACCCTACACAACATTAGCCTTAATTCCTAAAGATTAGAATTCCTCACAAGGCCCATGCAAAGTCTATATTTCTCCTAATGGTAAGAAGTTGCGTGTCCCTATGAGCACCATCACTAGTAATGTTCTTGTGGCCAACACCCTTGCACAAGATCACATTCGCCTTTTGCAAGAAGTCACCACAACTATCCAAAAAGCTCAATCATGCTACACCTTAGAAGGAAACAAAAAGCGTAAGTTCATTGAGCTCACTTTAAATGATTATGTTTGGTTGCATATTGAAAAGCGTCATTTGAAGAACATTGAAAAGCACCCCAAGGTCAAGTTAGCCCCTATACTTTATGAGCTCTTCAAGATCATTGGAATCATTAACCCCAATGCATACATGCTTGATATTCCACATTGCTGGCACATACACAACTCCTTCCATGTTAGTTTGTTGAAAAAATTTAAAGGTACCCCACCTGTTTTTGAAGTTTGTTGCAAAAATTTAAAGGTACCCCACCTTTTTTTGAAGACCCACCCTTACTCAAAGACGATGAAGAATTAATACTTCCAAAATCAATGGTTGATCACGATTTCACTACTACACACACCGGTACACAATATCATAGATACCTTGTCAAATATAAAAATCACTTTCTTGAAGAATGTCAATGGCTTCTGGTAGCCACTTTAAGTCCCATGTACCATCACTTGATTTCTGCATACCACAATCACAGTAATGCATTTAGGCATGACGAGGCACCATTAGGCAATGCATAGAGTCAAAATCTGGTGGAATGGTTTATGAATGGAATGAAATACAACAAATGGACTAGATCGGTACATTGGTTGGTTTTTATGGCATGGATTCAAACACATGTTAGAGCTCCTACACTTGACAAAGGCAGGTCTCTCTGTTATACAGGTTGTTTTGGAACTTATTGTTGCTACCTACATGTGTATTAGAGTTCCTAAGCCTAGTAAGGCAGGACTCTCTGTTATATGTACATGTGGAACTGGACCACCAAATATTACTTTGCTATTTTATGTACAAATAAGGTAAGTTTCTTTTGTTACCCTAGGATATGTTATGGAATGGATTATGAGAAGGTTGACTCTAACATTTATGGTCATGTGTGCATGATGTAGTAGGGCAAGGCAACTTATTTGTGGGCAAGTGACTGGCACCAGCTAGCAGGACATGGAATAATCCAATAAGACATAGGGTTTTTAGTTGTTGGAATTAGGGTTGCAGAGAGACACACACAGCTTGGAGAAGACGAAGGAAGCTCAAGGCACACAATAGAGAGTGTATTAATTAGTGTGCAATGGAAAGATAGATAGCCCTAGAGCGATGGGCGTATATACAATGCTCGAGGGAAAAAACCTCCTAAAGAGGGAAAAAAAGCCCCGTCGGTCCTAGTGTGTTCACACACATCACTACCACATGTATATGGTAACAAATCCCCCCTGGAGTGATGTGGTGAACGAGAGCTGGCACATGAGTAAAGGGAAGTGCCATGCCCTAAGGACATGATCAGTCCACAAAGGGGAGTAAGCCCAAAGCTTTGCAGAAAGCTTCAAGATTCTCACGAGACAATGCCTTTGTGAAAAGATCTGCAAGGTTGTCTTGTGTTGGCACATAAGCCAAGGTTGTCCTGTGTTGGCACATAAGCCAAGCTGATCTCTCCTGCTGAGAGCCTCTCCTTGACATAGTGGTAATGTGCCTCAATGTGCTTTGTGCAAGCATGAAAAACTGGGTTCCTCACAACTGCCAATGGGCTCTGAGTGTCAGTGTAGATAGTGTTGGCAGTGTCGTGTCCAACACCCAAATCAGCCATAAGGCGTCTAAGCCATACACACTCAACCGTAGCAATGCTTAGACCCTGGGCTATGCATAAATCTGCTGACCTATGAGACTGCAAACTAAATATCCTGCCTCATGTTGCATACATAAATGAGGCAGCCAATAGCAGTTTGGTAAAGATTGACATTAGCAGGATCGCTATCATCATGTAGACTCAACTTCAAACCTGTTTCCATGGGAGTGGCAATAGGTTTGCAATCCTCAAGTCCAAATTTACATAGCAATGCCTCTATGTAACTTTTCTGACACAAGCCAATACCACCATCACACTGCTTAAATTGTATACCCAAGTAATGATGCAACAGCCCCAAATCTTTCATCTTGAAAGTAACATTCAAATCAGCCTTAAATTCAGCAATATATCTCTCATTTGGTCCAGTGATCAGCGAATCATCAACATAAAGAACCATAAGAAGTACATCACCCTCATGCTTTACATACAATGTGCTTTTTGTTGTACTGTTACGAAAGCCTCCTTTAACCAAATGAGTGTCAGCTTTCTCATACCAAGCACGAGGAGATTTCTTCAACCCATACAAAGCCTTCTTACATCTGCACATTTTTTCCTCTTGTCCTTTTATGACAAAACCGCGAGGCTGCATTACATAAACTTCCTCAAATATGTCACCATTCAAGAAAGCAGTAACAATGTCTGATTGATGTACATCCCAACCAAAATGAGCTGCCAATGCACATAGAAAACGCACAGTGATCATACGACAAGTGGGAGCAAAAGTCTCTTCATAATCAATGCCTTTTTTATGTGCATAACCCTTTGCAACAAGTCAAGCCTTATGGCGATCGATCTCACCATCCGGCTTGCGTTTCAACTAGTAAACCCACTTCGTACCAATGGCCTTTTTGCCAGGAGGCAAATCACATAAAGTCCATGTGTCATTTTCTATAAGTGCATCATATTCTGATTACATGGCAGCCATCCAATTTTTTGAATTCTGTGCTTCATCAAAAGACAGAGGCTCCTCAACGTCATGTAAACTAGACACGGCCAAAGCATAACAATCTAATGCA
This sequence comes from Adiantum capillus-veneris, assembly GCF_014529385.1. Taxonomy (NCBI): domain Eukaryota; kingdom Viridiplantae; phylum Streptophyta; class Polypodiopsida; order Polypodiales; family Pteridaceae; genus Adiantum; species Adiantum capillus-veneris. The sequence continues at coordinate 22,221,270 of NC_140941.1, read as the reverse complement.
TAAGATGCATGGCGAGAGAGTGAATGAGTACGACTAGACAAAGGTGCATCCAATTTACTGCACGCAAAGTGTGCTCCAGCCATTTTGGCATACCTCTAACCTGCTTATTTTTAGCCCTTTCCTCATCAAGTACATCATGTACATCTGCATCAGTCATAGGCTGATCTGTAACATTTTGAAAAACCCCCATAGGCTGTACATTTGCCTCATTGGAACATACATTCGTATTTCCACCACTGAAAAGAGTCAACAAAGTGTCATAAATGTCTTGTGAGCTTACATTACTGTCTCTAGTACATGACAGCAAGGGCTGAGCAGAATCTTCCACAAACACTACATCCCGTGAAACCAAAATACGTTTTGTTTGCAGATGATACAACCTGTAACCTTTGCTTTCAGCACTATAACCAACAAAAATACATTTGACAGCCTTATCATCCAATTTTCTGCACTGCGCGCACTTGTGGCACCAAAGCATATGCCAAACAACCAAAAACACGCATGTACTCAATAGAAGGCTTTCCATCATGCCATGCTTCATATGGAGTATTAGACTGCAAAGCTTTCGTAGGACACCTGTTAAGTACATAAGTGGCACACATGATGGCCTCAAGCCAAAAAGAATGCGGAAAAGCTTGACTTTTGACCATACATCGTTCCATTTCCTTCAGTGACCTATTTTTCCTCTCAGCAACACCATTTTTCTGAGGTGTATAAGGCACTGTACATTGGTGTTTTATCCCACGACTAGCCAAAAATGCATTAAATTCATGAGACATATACTCCCCCCCTTGATCGGAACGGAGGGTGCCCACAGTACATTTCGAGACATTTTCAGCCATAGTCAAAAAAAATTTGAAGCACATAAAAACTTTGGACTTCGCTTTAAGTGGAAATACCCATGCATGCCTGGAGTAATCATCAATTAAGGTCAAGAAGTACAGGTAATTGCCCAAGGATGGAGTTTGCATGGACCCACAAACATCACTATGCACAAGCTGCAACTTGCATGTGGCCCGAATTGAACCATCCTTTGGAAACTTAGAACGCTGCATCTTACCCAAAATATAGCCTTCACAAACATGTTTGACAGGTGCTTCAAGAGGCGGCAAAGAAGCAACCATATCAGATTTTTGCAAACGCAGCAAACTGGAAAAATTCAGATGACCAAAACGTGCATGCCAAAATTTTGCATCTGAAATAGCCCTTGAATCTGCACCAGCATTTGCAAGATTTTTTCCACACTTGTCATACAAAGTGAGCTTATACAGCCCACGGCACAAAAGGCCAGATGCAACAATTTCATCACAAAAACTAAGATCATGAACTGTACATTTGTCATCCACAAATTTGACTACAGGTCCAAGTCTAGCAAGTGCGGATACAGACTAGAGATTCTTCTTGATCCCAGGTACATAAAGTTCATCAACAAGTGTGAAGAAACTTCCATTTGCAGCAATAAGCACGATCTTTCCAATTCCCTGAACTGGATAAGAGGCATTGTTGGCACAAGTGACAAAATTCCCATGAGGGACAGACTCGAGAGAGCTAAACAATTCACGATGTGAGGTAATGTGCTTTGTAGCACCACTGTCAAAATACCACATATGTGAACCTGTAGCAACTGACAAGCATGCATCATGGACAGCAGGATTGTAAGTGCACTCTACGCTAAAAGCCCATTCTACATCAACATCAGCATCACAGTCTCCTTTCACAGAAGACTCAACAATGGCTTCATTTGTAGTGGAACCAGCATTTGCAGTGGAACCACCCTCTTTCTTCTTAGCCTCTTTGTCCTTCAACTTAGGACATGACTTGATCAAGTGATCATTAGCTTTACAATAATGCGAACGCATCTTCTTTTTGCCCTTATCACTAGAATTGCCAGACGAAGTGCTGCTAGCAGAAGCATTAGGAACAGAATTTTTGCCACTCACAGCAGAACCGTAAGAAGCGGCTGCATTACTGTTACCACCCTTTCTTTGAGAAGCAATAAAAGCCTGTTCAACTGCATGCTGCCTAGTCCTGTTTTTTCTAGAAAGTGACTCTTGCAACAACAATGTGCATAATGCATCAAACTTGACAACTTCAGGATTTCCTTGGGTCACCAGTCTCCAAGTACTAGCAAAAGTCTGGTAGGAATCTGGTAAGGCATCAAGAACAATCTGCACAAAGAAACTGTCTGAAATGACTTCACTTGCAGAAATAAGCTGCTCATTGATATCCTTGACACTAGCAACGAAAGTGTCATTGACTCCAGCTCTTTACGCAGCAAAGCAATTTTAGCCTCATTGCGACTTGCATAAAGACCAATCAAAATATCCCAAGCCTGTTTTGTAGATTTTGCTGAACGGATGTGAGTAACAATGGTGCGCTTCACAGACAACGCAATCAATGCATGAGCCTACGCATCCTTTACATCCCAATGAGCTTGTTATGTCGTAGGAAAAACAACTCTAACAGCAGCAATCGTTGCAGCAAGACCTGCAACATCCTCAACATCACCTACACCCTCAGAACCAGGACGTGTATCAATGCCCTGCACAATGTTCTAGACGCCTTTTGACACAAGAACATGTTGCATCATATAAGCCCACATAGGGTAGTTTTCCCCATCCAACCTGTCCTCAGCAACAAACATCTTGAACACATTTGTGTTGTTGTTGTTAGCCATGGTAAATGATGCACCTGATGTGAAAACTGCCCAAAAATAGGAGAAACAAAACGGGAACAACACGTTCTATATAGCACAAACCGTAGAAGACTATAAGGCACCTGTTATGCAAAAAATGGCACTGACAGAATTTTTGCACAAAATGACGAAATTGCCTGTGCAGACCTACTTTTGGTGGAAATGGAGGCTGAAATGAGCCCAAATTGAAAATTTGAGCAGACTTGCGAATGCTCGCCAAAGCTCACTGAAATCGGAGAAAGTGAGCAGGCGTGTACTGGAGCAGCTGGCGACTAGGCCCGGGAGGACACAACCTGCTCTGATACCAATTGTTGGAATTAGGGTTGTAGAGAGACACACACAACTTGGAGAAGAGGAAGGAATCTCAAGGCACACAATAGAGAGTGTATTAATTAGTGTGAAATGGAAAGATAGATAGCCCTAGAGTGATGGGCGTAAATACAATGCTCGGGGGAAAAAAACTCCTAAAGAGGGAAAAAATGCCCCGGTGGTCCTAGTGTGTTCACACACATCACTACCACATGTATATGGTAACATTAGTTAGTTTAATAAAGTTACTTTATCCCCAAAATGGAATGTAAACAACCTGAGCTTACCCTTTTTATCAACTAATATAAATACATGCTTAGAGGAAGCCAGTTCACTCTAGGCATGGGGGGATGATTGTACCCAATGTTTTATCTCTCTCTCTCTCTCTCTCTCTCTCTCTCTCTCTCTCTCTCTCTCTCTCTGTGTGTGTGTGTGTGTGTGTGTGTGTGTGTGTGTGTGTGTGTGTGTGTGTGTGTGTGTGTGTGTGTGTGCACGGCCCCCTCGATTTGGAGGGACATGCACATGAGTATGAGATGTGTTTTTTCCATCACAACATCCCTGTTTGCAAAAACGCCGCAAAATCAAGTAGACGCATTTTGAGTTGGGGCATGGTCATCCAAAGTATGATCTAGTAAGTGATGTTCAAAGTCAAAAGGCTAACATAACTTTTGAGCAACTGTTGGCATTGAATCCCAAGCTAAGAAGATAGTGGTCCACAACTCTTAGCACAAAGCTTACCAGGATTAAAGGTGGTGTGCATGCAATCAAAAATATGACCTTAAGGGCAGGGAGTCCAACTGATGTCCTTCCTCTCGTGGATGCAATCATTGAGAAGAAGATGATGGTGCAACCATATATAGACTAAGGAGCTTAGGTTTGTGTCATGACAAAAGAAGCTATGAGGCATGCAGTTGTCAAGGTGTAGCCAAATTGAATGTGCATATGAGGATGGCCAACCATGCTACAGCTAGGTGTTTGGGCGTGGCTCAAGATGTGAGGGTAAAGATGATGGGACGGGGACTAATTGGTTGTTCCTACCGAGGTATCCCTTCCCTGGTACCATCATAGGTGCTTTTTGCATATTATCCATCATGTCATTCATCCTTTTGAGCATGTCTTCTATGGCCGAAATCGGTGGTGCAGCAGCCATTCGCACTTGTTCTGGTTTGGTGGATGCTATTTTCTCACTTTGGTTATCCTTAGGGACATCTTCTTCATTGAAAATTTCTCAATTGTCTCTTAAGTCAATAGCATCTAACACACACTCTTCTAGGGGCGTATGCTTCTTGCTATACAGTAGAGCATGAAGTTCTTTGTTTACAGTCCCTCTAGAAACAATAATACTAGTCTTTCCTCTGCAGGTATCTCAAGCTCTGAGCATCTTGCAATGTATTGCTTCATTCAAGTTGCACAATCCCTAACAGACTCACCTTGTTTCTGTTTGAAGCTATAGAGTTAAGCTACTGTGTTGTGTTTGATCTCCGTTTTGGAACAAGCAACTACAAATCCTTGAGCTAATGTATTTAAGTCCATGATTGACCTTGGTGAATTGTTTTTGAGCCATGTTAGTGCTTTTCCTTCTAATGTCATTTCAAATCCCTCAAATTGAGTATGGAAATCAAATATGCAATATGATCTTAGTGCTTGCTTAAAGCTTGCTAAGTGGTCATATGGATCCCCAGGTCCACTGTATTTTTTTACCCATTTTTGAAAAACCAGCTGGTCTGACACGTTTATTTGGTTCAACTCTCGGTATCGTGGCAGTTGGTCCTGATCTAAGTTCTTCAAACCAGTGTGTTGGAAATAGTGACTCATGTAACCGTGGATTGGCTTTAGTGTTACCCGGTTTTCTTTGTGATGAGGTGGTTTCTAGTTTCTTAACATTACTCTTGTTTGATGACAGATCAAACGGACGCCCAACTGGTCAAACATGAAACCGAACACTACATTTGTACTCTATTAGTTTTCCGACCTAGTGTAGTAATACTCTGTGTAAATCCCAATTCCAGAGTAACAGTCAATCCCCGAGTTGTAATTCTGTCATGTTATTTGTAAAGGTCTGTGTGAGCCGACCACTGGCCATTTAGAATGCCCTAGGTATAAAGGTAAATAACTTTAGTGTGAAGAGGTGTAGAAGAAGAAAGAGCTCAGAAAATGTACGCTCAAGCTACGAGCTGCTCCAACCTTGTAATCATCGCAGTTCATGATTGGGTAATCAGTTTTCAAATCCGAAAGTTTCATTGTGTTCCTCTCTCTTTGCTCTTTAGTTTAAGTGTAAGCATTGTCAGTTTTTGTGTGGTTCGTGACTACGCGTCTATGAGCTATAATTGCAGATTTGAGTACTTAAATCACTGTTTTTAGTGGTTTTGACCATAGGAGAGTGTTCTTAGACCATAGGACGATAGTTATGGATAGTTGTGTTGCAGTTCTCAGGACCTTTTTCATGATGGATCGTGATTTTTGTACCTTGTTGGATTGCAATCAGACTTGCTAGGATAGTGCCCCTAGGTGTCCTAGACCTCCGCCTAAAGTTTCATTGCATTTTGAGTCTGTTCGAGTGCCGAAATGGTGTGATGACCTAGAGTTGCGAGAAAGGACATAGGCAAATTTCCCTGATCATTGAGTGTTGGTTTGCTTGTTGAGTTGTTGTGTTTGCTTGTTAAGGTTCACTTCGTGAGATTGACGATCTCATAGAGTCTTCGTGCCCCATCCGAGTCACTTTCCGTGAGTATTGACATTATGTTAGTGCTAGAAAGCTATGCTACAGATGCCCGTCACGGAGACCCGCTAACATTGGTGCCGCCGGGGATATGATTCTTAGATGGTGAGTGACCTAGTGCGTTTTTAGAGCATTCTTTTTCTAAGATTTGTCCCTCCATTCCATTTCAGCTTAGCAGCGGTGAAGCAGCTAGACACGAGGTTTAGTGCTTGATAGAGTCTAGAAGTTGAGGACTTGCTAGATCTATTCTTGAGAAGTAAAGAGGGTTGTGAGGGAGATAGACAAAAGCATTTCATTCTTCGATTTTCTCTATGCTTTCAAAGTGCTGTAGCATTTTCCGTTACGACTTTATTTTGTACCGTTTAGTTTGTTTTTGTGTCATGTTTCATTTCAGCACTTAGGAGTAGGGTAAGTAGAAACTACCACCATCAAATTTGGGCTAAAATATTGAGGGTAAAAAGGGTGAAAATCATATTTTGGCCAAAATGACCATAACTCTGAAATTCTAAAAATTTGATGGTAGAGACCTCAAAAGTGATCCAAATTCAAAAATTTGTGGCTCAAGGGCATCAACAGACTCTCTAGAAGCAATCTGGAAAGTCTGGCAAGAATCTATGGAGGAACATCGATCGCGATCCATGTACCCCAAAAAACCATTTTTGGTAAAAAGTGACCAGTTATCGATGGAAACTGCTCTGATCAAGTTTTCTTGAAAGAAAAACTTAAAAATCACTTCAAAATTGGTTGTAAGGGAAAAAATAGTAAAACAGGCATTGCAGACACAAAATTGAGCAAATCTTGAGATTTGGGATCCAAATTCGAAAAGGGGTGAGATTTGGCTTCTACAAGGGATAGAGAACCAACATAACAAAATTCATGAAAAAATGCTGTCAAACATAGATCGCGATCCATGTACCTTTTTGACATTCTAGGTTGATATTTGACAAGTACATCCCTGATATCATTTGGAACAACTTTGACAAAAGAGACCATGTCAAAAAATTAAAAAAAGTTGGTCAAAATAGCCAAATACAGAAACTAGTCAAAAACCGCAGGGCAGATAATAAGAAAACTCACTTTTGACTAGAAAAAATTGTCCAAACTCAAAAATATTTGGGGAATAGTGTCACCATAACATGGACTACAAGTTGACCAAGTTTCATGTCAAAATGTGCTCAAACATGGATCGTGATCCATGTACCTCATGAATTTTTTTTGAAATTTTTTGGCTGAGATTTGAGTAGTAGGTAGCTGGTACCATTTGGAACAACTTTCCCAAAAGAACCAAATGCAAAAAAGTTGTAAAAAGTGTCAAAAGAGTAAAAAATAGAACATTGTCAAAACTATCGCAGCAGACTGTAGAAGTCAGTTTTGGTTGGGCAAAACTAATCCAAATCCCAAATTTTTTGTGGGGTAGTCTACAAACATATAAGCTATCAGCACACCCAAAATTCAGATCCAAAAGTAGTGGAACATGGATCGCGATCCATGTACCTCTGAGAAATTTTTTGGACAGAAACTTTTTTAGCCTATATAGCAGAGAACATTGTGAACAAAAGTTCCCAAAGAAATTTTGTCAAAAAGGTCCAAAAAAGTCATCAAAAGTGCCAAAAACAGTGCAACGAAGAAAACCCTAAAACAGACCTAGGGATTGACTTTGGCCTGACCTAAACAAGTCCAAATCACATAAAAACCATATAGCAGGGATCAAGAGACCAATAGGAAGCTGTGTACCAAGTTTCAGTGCAATCTGACACATAGGTATCGTGATCCATGTTCCTTTGTCACAGATTGATACCATATTTGCACCATAGCTAGAGCCCATCACAAGGAGTCTAGTGGTCTTTTCAAAAGTGATTTTGGATACCAAAAACCAAGAACTGCCAAGTACTCTAAGCAAGTGCCATAACTGACCTAACTTTCAATCCAGAAGTCCATTTTCAAAAAAATTCATACCATAGGACCTCCTAAGCATGCTAAATCTGATGGTACCAAAAAAGTCAATTTGGGCTCCAAACATGGATCGCGATCCATGTATCCATAGTGACAGCTTGACCTAAAACTTTCCAGATCAGTAGTGCTTACACAAGAAAACATATCCCCAAGTCCAATTTTGGAAAAAATTGAGCAAATTTGGGTCAAAAGGGAGCAAAACAGGTGACACATAGAAAACCACAGTGCAGACCTAGTATTGGGTATTTGACCTGTCAAAACAAGTCCAAATCCAAAAATATTTGAGATTTAGCTTGTGGACATAGTTAGGAACAAAATCGTAAGAGGACAAGTCGAGATGTGGTTGAACATGGATCGCGATCCATGTATCTCCACCTCAGAATTTGCTGAAAATTGGTATATAGTCTACTTATGACCTTGTCTACACATAGTCAAAAATTTGAGAAAATTTGCAGAAAAAAGTTTGACAGACCCCATGGATTGCGATCCATGTACCTCTCAGCATAGTGGGGGTATCTGACTTGGTTATCTTGTAGAAATACTTGAGGACATCCCAAATCTCAAGTTTGAGCTAAAAATACTTTCTCGAGGCCAAGATACAAGACAAAGTTCCTCTGTTCTGGTCCTGAGACTGTTTTGAGTGCTATTTCAAGTACAGTTCACTAAAATTGCTCTAACTTTTGATAGGCAATTCCAAATTGAGTCAGGTATAGCTAGGAAGAAAGCTTGCAAGAAATAGCTGAATTTTACTAGGTTTCCTAGATCCAAACCTTTAGGGTACCCAAAACCAGTTTCTAGAGACCAAAAGGTCACAAATTCTTGACTTTTGAGAGACCTGACCAGGGGCAAAAAGAGATAAGTTGCAGTAAGCCAAAGTGAGCTTGTCAAGAACTATCTTGAGAGATTTGAGTGAGCCTTGACCATGACAAATTATCCACCACCAGGGTTTTCTTCTCCACTCAAAGACATGAAAAACATTGCAATTCCTTCAATAGAGGGATTGAGAGAATACATAGAGGAGGGGCATCCTCTAATCAAAAAATCGAACGTCAGATTCATCAAATCCAATGAATCCATGAGAGTGCTTACAAATTACACTTATGAGGGCTTCTATAGGTTCACAAATGGGGAGCCATATATCTTCTATGAGTGTGTAGAACCCAATGCCAGAGAGTTGACCACCCATAAGAGCCTCTATGCATTGACATATAGAGATGCCAGTAGAGTGCAAGTTTTGATGGTAGATAAGTATGGAAGAGAGTACAAACTTGTCGATCCAATTGATTTAGAGAGATACAAATACAAGGGTACTCTGATTCCTACTTACTTTCAACCAAAAACAATGCTAGAGCGCATATCAGAGAGGATTCCGCCAAGATTTTCTCCAAGACGAGAGGAGCAAACGAGAGATGTCTTTCCAAGAGACCACAAATTGGTTAGAGTGGTGACTGAACCACAACGATTAAGACCATATCAAGTGGCTCAATGTGTCAAGACAAAATATGATGGGTCAGGGGATCCATATGCTCATGTCTCACTCTTCAAATAAGTTTTGAGAGCTAAACAGATAGCGGATTTCCATACTCAGTATGAGGGATTTGGGTTAACATTGGAAGGAATAGCCTTGACTTGGTTCCAACCATTAAATATAGATGACTTTCATAGCAGAACATGAAACAAAATCAGAGGTTAAAATGGTACCTTCTCAAAGGAAAGCCACACCAAAAATGATGGATACCAAGAGATTGCATAAATTGATGTCTTCTCGTATACAATGCATACTTTATCTCTCAAAACTATAAAAATTAGACCGCATCTATGGGGCCAAATGGGAAAACACCTGGAAACATGGGGGTGAAAATCCCTTCTCATGACCAACTTGCGGACAAAAACATGGATGACACCTCGCCGAAGAAGCGACAGACATAGCCAGTAATGGTAAATAAGGTGGGTGACTACTGTGAAGGAGATGAAGGAAACACCACCTTACCACTTGAGTACAAAGGAGTAAAGACGGTTGCTATATTAGATAGCGGGGTAGGAATTTCCATTGCAACCAAAGAGGTATGGAAAAAATGGGGAAAGCCTGCTCTTAGGAAAACTCGAAAGAAACTGCAATTAGCGGATAGATACATGGAGAAACCGATTGGAATATTAGAACAAATCATTGTATCCTTGTGTGAAATCAAGTATGAGTACACCTTTGCCATAATGGATTTTGACAACAGGAGCACCTTTGATATCATATTGGGCAGATCATTCATGCGTCAGCTCAAAATGGTACAAGACTGGGGCTATGACTATATCTACTTAAGACACAAGGTAATTACTACGAAAATCAGTGTCAAAGATCATAGTCATAGAGATGTAGTGCGTACCCCGGGGGAAGACTTAAACTCCACAATTGATTTGGAAAGCAAAGGGCACTTTTAGATGTACGGAGATTTTGAGAGTGTAAGTCTTAGAAAGGAAGATTGCATCCTAGAGCGTTCAGTAGAAGATGAGGCATATGTACTAGAACCATTTTCAGAGGAGTTATTTGAACCTTTGGATGGGATCAAATACTAGCAACTCTTGATGTGTGTGTGAATGAGGCAACCCTGACTAAATTTTGTTATGAAGATGGGTATGATATAACTCCCTTATTTACGATAAAGGTGTTGAAGGAAGATAATGAGGTTTGTGAGTGTAAAAGCAGAAAAGGTGAAATAGATAGCTACGTCATGGAGCATGGTTCAAAGGTGCAAACAAAGGAAGCAGAGCAACCACGAGAATATGTCATCATTGACATACCTGAAGAATCGACAAAAGTTGTTTCAAAGAAGTTGACTACAGAAAAAGCGTAAATGAAAGCAGATGAAGGAAAAAAGTTTCCAAATTCAATGTCAAATGTTCAAAAAACACAGGATCAAAAGAAGAAGATCGATTATCTCCTACGATAATCAAATTTAGCATATGCGGAGAAACAAGACTCAAAATTACATGTTCATCTGTGATAGATCAACAGGCGACAAAGATTCTAATGACTTATGGAACGTGGATCATGATGGGAAAGCCACCAATTACTGAGCTAGAGGAGATCATGTACACAAGTTCAAAAATACTGATTCCTAGCTTTGGAGTGGCAGAAGCTGTACTCAAGTTGAGTACCGGGGAGTATAAGGATACTTTCCACATAATTGACTCCCATCATATCAAAGAGAGTCTAATCCTGACAGAAAGCTGGAGGAACATCTTCTTTCAACCACAAGGAAAAGATTCAACAACACCACCATCAGAAGCCCCAAAAGAACCTCAAGTCAATGCAAAAAGTAGCAACCAACCATCACGAAAAAAGGTAAAGCAAAGGTAAACACTGAAGTATATCAACCTCGCAAGAGGATTTTACCTTCAATGAGTCTCCATCAACCTTCCCACGAAGCCTCTACATCAAGATCCAATCCATCGACAATGCAATGGAAACCAAAACAAAAAGTCTATCAACCAAAGTTTCCATCACATCAAAGCATTAGGAAGAAGCCAAAGAATGTCAACCAAGTGTTGGTATCCAAAGAGCACATCAAAGTCAAAGACCCAGTTTGGATACATGAAGCACAAGTTCAACATCAACAAAAGGTGATAGGGTGGGTAGCATCAAATGAGTCAATCACTGCTCAGGGCTACTTCCAAGGAAACACTAATGTTTGGGCCAAAAAGCCTAAAGTAACATCCTGGACCTACCCACCTCAACCAACGATTTCTACAAGGAACAAGACATGCTATCAACGGAATACAAAATACTCAGGCAAGCAAAATAACACCAACAAAAGGCAAATGAAAAGACCTTCCAAGCGGGCAATGCAAAAAGTTTGGGTACTGCAATCAAACTTCAATGAAGATACCCAACACAAACAGGTGAATCAATGGATGATTCCGATTAAGTTACTCAAAGCACAAGGATTTTATGAAGGTAACAATCAAATATAGTTACCAAAAATGGTAGCTCAATCTAGAACAACGAAGAGAAATCAAGCAGCACAAGCTTCTACCCCAAAGCAAGCAATGACAACCAAAAGCCAACAGAATCCAATTACAACCAAGGCTGCTACAATCTACAGATGGATACCTTGTCATCAATTACAAAAGCAAGGCTTTTCCAACGGAAATCATGAGGTTTGGATACCAAAGCCTAGTGTCCATCAAATTATGGAAGAAGATAAAATGCCAAAGACGGTCACACAAGGACCAAAAACAAGATGAGTTCCAAAATTGCTAGTGGAAACTCAATCACAAAGAACCCACACATCTCGACAATCACTTCTCATGGAAATTAATGCAAATGCTATATCAAGCCCTATTAGAGCTAAAGGACTTGTTTTACAAAGAAGTATCAACATAGAACAAGCAAGCCAAGAGGAGACAAAATGTGCCAACCTACTCGACAAAATGGTGGCATCCAAAGACCAACACAATGGAAGAGGCCTAAATTTTCAAAACTTATGGAATTGGGTTTCTAGCCTTGAACAGGTAAGTCTAAGTCTCCATTTAAAAAAAATGGCATAAAAGTCAAAGTCAAGAAGCTAAGCCACTAAATGAGCAAGGCGATAGTCCCAAACCTTCATGTAATATTCTCTGTGGTCTAAGCGTCTTAGTTATTCTAGGTACTGCTCAAGCTAGAAGAGTTGAGTATAATTACGTTGTGTCGCTCATGCTGGTATAGGTGAGCATAAGAGTCAAAGTCATTGCAGTATAGTGGTAAGTGAAGGAGGAGGTCCAAAAGACACTCACGGACTTAACACAGTGAGGAATGAGTGAAGAAGCTTCTACATCAAAAACCCTTCTTGGAAACGTGGAAGCTATTGGGACGTCTTTTGATGTCACAGGTGCTACATTTGTTCCTTGAAGCACCCATCAACTTCATCTCTTACACTGCATGCTTTTGTTTGAAAATTTTCATATGCATATAGAGTGTCCCATAATTGGCACTTGCATTAGACACTCTTCCTTTTTTTCTCCAACGCACTCACCTTGCATGACAGGTACTTCAAGTCCAAATGCAACTACAATAAGAGCGTATACCAAAGACACTTTTTTCCCACTGGGCTTTTCTCTTTGGTCATCTAGGTTTTAAGACCATAATCTAGAAACCCTCATCATCAACTTCTTGTATATATTCCTTATACATCAATAATAAGGAAGTAGCTACCCAAATCAATCGACAAAGACTTGGAGCAAACAATGCGGGTCTCCAAATGCTTATCAAGAGAATATTTTATCTCCAAGGTTGACAACAAAGCTCCATCAAACAATGGAAAGTCAAAGAATGGCCTACAACACCAAGCAATGAAAAATTCAACAAGCGAGCTATCCACAACAACCATAGGTAGCTCACACAGCGCTTCAACATTGGCTATCTATTGTGGAAAACTCAAATTGCAGTGGACCTTGAAAGAAAATCCATCATAAAGTCCACACAACAAAGAGGATCAATTCTACAAGCTCATACACATCAACTTCCATCTCTATGGTGACTCAAATAGGCAACGAAGTGGCGAATGCGCAAAAAGAAGAAAAGTGGCTGCAACAATCAAGCTCAAATCACGAATCAAAAACAAAATAGATATGAATCACTCAAGGAAGGGGGGAGTGTCATCAACGACAAAGCACTTCCCAAGATGAAGACCAACCTTGAAGACAAAGCTGACGACAACCCTATAACAAGACTGCACAAGGTCGTGTCAAGGGACGACACGAATTAGGAAGGGAGGAATGTTTGATGATGGGCGCCCAACTAGTCAGACATGAAGACGGACACCACATTTGTACTTTATTAGTTGTTCGAGCTAGTGTAGTAATACTCTGTGTAAATCCCAATTCCACAGTAACAGTCAATCCCTGAGTTGTAATTCTGTCATGTTATTTGTAAAGGTCCTGTGAGCTGGCCACTGGCCATTTAGAATTCCCTAGGTATAAAGATCAATAACTTTAGTGTGAAGAGGAGTCTTATCTTTAGAAGAAGAAAGAGCTCAAAAAACGTATGCTCAAGCTACGAGCTACTCCAGCCTTGTAATTATCGCAGTTAATGATTGGGTAATCAGTTTTCAAATCCGAAATTTGCATTGTTTTCCTCTCTCTTTGATCTTCAATTTAAGTGTAAGCATTGTCAGTTTAAGTGTAAGCATTGTCAGTTTTGTTCTGGTTTGCGACTACGCATCTGTAAGCTATAATTGTAGATTTGAGTGCTTAAATCATTGTTTTTAGTCGTTTTGACCATAGGAGAGTGTTCTTAGACCATAGAACGACAGATCTGGATAGTTCTATTGCAGTTTTCAAGACCTTTTTCATGATGAATCGTGATTTTGGTACCTTGTTGGATTACAACCAGACTTGCTAGGATAGTGCCCCTAGGTGTCCTGGACCTCCTCCTAAAGTTTCGTTGCATTTCGAGTCCGTTCGAGTGCCGAAATGGCGTGATGACCTAGAGTTTTGAGAAAGGACATAGGCAGATTTCCCTGATCGTTGAGTGTTGGTTTGCTTGTTGAGTTGTTGTGTTTGATTGTTAAGGTTCACTTTGTGAGATTGACGATCTCATAGAGTCTCCGTGCCCCATCCGAGTCACTTTCCCTGAGTATTGACATTATGTTATTGCCATAAAGCTATGCTGGAGACGGCCGTCGCGGCGACCCGCTAACAACTCTCAAAAGACTCTCGCAGAGTTCTTCTTGTGGAATAGATTCTGGTCCTTGGCCAAATATCCAATCCCTTATGGAGTACCCTTGGTATTTGGTTTGTTCCACCTCCTCAAGAGTCATCATAACAAAGTTATTGTTATAACAATCCCTAAACAGGTAGGTTGGTAGATTTGTTGAACCCTTGTCTTTGATTTTGAAGATATAGATGATCTTCATGGGCGTTAGCTATCCCGATTTGGCATGAGAAGTCTGTAGAATTTGTTTGATGTTTCTATCCTCCCAACAATATACTATGATCCTAGGATTATTCGCACTAAGACGTTTCAAAGGCTTCAAATCAACTTGATCGTATCCTTCAAATTCTAAAGTTGGTGGTCCTTCTTTTGTTGCCATATCTAGAATTATGGTATTTACTTCTAACCCCCATTTGTATATCACATCAAGGTTTTCGACTTGTAAATGCTAAGTTCCGTTTCTATCCATGTACATCTTTCCTTGTTTGTTTGCGTTGATTTCCTCTTGAAACTCTATAGAATTGTACAGTCTTTGTGAAAGAATAACTAACTTGATTAAAACTGATACAAAAATCAGGTTGTTGACAAGGAATTGAAAGCTTCACAGAAATTGACAACCAGTCAATCCAACGGTAAGTACTCTATCTTGAGCTTCACAAGTCTATATGAACCTTAGATCAGGTTGTATACTAGCAAACCAAGGCATATTTGGAGAGACCGCTAGTAGAGTATATACCAAAGAAAGTGTAAATTAAGGAAATCCCTTGCACACTATCCTTGAAGAAGTCTCAGACACTTTTTCAGAGTCAACATCTAAAATGTCTTCCTATTTGACTCACTCAGAAACCGGAATGACAATGCGATATAAGCATATACTCTCTTTTTATAAGACTAATCGCCATGGAGCTCAGGTTTACTTGGATCCTAATGAAGAGTATGCCATTCGCATTGACAACCATAAGTGAGCATGTACTAATTTTGATCCGTTTGAACCCAAAATTGTCCGGTGGCCTTGTATTATGTTGGTCTAGCACTGTACAAGTTCAAAAGTAAAAAATGGTGTCTCTGTGTAGCAGTTGTAAATAATCGCGATTATTTACTTTTCTCAATTTTTTGCACTCTTTGGCTTGACTTTCCAAGTATACAACTTGTTAAGATCTCTGGAGAAGTTTCACTAAGTTTCAACAAAATTTGTTCAAGTTATCATTTGCTTCGTGTCCGCAAACTCGGTTTTCAAGAATCTGGTTTAAGTCTCACTTTTGTGATCCAAATTTCACCAAAATTGATTTGTGTGGTCTACTTGATATGCTTGACCTTGTGGTATACTCAAATGTGCAAGAGTATCAAATTTTGTAGCAGATGTAAATAATCGCGAACTACTGCTATTTTTTTTCAAGTTTTTGCAACAATCTTGACACAAATCTATTAAGCAGCTCAGCTTAAGCTCCCTCGCCAAGTTTCGTAAAGTTTGGATAATTCCTATTCAAGTGGTCAATAGTTTTGTGCTTACAGACTGACTTTGCAATTTTGGCCACAATTTTCAATCCAATGATCCAAATCTTGCCAAATTTGGTTTGTGGGCTTAATACAACATGCTAAAGCTATTGGTATGCTGACTTGGTAAAAAACGTTGATGTCAGGGGCGAAGGGGTAAAGGGTAGGGACCGACCTAGGGGAGTCAAGGACTTAGGCCAAGGGCCGGACTGAAGGTGTGGATAGGGGATCCGTTTAGAGCAAAGGGTGATGGGATCTCCTATAATAGGTTGTCTAGGAGGAGGATCCAACATTTAGTCTCCCCTCGGCCTTTCATTGGTATCAGAGCTAGAGGAGAGGAGAGCCATAGAGGAAGGAAGGAGAAGGGTTGGATTGCTTTGCATGGCTTGGCATGCTCTCTTCTCTCTCTCTCTCTCTCTCTCTCTCTCTCTCTCTCTCTCTCTCTCGTGCGCACGTGAAGCATGGTGGAAAAGGCAGGGCTGCTTGAATTTCTCTCAAACTCTTCAAAGCCATGGCAAGGGCACATACACAAGAAACGGATCCTATTTATAGTAAGGCCAAGCAAGAGAAGCTGAGAGGGACAAGATCGGACCATGGGACACGACCCTTGCACACAAAAGGAGCAATGGCGACCTACGTCTGTCTGAGCGTGGTCATGCTTGATGAATTTGCGCTGACAAAGGGGTGATAATCCATCTCTTGCTTGCATGTGTTGGAGCTCGACAGTGAGCACTATGAGGGTTAGTGGCTTTCCTGCATCAAATCCATCACTGTTTGTAGAAGGGCCAAAGTATTTTCACATTAATTTTTTTGTTTTAATTTGGTGGGTGCCATAAAGCACCCTAAGGGTCCACTCCCATAGGATTTAGTGCACTTAGCCGCATGCATGCACCATGCAAAAGCATACGTTGTGAACTTCATCGTTCATGTTTGCCTTGTAAAGAGGGCAAGCATCCTCAGTATTTTGCTGCAGAAGGTGTGCAATTTCTGCCATGTTTTTGATAACCCATTCAAATTTCACTTGCAATAAGATTTCAAAAGTTCATGGAAAGTAGCAGACAGACACTAAGGAGCAAAAACTTGGAATATTGCTCAACTGTATCATGAGGAGTACTATAAGGGCTATGAGCCATCGACCGGACACCAAGCCGCCATGAACACATCCACTATAATCCCATTGAATGGATTTTTTGATAAGGGAATCAAAACTCCAATTTGCAAGGCATTTTGATGTGTATTTCCATCTCAACATGCTCATCAGATACGCTTTGTTTCTGCAATTACTATAGATGTTTTGAAGTTCGGTACATTGTTCGACAAGGTCAACACTCAACATAGTTAATTTACTTTCACCTCTGTTCAATCTGACAATGTCAGATTGTTCAATCTGACAATGTCATAAGATGCACTATAGTACATCAATTCTAACTAAGGAGCAAGGCTCCAATAGAACTACGACAGACATAATCGGCAAGGCCGATCATTTCTTTCATTCTCAGAAGTCGGCAGCCAGCGCTAATTCATTTGGTACCTACCAGTAATAGTGGGCAACCCCGGACTTTCTACAATGCCAACTATGTTGCTTCAATCAAGCAAAAGTTTGGCAATAGGAGACACTTGATAGCTAAGCTATTTCTGCTATCTCTCTCAATATTGGGCCATCTCACAACATTCTTAATACAGTGCACAGTTCGGCAAGGCCGATTCTCTATGAAATTTTGACACGGTCGATCTTCTTTACTTGGACACATGTGCATCAAAAAGCGTATCGGTTTGCTATGAGCATTCTGTATCAGTTCTACATCATTTTACTAATAGCCTTCTAGGAAGCAACACTTCACTCTCAGACATACGTCCTAGCAGTTTTTGACATTTGGAATATTCTATTTGCATACGCACTTGGGAGTCTTTGCAGCATGTCTGCATGTTTTCTCAATGGAGATCGGATTAAACCAAGCCAAGAAGGCATGTGTGAGACATCCAATAGTTCTCAAGTTATTTGCATATATGGCTAGGAGCCGGATTCAAGCAAGCCACAAGTAGGTGACAAGGTTAGTAATTTTCAAGTTATGTTTGTTTTGTCCATTTTTTAATTTTCACTTTACAAAAGATCTCTCTGCTGTGCAAAGCAAAGTGCTTGGGCAGACTACAAAGAAAAGGAAGCACAGCTTCTCTTATGTGCCAAGGTATTATTGATTGACTTGAAATCAATGATAATTCTGCACATGTTTGGCACTGTCTGGATATAAGCTCATAGTTTCCACAATGGCGCACTCTGATGTATCCATGTCAGTATAGTCATGCAAGGCATGTATACCACTGGCTCACACGGTTGAGACTCTCATTGAAACCAAGTGCTTATCATTCCATTTTTTGATCTGTATGTATGGCATACTAGTATGATGGACATACACCACCCATCATTGCATACGCTTCCACTATAGGACTAGCTACCCTGTCAAGGATGAGCTCAATTGTTGTTGGGTTTAGAAATTTTACTTTTATGTTTATTCACAGGAAACATGCCATACATCTTCACCCCGATACAGTCACCGATACGGCTCATGTCATCACTAGAATTCAAAAAGTTACAAAACTATCAAGTGGTGGAAGATTTTGAAACTTTTGATACTGTCAATGCGTCCGGAACGCCCAAATATCCTAGAAATGAATGTCCAATTGCCTAGCTCCGACATCCAAAGAGGCAAAGAATGTCAAAAACCCCTAAAAGAACATTTTACTAACGGCGCGCGAGGGGGCATTCCAAAATTTTGGAATGCCTCATCGCGCGCCGTTAGTAAAAAGCCCATTTTTTCCTCTTTTAGAGAGCTTTTTGAGAGGAAAATGTCAAAAACTCTCTAAAAAGGCCTCCATCTATCACATAGGTTTTTCCTTCATCATCTTAGTCTTAGAGATCATAATTTCGGGTCTATAAGAGTGAGCATGCACACCCATTGTTACAATTCTACAAAGTGCATTTTGATCACACACACACACACACACACACACACACAGACAAATATAACATACACACAAACACACAGAGACACAAATATAACATACACACACACAGACAGACACACACAGAGACACACACACTCACAAACACACAGACACACAAATATAACATACACACACACACACACACACACACAAACAGAAAGAGCCTCTCTCTCTCTCTCTCTCTCTCTCTCTCTCTCTCTATACTATAGGCGCGCGTAGAGAGGCACAACCGGTGTGCATGTCTCTATGCGCGCCTTTAGTACTGTGCATCCACCAGTGTATGTGTTTATGTGTGTATGTGTGAGTGTTATAGAGAGAGGAAGTAAGGCGGGGGAAAGAGAGAGAGAGAGTCTTTCTGTTACCTTATACTAACGGCGCGAGGAGGTGTTTTTTGAGGTCAAAACATGCTCCATGCGCGCCGTTATTAATGGGAGTCTTTCACTCTCTCTCTCTTTAAATATGCTAAGCTATTAAAAGGAGAGGGAGAGGGAGAGGGAGAAAGAGAGAGAGAGAGAGAGAGAGAGAGAGAGAGAGAGAGAGAGAAAGAGAGAGAGAGAGAGAGAGAGAGAGAGAGAGAGAGAGAGAGAGCATGGTGCAAAAGTGCAATAGAGAAACATGGGTAGGCTTTCTTGAAAGATAATTGTCCAAAAATCACTAAAAGGAGCTTTGTACTAACGGCGCGCAGAGGGGCATTCTAGCATTTTAGAATGCCTCCTCGCACGCCTTAAGTAAAAAGCCCATTTTTTGGGGTTTTTTGATATTTTTTGCCTCTCCAGATGTCGGAATGAGACAAGTAGACATTCGTTTTTAGGGCATTTTGGCGTTCCGGACGCATTGATGGTGTCAAAATCCTCAAAATCTATCACTATTTGACAGTTTGCGACTTTTCAACTTTCAGTGATGACGTAAGCTGCCTTGAATGTGCCGCACCTGTCTCCTGAAAAAGACGCTCACATTAAATAAAAAAGTGACCGTTTTCAAGGACGATTGGGAATATAAATCTACTTTTTAGAGTGTCTGGTTGTCCTTTTGGACGTACTCACAAGGTGCAAGTGCATTTTAAAAAAAGTTTCTAGAGAGAGAAATACAATTTCTTACAACGCCCTCCAAATGACCTCTGAAATTTTCTAATGAATAAAGAGAATCAGGAGGAATTAGAGTTGTCTAATTTCCTAAATGGATTCCAAGATGTTTTCATTGATGAAATCCCTAGTGAGCTACCTCCAAAACAAGGGGATGCTGACCATGCAATAGAGCTTCTACCAGGAATCTCACCGCCTAATAAACCTCCTTATTGAGTTTCACAAGCTCAACAAGAGGAGATCATGAGGCAAGTGCATAAATTGGTGGAAAAAGGGATGGTGAGGCCTAGCTCCTCTCCATTTTGTTCACCAGTATTTTTAGTGCAAAAGAAAGATGGCACATATCCATGCGTGTCAACTATAGAGCACTAAATTGGATCACTATTAAATAAAACACATTCCCGTGCCGTAGCTAGAAGATCTATTTGATAAGTTACAAGTTTTGGTCTGAGAAATGCTCCACCCGCATTCAAATTCACAATGGAAAAAAATATTTAGGCCAATCAAACTCTCTTGAGGAGTACAAGTGACACCTCCAGGTAATCTTTCAAGTTGTGAGAGAGAATATGCTTTTTATTAATCAAAAGAAAAGTGAATTTTTCCTACAAGAGATTCAATATTTAGGTCACATATCTCTCAAGATGGTATATGTATGAATCCATCAATGTTGGAGGTAATAAAAGCATGGCCTAATCCAAGGAATCTACATGAGGTAAGAAGCTTTATTGGTATGTGTGCATACTATAGACTCTTCGTAGAAACATTCTCTCAAATAGCAGGACCATTGCATGAATTAACAAGGAAGAATGTTAAGTACTCATGGACGACGTAAGAACAAAATGATTTTGACAAGCTCAAAGAGAAGCTTACCTCTCCCAACCAGTCCTTATGCTTCCGGATCTCTCAAAGCCATTTGGGGTCCAACGTGATGCTTGTGGTGATTGCCTTGGAGCAGTCTTGCTTCAAGAAGGGCGTGCCATAGCATATGAGAATCTAAAAGCTCAATGCCAATGAACCGGTCTTGGCATATATGAAAAATAGCTTTTAGATATTCTACATGCCCTAGAAACATGGAAGCCCTATCTCTTGGGGGCTCCATTCATCCTACGAATGGATCACAAAGTCCGAAGTACTTCATGACGTAGATAGACCGCTTTTGGCGTGTACAGATAGCATTTATATGCATGGTCATATGTACAAAAAGATGTAAATACATGAATTTGGGAGCTTTGCAAAGTGGTTTCAAGTTCGAAAAAAGATGCAACGTGTACACATTGTGAATAGGCAAGTTCGCGTGCCAGTAGTCGAGCACATGTACTTGCCCGAATAGGGTATCGGGGCCTTGGATATGGTTCTAGGTGGACTATTTTGGCTCTAGAGAATGTGTTTGAGATTTCTAGAATGTAAATAATTCAAGAGACAAGTATGGGTACTCTCATCCCGCTTTGGGACAAGCAGTGAGTGTCTATTTACGGTGCCTGATCTGCGATGATGCGTGCACCACCCTAGAAGTGGTCAAAAATGGAATATGGAGATGTGGCAAAGTGATTTGGGTATCAAGGATCAAGTGTGCTAATTTGGTGAATTTTGGAGTCCATTTGGGATTTTTCCCGCGAAAAATGCTTGCCGAGGGTCAAAATTGACCAAAACTGGGACAAAAAGGGTCAAAAAATGGTCAAAAAAGGTGTGAAAAGGCTTCAAATTGCCACATCACTCACGGTTCTGTGATGGTTCATGATGAGGGAGAACTTTTGAAGAGCAATATCAACACTTTCACCTCTTTGTGTGGGGAAAGAAGCAGGGTTTCTACAGGTGGTCTAGTGCAGTCCCGTCGCGTTGGTGTCCTGTTTTCAAGTGTGTGGAGGAGTGAATGAGAGCTTTCTCTCTTACATTTTTCACTTACGAGAGTCTATGAAATTTCTGAGGTTCCCATGGATGTGTGTGTGCAAGGAATTGAGAGAAGAAGGTACGGCTTTCTGCAAGACTATGTGACCCTGTGTCGGTGCCATTAGGGTTGGCGCTACTCCAAAGAGTCCAACAGAGTGGAGTTTGGTGAAGCTTTTGCAATGGTTTGAGAGTGGCCTTTTGTGGCTGGAGTTTTTGGGTCTTTTATGGTTTTTCTTGTATATTTTGGTCACCATCAAGCGTGATTTCAAGTGTTGATCACCTCGACTCACCTTGTAGTGTCTGCGGGCATGCAAGGGCTTGTAGGTCGAGGCGTTTGGAGTTTGAATTGAGCTTGTGGGTAGAATTTGTAGGGAGGTTTTGATTGGTGGTGAGTGAACTGAGGAATTTAAGTAAATTCCTTGTGTTGTGTTGAGTTGTCTAGGTGTGTGAGTGTGCGCACGACATCTTTTGCTTCATCATCCTTTGGCGATCCCGCTGGGGAGCGAAAATTTGCCGGTTGTGCACCCAAGTGAAGCGGTTTTGCTGTGAACTTCGAGCTTCTTTGAAGAAAAGTGGTGGTTTGGTTGAGGTACAAGACTTTGAATTTTGTGGAGTTACTCAGCAAGCGAGAAGCGACTCCGAAGAGATGGCTTATAGTTGGCCAGTGTTCACAGGGAAGGAGGGTGTGAAGGATTGGATTGGGGACTTTGAGTGGCATACGCTAGGTATGCACATTGTGAATGAAGAAGCAAAGCTTCATGTATTTTCTATTGCGCTCAAAGGAGAAGCTCGCGAGTGGTTTGAAGGTTTAGAGGAAGACAAAAAGCAAACATGGGAGCAGGTGAAGCTGGCAAATTTTGATAGGTTTGGCAAGAAACTAACCGCAATATAAGTGACAACAAAATTGAGAGGTTTGTAGCAAGATGTTCATGCTAACTTTAAAGAGTTTTTGCAACACTTCAAAGGAATTTTGGTTCAATTAGAGGCGGCATCCCAAGTACCTCCAGGGGACTTCTTTAAAGTGCGTCAGTTTATGGATTTTCTCCATTCAAGTGTAAGGGAGAAGGTCGATCAAGATGAGCCTGCTACATTTGAAAGAGCTATGGAAATTGCCGACACCAAGAGCAAGAAGTTCAAGAGAAGGGGGGAGCAAGGCATGACACACGTTGAGCTAGTTGTGGTGCAACCAATGGTCCTTGTGACAACAGATGATAGAGTGGAGCGAGTAGTTCAAGGTCCAGATCCCGTTACGGACTGGGTTTTGTATGATCTTTCCAGCCAGTTGCAAGAATTAAGAATTAACATAATGAATAGGAACCAAAGAGAGGAGCGGCCAACTGGGAGAGGTAGCGGACAAAGGCTACAAGGAATATGCTACAATTGTGATGAAGAGGGTCACTACGCCCCTGATTGTCCTGAATCACCAAGAGAGAGAGAGAGGAGGGATATACCCCTTATATGGACGTGGTCGAGGGAGAATAGAAGAAAATCATCAAGAGTGGGCACTAGAAGCACTGCCGCCACAACAACCATCGCAACCGTTGCCTAGAAATGGAGAAGACAGAGCTATTAACATCATTACCCTTGAGCATCAAGATGTGGATGTTTTGACCAATAAGAGAGCTAGGCATGATAGGGAGAAAGAGACAGAAGAAGAGAGGGAAACAAGAGCAAGGAAAGGAAAGGCTAAGGTAGAAGACAAACCAGAAAGTAGCAAGAGGTGGCGAAGAAGGAAAACTGGTCCAAAGGACTACCTCCTTGGCCAAGGTGTTGAAGACTATGATACTGGCGATGAAATACAAAATCAAAAGGAAAATATATATTTTGGTCAGTTGGTGGCTTTGAACGCTAAATTGAGGAGGCAGTGGACCAAGTGTGTGACTACGCCGCTTCCTTCCAAGAAGGAAAAGCATCAAAGCATGGTTTCATCTTTGAGGGTTGGTCACCCAATGGATATGGTGCCAATAGTTGAAGCTATGCTGGGAAAGAAGACGGAAGTGCAAGAATATGTGGATGGTGGTGCGTAGTGTCATGACCGAGGCTACCATGAAGGAAGCAAGCGTTAAGATGTCAGTGAATGCTTCGATCCGTATGAGGATGGCCAACCACAAAAAGGCAAGGTGTCTTGGAATAGTTGAAGATGTGAAGATAAAAGTCTTGGGGATTGAGTGCTTGGTTGATTGCTACGTGATGTAAGCGGGTGAGAATGATTATCCAATCATTTTAGGGAGGCCATGGCTTATAACCCTTGGTGCTAAGCAAGATTGGGGCATGGGCTTGATCACCATCCCCGACAAAGAGAAAGGAAGGACCATTGTCTACAACATGAAGACACACGAGAGCTGCACACAGCCCCTCGTGGAGATGCAAGATACGGATTCAACAGAAACCATGTCATACGATAGTGATGCTTCGTCTACACCATCAAAGAAAGTGTAGAGCAATTCTTGATGCAATTATGTCCTGATCTTTTTGAGATAAGTTTTGAAAAGGAAGCATTGGTGCATGATGTGAAGGTCAAGGAGGATAAGGATAGTCCAAAAGCAGTTGTAGAGCCTGCCAAAGTGAATGCAAGGAGCATGCTAGGAGAGGACTTGACAGAGAAAGAAAAAAAGGAGTATGAAGACATGTTCATGGAATTTCCAAAGCTATTTGCCACTGAATATACAGAGTTGCAAGGAGCTAAAGGAGTCTATCATAGAATCAATATCAAAGAAGGTGCCAAGCCAAAGGTTCAAAAGCTTAGGAGGTTGGGGGTCATTCATGAGAAGGCACTTCATGAAGAGGTGATGAAGCTTTTGGAAGCAGATTTCATCTTTTGAGTGGAGAAGTCTAAATGGGTCTCTCCAGTTTTGTTATTGTGCCCAAGAAGAACGGAAGATTTAGGATATGTGTCGATTTCAAACCTTTGAATGCTGCCACAAAAATAAATCATTATCCACTACCTTTCCTAGATGAAATCCTTAATCAGGTTGCAGGTCATGATGGATTTTCTGGCTACTTTCAGATCTTGATGGCGATTGAAGATCGATTGAAGACGACCTTCATTACTCCTTCGGGTTGTTTTGCCTACAAAAGAATGCCTTTTGGGTTGGTTAATGCGTATGCTACCTTCCAAGGATGGATGAATAGAGTGTTTGGTCCCTACTTGGGTAAGTTCATTCGTGTTTTCAAGGATGACATTGGGTGTTATAGCTCAAGGGTCACACATTTGGAGAAGCTGAGGGTGAGTTTTGAAAGGCTTCAACAAGAGGGTGGGCAACTCAACCCAAAGAAGTGTAAGTTTGCTCATGCCAGAGTCCATTTTCTAGGACATGTGGTTTCCCAAAATGGAATAGAAGCTGACCCAAAGAAAGTTAAGGCTTTATTGCTTATGGATCCGCCGAGAAACACAAAGGATTTGTCATCATTTGTGCATAAGCTCAGGTACTTATCACGTTTTTTTTGGATGCTATGTCAGTATGTGTATCCTCTCTAGAAATTGAGTCAAAGAGTTTAAGGGTTTGAGTGGAATGAAGACATGCAACAGGCTTTTGATGGTATCAAGGAGGTATTGTGTGCTTTACCAACAATGAGTCCTCTCGACTTGCAGTCGATTTTCTATGTATCTATTAGTGTGGGGTCAGTAGCTTTTGGGTCGGTTCTCTTACAAAAGCAAGGAAGGAACTTCAAGCCAGTTTATTTTGTTAGCAGGATGAAGAATATAAGCGAGTTCTCCTACACGGAAATGGAACAGTGGGTATTCGCCTTGGTTCTTTCTCGTTGAAGGTTCAAAACCTATCTGTTGCCCCAAAGTTCTATCTTCTCACCACATCGAATCTTTTGCATGATGTAGTACAACATTTGAAGCCTAGCAAGTGCATCTTAAAGTGGACTTTGGAGCTTCAAGAGTATGAGTTTGAGTTTAAAGTGGATCATTCTGTTAAAGCTCACTTGGCAGACATAGTGGTACATAAGGGGGGGGAGCTTCCATCTTACCCAAGGGTTGACAAGTATGATCATGAAGAGGAAGCAGATATTATGGATGCATATACAATGATGTTTGATGGTGCATACATGAAAGTTCTTCAAAAGGCAAGTGGGAGGGTAGTCATTAAGAACCCAAAAGGCGATGTAATCTTTTCTAGAGCTTACGATCTTGATGAAGCTGAAAGTAACAATGAGGCCAAGTATCTCACGCTTTTCCTTGGGTTGAAGCAGTGTGTTGAGTTTGGATTGAAGAGGGTCATTGCAAAAGGGGATGCATTGCTAGTCATGAATCAGTTGCTTGGTTTGTGGAATGTTAAGAAAGACAATTTGAAGAAGTGGTTCTATGGCATCAAGAAGCTTTTGCATGAGTTTGAGAAGATACAGTTTAAGCATGTTCCTCGTGAGTAGAATAAAGAAGCTAATGAGTTGGCTAGGGACAAGTTGGATGCCTTGGTAGCTCCTTTAAAGGTCAAGGAAGACTTGTATGTAGGAAGGGGATCATTGCAAGATGTAGAAGTATTTCTTGGTAAAGGGAAATGCCCAGAGGGTATGTCAAAGGTTCGGCGTAAGAGAATAGTTGCAAAAGAAAGAAACTACACATTGATAGGTGAGGATCTCATGCTTTATGGCAAGGATAGCATTTTGAGAAAAGTGCCGTACAAAGAAGAGATAGGCTTGATTTTGGAGCACTACCATGAAGAATCATTCTATCAAGGCAAGGATCAGGTTGTCTTTCATGTTTTGAGAGCAGGTTACTGTTGGCCCTCTATGATGAGAGATGCTTATTTTTGGTGCAAGTCATGCCATGAATGCCAAGTGTTTGCAGATCGAAAGCTTTTGATTGAGCCTCAAAAAGCTATAATGTATTTTGATGCATTTGCAAAATGGGGAGTAGATGCTGTAGGTCCAATTCCAAGAACCAACAATGGAAAAAGGTATATCCTTGTGGCTATGGACTATTTGACAAAATGGGTGGAGGCAAGAGCAGTAAAAGATGTAACAACAGGAAGAGTAGCCTCTTTTTTATATGAATAGGTGTGTTGCAGGTTTGGATCTCCTATGGTTATCATTTCTGATTGTGGACCAGGGTTTAGGGGAAAACTTGTTGTCTGCTCTCATGGAGAAATTGAAAATTCAGCATAGGCATTCTTCTCCTTACTATCCATAATGCAATGGATTGGTTGAGAACTGCAATGGTCAAATTGTGAAGATTCTATCAAAGTATGCTAGAGAGCATCCTAAAGAGTGGGACTTGGACTTGGAAAAGTGTTTGTGGGCTTATAGAACTGCGTATAGAGTGTGAACACAGTTTACACCATATAAGCTTGTTTATGGAAAAGAAGCTCTTATGCCCATACAAGTGCAGTTGGATGCCTTGAGGTTGTTGTGCAGAATGCAAGGTGAGCATATTGACAAGCTGCAAGAAAGAATTCTTTCTCTAGAGTTGTTAGCAAATGAATAGAGAGAAAGCCAGTGATTATTATCTTCAAAAAGCAGAGACAAGGATGGAGAAAATAAATAAGAGGCTACCAAAAAAAGAGATCAAAGAGGGAGTGGTGATGAAGTATGATTCTCGCTTATATTTTACTTTTCAAAAGAAGTTGAGGGAAAAATGGTTGGGTCCATACAGAGTGAAGCATGAATTTTTTAATGGCACATATGAGTTGGAAAAATTGTTTGGTGAATGTTTGCGCTGCAGAATAAATGGTTATAGATTGAAGAAATATTTTTTGAGGGATGTGGTTCCAGATGCGAATAGTCTCTTGGTTGAGCATAAATGCTCTACCTAGAGGGTGGGCAATGATGATAGATCGCTTTTGGCGTGTACAAAGTAGCGTTTATATGCATGGTCATATGTACAAAAATATGTAAATACTTGCATTTGGAAGCTTTTCAAAGTGGTTTCAAGTTTGAAAAAAGATGCAACATGTACACATTGTGAATAGGCAGGTTCGCGTGCCAGCAGCAGCAGTCAAGCACATTTACATGCCCAGATAGGGTATCGGGGCCTTGGATATGGTTCTAGGTAAGACCAATTTAGGAATTTTGGGACTCATTCAAGTCCCATATTTTTAAAATAGACATTCAAAAGTTAAGGACTATTGAGAAAATAGAACTCTGTAAGGGATAACATACCAAGGTATTCTTAGAACCAAAGCTAAGCTAACTAAGTTAAATACACTATGAAAATTTTGTTGAGACATTGAGATTTGAGTATACCATTGCTTAGTTTAATCCTACAAGTCTTACTTTTCATCTATCCCACCATATAACCTAACGGTGGGCTTCAAATCAAAAGAAGATGCTAAGTTGAAACTTAACCTAGAGTAGAGGAGCCACTATACAGATACAACGCTAAAAATTTAGTAATCTTAGGGAAAATTTTGTATAGCTAGTCATTTTTTAAATCTATGGAGTGCATCAAATTCCTCATGAGAAAACATATTAGGTAATAACAAGATTGGCATTTAAAAAGAAAAAAACTCAATACTTTTATGAGATTTAGTTTTTTTAAGGCTTCTTAGAGATTAGTTGACACACTCAAGCTCTACTAATGGAACACCTTTGACATAACCACAAGAGGATACACGATCATATATATATATTTATTTATTTTTGGTGACTGCCTACTTAACTTGCAGGTGGATTTTTTGCTTTTCTAGTGACCATCTGACTATTGGCTGCGCTATACTACCATAAGTGAAATAGAGGCTCAGACTTCAGTTTCAATGCCATCATGTCTCATAATGTTTCTCATACTTGAGGCTCAATCTTACATTTGAGCCTCCACCCTACTAGGTGCCTTAAACTTTGGGATATCTGTCATTAAGGATTCAACATACTACAAAAAATCTCTCAAGACTTTTGGAATCAAGCTAATGAACACCCCATTTACACTCAAAGTTATGTTTTACCCTCTGTCTCACCTAGGTGAGAAATAGCTCGTTGAGATTCAAACTTAAGTTTGAGATCCTCATTCCTACCTAGGTGGGATGGAATCTCAAACTTAAGTTCTAGCCTCTATTTTGGCTAAAGCATTTGATTTTCAATTAGGTCTTGAACCCTAGGTGATGTGAAGGATCGAACTTAAGTTGGAGCCTCCACCTCACCTAGGTGATAAAACAAGAGGCTCAAAAATATTATAAATGGAGTGAAGGTTGGATCTTAAGCTCAAGCTTGCACCTCACACAAGTGGGAAAGAGGAGGCTTAACTTAAGAATTGAACTACAGTTACTGCATCCACCTCACCCACGTGGGAGACATGAAACTTAACTCTAGGTGGGATGGACGTTTGAACATAATTTTGAGCCTCTACCCAACCTAAGTGAAGAAAATAAGGCTTGGATTTAACATGTTCTAGGTAATATGGAGACTCAAACTTGAGTTCAAGGCTCCACCCACCAACACATGTGTGAAATAGGATGCATGACCTTAAGCCTTAGGTTTGAGCCTTTTGCTTCCTAAGGTTTAAGGTAGTGGCACTAGATAATAAACTAGACACTAAAGATAAGTAGGTATGCAGCATGGAAGAAAACATAAACTACACATAACCAGAGTCAATGATGAAGTGCAAATTACAAGATGACATGGAACTTATTTCGAAAGATTACAACAATTAATCAAAATCTAGAGGATGCATGAGACATGGACCTTAGTTTATAAGCTCAAGATAATCAATGAAAAATCAGGCTAGATGCTCATAAGTCAACAACCATCTTGACTACCATTATCCACACTACATCAACAACCTTAATTAAACTAATTGATGGCTCTTGCTTGTAGCAACACCCATCAGCCAATGTTTTGGGCCTTCTGTTTCCTACTTAGGTGGGTGGCGGCTCAAATTCAAGTTCAAGCCTCCACATTTCTCATGCACTAGATAATAAACTAGACACTAAAGATAAGTAATTATACAACATGGAATAAAAATTAAACTACACTTAACTAGAGTTAATGATGAAGTATAAATTACAAGATGACATGACCTTCTTTCAAAAGATCATGACAATGAATCAAAAGCTGGAGGATGCATCAGAGATGGAACTTAGTTTAGAAGCTCAAGATAATCAATCAAAAATCTAGATGCTCATGAGTCAACAACCATCTTGAATTCTATTATCCACAATACATCAACAACCTTAATTAAACTAATTGATGGCTCTTGCTTGTAGAAACACCCATTAGCCAGTGTTTTGAGTCTTCTGTTTCATACCTAGGTGGGGTGGAGGCTCGAACTTAAGCTTGAGCCTCCACATTTCTCATGCACTAGATTGTAAGCCACCATCTTGACTACCGTTATCCACACTACGTTGACAACCTTAATTAAACTAACAAGTGGCTCTTGCTTGTAGAAACACCCCTCAGCTAGTGGTTTGACCCTTCTATTTCCTACTTAGGTGGGTGGAGGCTCAAACTTAAGTTTGAGCCTCCACATTGCTCATGCACTAGATAATAAACTAGACACTAAATATAAGTAATTATGCAACATGGAATAAAAAATAAGCTGCACATAACTAGAATCAATGATGATGTGTAAATTACAAGATGACATGGACCTTAGTTATTCAAAAGATTGCGACAATTAATGAAAAACTAGAGGATGCATTAGACATGGACCTTAGTTTAAAAGCTCAGGATAATCAATGAAAAAGCTAGATGCTCATGATTCAATAACCATCTAAACTATCGTTATCCACATTGCATCAACAACCTTAACTTAAGTAATTGATGGATCTTGCTTGTAGCAACCCCCCCATAGTTAGTGGTTTGAGCCTTCTGTTTCCTACCTAGGTGGGATGGAGGCTCCAACTTAAGTTCAAGCCTCCACATTGCTCATGCACTAGATAATAAACGAGAAACTAAAGATAAATAACTATGTAGCATGGAATAAAA
Source organism: Adiantum capillus-veneris (assembly GCF_014529385.1). Taxonomy (NCBI): domain Eukaryota; kingdom Viridiplantae; phylum Streptophyta; class Polypodiopsida; order Polypodiales; family Pteridaceae; genus Adiantum; species Adiantum capillus-veneris. The sequence goes on along the minus strand of NC_140941.1, from coordinate 22,190,581 downwards.
ATTAAACTACACTTAACTGGAATCAATGATGAAGTGCAAATTACAAGATGACATGGGCCTTATTTCAAAATATCACAACAATTTATCAAATTTGAAGGATGCATCAGAGATGGACCTTAGTTTAAAATTAGGTCAAGATAATCAATGAAAACGATAGATGATCATGAGTCAAGAACCATCTTGACTACCATTATCCACACTGCATCAACAACCTTAATTAGAATAATCGATGGCTCTTGCTCGTAGCAACACCCACTAGCTAGTGGTTTGAGTCTTCAGTTTCCTACCTACGTGGGATGGAGGCTCGAACTTAAGTTTGAGCCTCCACATTTCTCATGCACATATATAAACTACCATCTTGACTATCATTATCCAAACTGCATCAACAACCTAACAAATGGCTCTTGCTTGTAGCAACACCCCTCAGCTAGTGGTTTGACCCTTCTATTTTCTACTTAGGTGGGGTAAAGGCTCAAACTTAAGTTCGAGCCTCCACATCGTTCATGCACTAGATAATAAACTAGACATGAAAGTTAAGTAATTATGTAGCATGGAATAAAAAATAAGTTACACATAACTAGAATCAATGATGAAGTGCAAGTTACAAGATGACATGGACCTTATTTCAAAAGATCACGACAATTAATCAAAAGCTGGAGGATGCATCAAACATGGACCTTAGTTTACAAGCTCAAGATAATCAATAGAAAAGCTAGATGCTCATGAGTCAACAACCAACTTGACTACCATTATCCACACTACATCAACAACTTTAATAAACTAACTGATGGCTGTTGCTTGTAGCAACACCCCTCAGCTAGTAGCGAGCCCCATCCTGACTTCATGCCTCTATTCAAAAATTTATGTCCTCCTATACATGATCGCCCAATGTAACAAAAATTTCCCTTGTCTATAGAGCATACTTTTAGAACACCCGTGCCAAATTGCATCTAGGAGAGTTTTTGTACTAGGGCCATCCACTTCCCCCCCAAAACCTGTGCACATTCCTACTCCTATAGACGGGCCCATCACAACAGAGCACGATCAATATATCTCGAGCTCATGCACATCCCAAACAAGGCTTATTACCGACGGGAATCCCAAACCTCTTAGGGTACGCATGTATATTAGTGCTATTCTCCTAGGGCGTGTGCCCTCAAGAACAACACATTAGTAAAGCAAACCTAACCGCAAGCAGCAATCAATTTGTTGCCCCTACGTCGCCCATGGCCTCCATTTATTTATGTATCAGTTGCACCCTCCGAGCGTCCAACATAGTAGCTATGCGCATCACATACGGCGTAGTACTCTATGCAGGTAGAGCTCGGTCAGAAACCATGCAAATGCTACAAGTAGTTGCTAGAGTTGCGCTTGCAACTGTACTTGTTCAGCTCCTCCTCAGTCATGCAGAGAGAGGAACAATAGTTACAATAGTTGGGGCTCTATTTGGTGGCATTGGGGTTTGTATGGCCAGGAATCTGTATCATCAGTATTGGCAGGAACCAAGACCTATGTTATAGGCTGATGATACTTGCGCAAAGAACGATAACAGTAAGAATGCTCTCCATTTAAGATCAGTAGTACTAGGAAAAACCTTTTGTACACATTCCAATGTTGCTGAAGGCACCATGGCAATGATCTGGAGTGGACTATGGCTGGTGCAATGCAAAGATGCATTCAATCAAATTGTGTGTGTGATAGATAGCATCAATTGTAAGCATGCGATAGAGAGACGGCAAGCAGGCCTTGAGAGACGGTAGACTTAATGGCGCTCCGTCACATTCAAAATTTGAATTGGTAGGTTACTAGACTTTACAACTGTATCTTTGATTGAGCCTTCAATCTTCCAAACATTAAACCATTTCCTCAACGTGACTTGCCCCTGGGGTCGACCCTTCTTTGCGTAAGTTACAAAGTAGATATCTTTATACCCCAGGCTCAAACCCAAGCTTGAGCCACCTTCTTTTTGTGCTATATAATGACGGGGCTTTTGTGTAGCCTCAATTTCTTGTTGCAGTGGTTTCAATTTTTTTCTCTTTGCTCATACATCTATATGATGTCTCGAACGCAAGCTCGAGCCATCTTCTTTTTGTGTTACAACGATGGAGCTTTGGTGTAGCCTCAATTTCTTGTTGGAGTCATTTGGAATGTTTTTTCCTTGCTCATATATCTATATGATGATGGCTCAAACCAAGCTTGAGCCACCTTTTTTTTGTGTTACGATGATAGAGCTTTGGTGTAGCCTCAATTTCTTATTGAAGTCGTTTGGAATCTTTTTCTTTTCACATACATCTATATGGCTCAAGTTTGATTGTATAAGAGAATGGATGCTATCATGGAATTAACAATAGAATAACTTGAGTGACCCTCATGTAGAAGCACAAGCCAAAATCCCCTTTCAAATCTCTAGAAAATGGAGGACATTAATGAAAATAGCCGCCGCTATATATGCCTCAATACGTTTTCTTAATCTCAATAAGTTGAGTGACCCTCACGTAGAAACACAAGCCAAACTCCCCCTTCACATCTTTAATAGATAGAGGTCATGTCTACTATAAGTTCTCTCTATTTATGAGCTTTATACTTCTCTCTTGCCATAAACTAGACCTATTCAAGTAGCTCGAAGACATCAAAATTGTCCCAAATTTGTGCATTTTCCCCAAAATTCCTAAATTGGTCTTAGGTGGCTTTTTTTAGCTCTAGAGAATGTGTTTGAGCTTTCCAAAATGTAAATAATGCAAGCGACAAGTATGGGTACTCTCATCCCGCTCGAGAAGTTTGGGACATGCAGTAACTGTCTATTTACAGTGCCTGATCTGCGGTGATGTGTGCACCGCCCTAGAAGTGGTCAAAAATGGAATATGGGGATGTGGAAAAGTGATTTGAGTATCAAGGATCAAGCGTGAAAATTTGGTGAATTTTGGAGTCTGTTTGGGGTTTTTTCCACGAAAAATGCCTGCCAAGGGTCAAAATTGACCAAAACTGGGTCAAAAAGGGTTAGAAAAGGTGTGAAAGGCTTCAAATTTCCACATCACTCATGGTTCCGTGATGGTCCATGCTGAGGGAGAAATTTTGAAGAGAAATATGAACACTTTCACCTCTCTGTGTGGGAAAAGAAGCAGGGTTCCTATAGGTGGTCTAGTGCAGTCCCGTCGCATTCGCGTCCTGTTTTTGAGTGTGTGGAGGTGTGAATGAGAGCTTTCTCTCTTCAATTTTTCACTTGGGAGAGTCTATGGAAGTTCTGAGGTTCCCATGGATGTGTGTGTGCAAGGAATTGAGGGAAGAAGGTATGGTTGTTTGCAAGACTATGTGACCCTGTGTCCATGCTATTAGGGTTGGCGCTACTCCAAAGAGTCCAACAGAGTGGAGTTTGGTGAAGCTTTTGCAATGGTTTGAGAGTGGAATTTTGTGGCTGGAGTTTTTGGGTTTTTGATGTTTTTTCTTGTATATTTTGGTCACCATCAAGCGTTCAAGTGTTGATCACCTCAAGTCACCTTGTAGTGTCTGTGGGCAGGCAAGGGCTTGTAGGTCAAGGCGTTTGGAGTTTGAATTGAGCTTGTGTGTAGAATTTTCAGGGATATTTTGAGTGGTGGTGAGTGAGGTGAGGAATTTAAGTAAATTCCTTGTGTTGTGCTGAGTTGTCTGGGTGTGTGTGTATGTGTGCACGACATCTTTTGCTCCATCAACGTAAACCAAGCTTTTCGACAAACAAATGAGGTGTGCAAATTTTCTTTCGCAATTTAAATTTCATATTGCTCATATTTAGGGCAAGCACAATCAAGTGGTCGATGCACTTTCACAACGGCCAAGGGAAAATGTGGTGTCTAAGCAACTCACAATGATCTATCTTTTATGATAGATGAGTATGCTACTGACCAAGACTTTAAGTAGGTAATTATAGCCTTTGCATTAGGGAAGGAAAAAAAAGAAGCATTCACCTTGAAGGATGGTTATCTTCGAAACGGCAGTAGGCTATGTGTTACTCACCAATACAATAAGAAATTCATGTATGAATCCTATGCTTATTCTTATGCAGAGCAAAGAGGGATTCCATAATCTACTCTTCGAGGAGTAAAAATAATTTCTCTTGGTCTACCATGAAAAGTAAACATACAAGAGTATGTTTCAAAATGAGTGGTATACCAAAAATTGAAATTTGATCAAGGGAAGCAACTTGGATTGTTTCAGTCGACGAGCTTAGCAAAAACACACACTCTATGCCTGTCAAAAAGACCATTAAGGCACATAAAATGGCAACCCTCTTTAGATCTCAATTTTCAAGTATCATGGCTTGCCAACATCCATAGTGTCGAACAAAGATCCTAAAATGACTAGTTTCTAGAAGGGTCTCTTTGAGGAAAGTATATTAAATTTCTCTTTCGGCCTATCATCCACAAATGGATGACCAAAGTGAAATAACTAATCTACGATCCTTGAATCTACTAAAGGCCTATGTCATGGAAGTAGATCAATGTTCTCAATGATAGAAGTACCTACCTCTTATAGAGTATGCGTACAATGACATTGTATACACTTCTATTGGGAAAGCACCTTTCGAGGTTAAAGAGGGAAGATCCAAAAGTCCCTTACTACTTAAATTATATGGGAAGATCTTCGCTGCTGGATGAATACAACCGAGACTCACAAGAATATTTTCCCAAGATTAAAGAGGTTATATCCATCTCAAAGCAAAGGCAAAAAGGGTTGTTGTTAATAAGCACAAAAGAGCCTTAGCCTTTTAGAAAAATGATTGGGTCTTTCTAAAGTTTCTCAAGGCTCATCTAAGGCATACTACGGGCAAGAATCCTATGGGCCACCAAGAGTATGATGCTCAACTTAGCAAAAAGATACTATGGTCCTTCCTTTTTAAATTCTTAGCCAATCAATGAGATGGCTTATCAATTAAAGTTTCCCAACCATTGGCTCATTCACAATGTTAACCATGTGAGCCTACTCAAGCCTTACAAAGGAGAGCCACAAAAAGAACCAATAATGGAGGACCCGCTAGAGATCAAAGATCAAGAAGAGGTGTTGCAGCCCAAATCAATTCTTCAACACACGGAAACAAGGTACTAAGAAACGGTAAGATTATCTAATGATATCTTGTTAAGTTTAAGAATTATCCTTTTAAGGATGCTAGATGGATAAGAAACTGAGCTTAAGGATAATATGAACCTTGTCAATGCTTACAATGCTACACTAGAGTAAGCAAATGAAAATGAATTTTAAATGAACAAAGTGCATATTAGGTAAAATGGAAAAAATCCCATTCCCACAATGCTCAAATAACTTTTTCTTATAAAGGAAATGTCTTGTTTTGCACTATAAAGTATTATAATTATAATTTTCATAAACTAATTTTTGCGCATATATAGAACTATGTATTGATTGTAAAAATAGATACACCATTTTTCCATTGGAGAACCATTGAATTGGCATTCTAGGATTGACTTTGCAAAATACAGTTCTAGTTCAAACAAGCTATTTAGCTCATAATGCTATTTATTCAAAGCTTTGAGTCCCTTTGCACTTCATTTAGCATGGTTCACTTGGGTCTTGATTAGATAATGGTCATATGTGGAATGTGCCATTTTCACGAAAGACATTTGTTTTCCATACTAGAATAGGGGTACTATGATTTCTTGCTTGGAACAACGTCTTTTGACGTTCACTCTTTAAAGCATAGGTACTTTTTCTTTCTTAATCTGTGTTCTTTTATTGTTACATGTGCTATCTAGATTGGCCACCTTTCCATTCTAGGTTAGTTTTTGGCTAAAATATACAATAAACATGAATATGATATAGCATTGACAAGCATGCTTTTCTTGGGAATGAAAGATAGAGAATATAGAAAAACTGAGCGTGGATTGGATGGGTGGTCAATCTATGTGTAGATATGTACATGTAATGTTATTCCTAGAAAAGAGTGCATTCACATATGACCATCACCTTACCTAGAATGGACAGGTGGTCAATCTCAAGTGCACACATGCATAACAAAGTACATCCCACAAGATAGCCTGGAATGGAGAGAGGCTAAGCTACATGATACACATGAATATGAAAGAACATACAAGCATGATTTCTTGGGAGAGTAAAATAGAAAATATAGGAAAAATGAGCATGGATTGGACAAGTAGTCAATGTATGCGTAGGTATGCATATGTAACAACATACGACCATCACCTAACCTAGAATGGATGGGTGGTTAATACTAGATAACACATGTGACTATTAAAGAACATGGTTATGCATGTCATTCTTAGAAAAGAGCACATTCACGTAGGACCATCACCTGACCTAGAATGGACATGTGGCTAAGATACACAATACACATGAATATGAAAAAACATACAAGCCTAATTTTCTTGGGAAGGAAAGATAGCCAATGTAGAAAAAATGAACCTCGATTGGACATGTGATCCATCTATGTGTAGATATACACATGTAACAACAGATGACCATCATTTGATTTAAAATGGACAGGTGGTCAATCTAGATAACACATGTGACTATTAAAGAACATGGTTATGCATGCCATTATTCGAAAAGAGCATATTTAAATATAACCATCACTAGACCTAGAATAGGCAGGTGGCCAATTTGAATAACACATATACATAACAAAGTACATCCCACCATAACCTAGCCTTGAAGGAAAAAATGACTAAGATACACAAAACACGTGAATATGAAAGAACATACAAGCATGACTTTTTTGGGAAAGAAAGATAGAAATATAGAAAAAATAAACTTGGATTGATCATGTGGTAAATCTATGTGTAGATATACACATGTAACAACATACAACCATCACTTGACCTATAAGGGATAGGTGTTCAATTAAATCAACACATGTGCCTATTAAAGAACATGGTTATGCATGTCTTTCCTAGAAAAGAGCACATTCACATACAACCATCACTTGACCTAGAATGGATAGGTGGACAATCTAAAGTGCACATATGCATAAAAAAGTACATCCCACCATAACCTACTATGGAATGGACAGATGAATAAGATATTCAATACACATTAATATGAAAGAATATACAATCACACTTTTCCAGGGAAAGATAGATAGAAAAAATAGAAAAAATGAGTCTGGATTGGACAAGTGGTCAATCTAGGTGCAAATATACCTATGTAAGAACATAGCCATGTGTATGAAATAACATACAAGCATGCTTTTCTTGGGAAATAAAGATAGAAGATATAGAAAAAATGATTCTAGATTGGACAGGTGGTCAATCTATGTGGAGCTATGCACATACAACAACATATGATCATCATTTGACCTAGAACGGACAAGTGGTCAATCTAAACAACACATGTGACTATTAAAGATAAAAAATGAAGTTGGATTGAACATGTGGTTCATCTATGTGTAGATATACACATGTAGAAACATACAACTATCACTTGACCTAGAATGGATATGTGGTCAATCTAGACAACACATGTAACTATTAAAGAACATGGTTGTGCATGTATTTCTTAGAAAAGAACACATTCACATATGACCATCACTTGAGCTAGGATGGAAAGGTGGCCAATCTAAAGTGCACATATCTTAATTTGTGTTCTTTTATTGTTACATGTGCTATCTAGATTGGCCACCTATCCATTCTAGCTCAAGTGATACTAATATGGTGATTCTTATGCATACATGCTCTCTAGATTGACCACATGTCCATTCTAGGTTAGTTGTCTAACTCTCTTCACTAAAAAAATCATGCTAGTATGTTCTTTTTGTGTCCTAGTTTTAATTATCACTAGATGTACATATGTTCTTGTTCAGTCAAAAGTACACTCTAGAATGGCCATTTGGCCATTCTTGGTAAACAAATATTTCTACTATTAGAGGATCACCATTATAGAATAATACATGTCTAACTTAAATACATTCTTTTAGATTTAGTATGATAACAATAGACATTATAGACACTTGTAGCCACTTAAAAACCATATTTTTTAATGGAATGATAAGCAAACACACCACCTAGCCATTCAAAACTTAGCTTGACACGCTACGAGTTCTATCATTTAGTCATTCTAAACTTAATATTATAAAATGTGTGTCATAGATATACACATTTCTTTGTCATTCTAAACTCATTCAAGAAAGTTATGGCATTAAAACTAGACTTGTAATGAGCCACAAAACTAGCTAAAGCCATAAAAAATGGCTTCTATCAAGATTTTAGAAATTGAAACATAAATTTTATATATGACATCAAAATTTCATGGAACTTCTTAATTATCAGTTTAAGATATGAAAAAAAGTTTCTAAATACACAGTTTACATGAAAATCTCAAAAAAAAATTCTACTTTTCTATAATTAGCAAATTTTATGTAAACTGGACTTTACTACTTAATCTCGAGAAGTTAAAAATGTCGATAGTCTTTCTATGTGGGTTGAAAAAGCTTGGTACAACTATCACATACCTATTGAGGGATTTTTCAAAGAAGTTTGGACCTGCTTAGCAATGATTTGATTTACTTTCAAAAGAAAATATTAAAAAATTATCCATCCGCATAAAAAAATTGTAGAGAATGGCAATGGAAAGACACCTTTAGACCTTCATTTAGCTTTGTACTATTTTTAATCAACTAAGATTGAGTGTTGGTCATACCATTTTCTATTTAGATAACTAACATAGTGCTGGAAAATATTTTACAAAAGTCTCTAAAAGCCACAAAAGTGGCTAATTTTTTACAGGACTAGTGTTAAAGAAAAAATCTAAAAGTAATTTTTTGTACAAACCAATTAGGATGCATCAATTTGACATGATATATCCTTTAGGTGTCCATTCTAAAACTGATTCTAAATATTTGATGATATAGGCATGCATATTTTAGCCAACCAAAAGTTACATGTTTTTTGGGTAAAGAGGGATGTAGACTTAACACTTTGCTATGATACTACATTAAGATAAACAAATTGAACGTGATAAAGATCCATCACTTGGACAAACTAAGTATATCATATGTACATGCTTAAATTGATTGTGACAATCCACACACATGTTAGTAATCAAGTCTTTCAATGGAATGTGAAGTAGATCCACCACTTGGCCATTCTAGACATAGCTTGGCTTAAAACTAATTCTCTTGAAACCATTACACTTGGATATGTTAATCACATCAAATGCCACGCCCTTTTCACATCCATAATATTTTTATTCCTCATAACAACTAAATGATAAACTAAAAAAATCATTATACATTTTAATCCTTATATAGTGCTAAAAGCATGGCTAACAATCTAGAGTCCACATGAGTTAGTCATCTCAAATAATTTTCTTGTTATTAGTAAAAATATTCTAAAATAATCAAGGATTATTACCATATGAGACATTTTCCAAACATTGCGCTCAACAAATCTTACTTTAGAGATGGTTCTTAACCATGTGATAAACTTACTTAAGAAACAACACTTCATTAGAGAAGGATGTCCTTCATTATATCATTCTTTTGAGATACAATGTTACTATTATATAAAGAACTTAAAAACATGTTATAGTAAGAATATAACTTTTCTAAAAAAAATAGTTTGTTAAATCTTTGAGTCCCCTTAAAATAGGGTGCACTCTACATCGCACTTCATTCAACAAAAAAATTTAAAAATGACCACTAAATTGATTATCAAAATATTGTAGAATGGCTTGAAATAGCCATAAAAAGAATTACAAGTCTCCTTTCCATCCACAAAGCTTGATGTAGTATCATTGAATCAATCCAAACTTTTCTTTCTTGATAAGTACACATTTGTGACATAGTTTGTCTCAGGATCTTCAAACATATTGACAACTATGTTGCATTTATTATCCCATCGTTCAAGAGCGTAGCCACCCTAGCAACCAAGGTATCATGGTTGTCTCCAAGAAGCTTTGAAGTTCTAGCGGTGACTGTCTCCACATTTTTGGAAAGTAAAGGTATGTGCCTTGCATATTCCACATAACTCTATATGGGCTGTCTCCACATTTTTGGAAAGTAAAGGTATGTGCCTTGCATATTCCACATAACTCTATATGGGCTGTCATAAAAAATCAAAGTATTCCCTGCAGGTAAATTGAGAAACATATCCCATACCAATGACAAATTCTTGTGGTACACTCTTTTATACCCCAACATAATATTTGGATTTTGGCAATTCTTGTTACTCAAGAGCATCATAAATTGACTATGATGGCCTAGGAAAACATGTTTGAATGATATGTTGAGCTTTTTTAAGGTTGTAAAAACTCCAGATCCAAACCTCAAAGTAGTAAAAGCAAAATTCTAAAAAGATATCTACATCAGGGCGTATAGCAAAACAAATTTCGTCTTCTTTTATGAGGTGCATGTGGCCAGTCCATGATGGTATGGCATCGCCATGTTGCATTTCAATCGACTTAAGTAGTGATAGCCGTTTTTCGGCTTTCCATAATTGTCATAGTGAGCTACCTCACCCTACCAAAATCACCCAAACACTGTGGCTCTCCCTACCATTTCACTGTACATAGGCGTGTGTGAGTTAGGGGACTTTCTCCATATTTTCTTGAAACCCTCAGCTAGCTAGTCAATGGGCTAGTTGGGCCAAAAATAAAAAATAAAAAAAGTATATTATGGCCTCTTTGTGTGTAAATATTTCATTGTATATATGGCCTAAATATAGGGATTTTTTATAATTATTTTGGTATTTTATTTAAATATTTATACTTAGGTGTGTGTTTTATTAAACCTGTGTATGCCTTCTTTCATTCTCTTACACCATAAGTATTTTGCCAATGTGTACATACTCTAACCTCATATTTTTCTTTTATACAAATCACCCCCACATTTTCACCCTCACCCTCGTGAAAACAAAAAATGATTTCTACTCCCTTAGTCACATTTATTATATTATTTTCATTTACTTGAATACCTTTTCCTCTTTCACCCAAAATAATACAAAGAGGGACCATATCATTCCAATATCTTTCCATATCCATAATTTCTCTATATTTTTTATTATTATTTTTAATCATTATTTTAACACCATGTGCTCATTGAGCTAAAATCCATGAATAGTCCATTCACTAGTCCCACCATGTATATATTCTTTATTCACCAATAATCCTCCAAAATGCATGTGTAAAGGAAAACTTGGATACTTTGTATTATGATATGACAAAGGAGGGGCTCACTCTTGGATGCATTGTACAAATTCAACAAAGGAAGGGGCCACTAAAAGACTTTTGCAGGCAAAACAAACAGGCTTTTTGGTGAGGATTTTGGCACCCATCTCCACTCTGAATTTGGAGCGGTGGTCAAAAGAGAAAATGTGGAAAAAATACTGAATAATCACCTCAAACCGTTTGGTGATTTTTGAAGCAACCACTGGTGAGCTATGATTTTTTGAGTGGACCGGAGTCTGCCCACTTTTCTCACAAAGTAACCCATAGTCTTCTCTCACCTCCTTTCCCACTTCCACACACACACACACTCATTCCTCTCCATCCCTCACTCAAACCTGTAACTTTCATGGCTTACTTCATCTTCTTCACCATTTTCATCTCTCCTTACTCCATAGCTCAAAAGATTATCATCTCTACACACATATAGCTCAATTTCTCTCTCTAGAACAAATTCATATTACCATAACCTCTTCATCCTTTCATAAAAGAGAAAAAATCAGCAAATAACCAATCTCAATCCCTGCAAAAGGAGGAGTTTGATAATAGAGAATTCAACTTCCCCATGGTCAGAAGAACTGCACCGACAAAGTTCTACAACCGCTTCATTCACTGGAGGAGAAGGTGGAAAATTTCATTTACATCTTGTGGTTTCCACCAAATTGTGTATATTCTCATTCTTCTCTTACTTTTACCATTGTATAAATCATATAATGCACCTTGAGTGCATATGCCATGTAATTTTACCCCATCCTACTAACTTCAAACTACTAACACTAACTGCTAACCGTTTTTTTGTAAATTGCACCCACTCTACTCCACCGTGGAGTACGCAACCTCACACAAAAAATCACTCACCTCTCTAGAATCTTCTCTATTTCACCTCAATAATTCTCTCCTCTTGAGCCCACATCCATATGACTCAAGAGACAAGAGAGCCCCACTCTCATAAGAACATATAAAAAAATTCATAAACATGATTTTCTATGAAAATGTTGATTAGGTATAATCCTAATTAGGGCTCTCCTCACCTATAAATAGAGACCTTCTCCCTTTGTAAATAGCAGGACCCCTACACTATTGCTCACTACTTTGAGCGTGCCATTCACCATCTTAGTTTTAGGGAGTGAGAGTGAGCTCTCTATGCACCATTACATGTGGTGTATAGGAAAACTTCTTTGAGCTAGTTGTAACATTGCAAGGGAGTGAGTGATTCATAACTTCCAATCAAAGTTGTACCTACTCTTGCGCATCAATTAAATCAATAAGTTGGGTGCAAATCGCGAGTCAAAACTCTCTTGAGTCTCTCCAATTCACGCTTGGCAACCTCATCTCGTTTGGTTTAAGGTGACGCGTTTTCATTTTGAGATTCTTTAGTAGTATCTGCTTGTATGTGACTCAAGAGCTCTTGTGTTTGTTTTCGTTGCTTGGGAAAACATTATAAGAAGGTTGTATGGTGAGAGGTCTCCCATAACCCTAAGATAATGTGTAGATTGCAACATCATTAAACTTAATCGTGTCTCTTGACTCTCCTCCAAGCTGTTCATACACCCACGTCAATCATTAAAATTGAAGCTAAATTCTTGCATAAAGATCTCTCTCTTTCTTTTGTGTGTGCATATGTATATGTGTGTGTGTGTGTTTGGTGTGTGTATTTGTAGCATTTAAATTAATGATAGTGTACCCTCCCTTCTCCCTTGTATTCCTAAGGGATTCTCCTCTTTTGCGTCCTAGTTCGCATCTACAACTAGGTGGTGCCCCTTTTCTTGTTTGGTTTCTGGCTATGGGTTGTTGTTGTCTTTGATTGTGCTTGCCCCAGCCCCAATTGAGCAGCACAGGAGCCTCGAAGGGTGTTTAGAGGACGCTCTTCTTGTTGCCCGCCGCCCCGGACCGCCTCAAATTGGTGCCCCCACTGAGGAATGGCTTTGTGCTTATTGTTGTTGTATTGCATGAATGCTTGAATTTTAGCATAATCAAGTAGATTATATGAATCATGAAAACTTGTATGACCGAGTTTAATTTCAAGGCAACAAAAATTGATCTAGAATATGGTTTGGATTAGCATAACATAAGAAAGGAAAAAAGAATTTCACATGAGAATCTAGAATTCATGTTGAAAGACCTTTCAAAACTTTGTGTAGTTAGTTGATGTGATGAGAGAAAATGATTGTTTGGAAATAATCTTTGTGTGGTTCTAGCGTTGAGAGATTATGACACGCTATACCTTTGATGATATCCCAATCTTCTTCGGAAATCTAGAAGAAGATGTTGATAATTTTCTTACTGATTTTAGAATGGTTTGTCGTATCCTTGGTAAAAGGGACGACATTGAAAAAGGGGATTTTCTATTGCTATGCCTTAGAGGCAACGCTCAGCAATGGTTTTGGAGTATGTCTTCTCAGATTGAAGATGGATATACCCAAATTTCCAAAGCTTTGAAGACTAGATTCTCTAAATTTCCAACAACAGAGACAGCATGGGCTTCATTAGGGAGACTTCAACAACATGGTGAAGACTACTATGCTTATGAGGATATGTTTTCTCGTCAATGGGGAGGATGTGGGTTTAGTTCTACATTTCCAGATCATGTTAAAATTGAGCAATTTATTTCGGATTTGTCTCCTTTTCTAAAGACTAAGGTTACTTGTAGTGGACCCTCTACCTTTGAAGAATCGGTCACTATTGCCCGAAGGAAGTTTCACAAGTACTTCTACATCAAAAATGGTTTCCATCATGCTGGAAGAACCAACCATCATGAAAGTGTTTCTATCAAGGAGTCATCTCCTTTGCCCTACTTGTCTCCTTCTACTCCAACAAATGTTGAAGAAGTTACTTACATGCCAACTGATTATTCAAGTGCTAAAGTGTGTGGCCAAGATTCAAATGTGGAATCTCTTTCTTCTACCTTTATGACAAGCATGCAAAAATCGACACAAGATATCTCAAATGGCATTGATGATTCAATAATGGATACATCCAACCTTTTGGCGGAGGATCAATTTCTAGTCCGAGCAAACGAATCTTTTGTGCAACATGACTCTATGGAGAATGAAGACCCTGAAGGTAACCTTGATCTTATGGAATGTTCTGAGAGTGTATCTTGTCTACAAGAAGAGAGTGAAGAAGAAGATGAAATCATAGGTGGGGAGATCATGGACCACATTGATCATAAAGAGATGATTGTGTACATGGAATGTCAACTCCAAAACAAAGTAGAAGAGTGTGAGTTGAATCCATGTGAGGATAATCTTCAAGAAGTGTTTGAGGATGTTGAAAATCATTGGTATGACCCATGTATGTTAAGCATGGAGGAACCTATCATGCAAGAAGCCAAATTTTTCACAAAATCAAACAGTAATCCGTCAACCTTTGAGGTGGTACAATGTGAGGAGTTACAACCTTGCCAAAGGGGGGGGGGGGGGGGCTTAGAAGGGGATGAAGAACATGGGAGAGTAGTAGAAAATAAAATCATAAAAGGAAACTATCAGAAGGGTATCATTCTCTCCAATGGTGTTTTAGTGGGTGGCTCTTAATTCATGGGACAATCTCTTAGAGTTAGGGGACTTTTTCCATATTTTCTTAAAAACCCTCAATTAGCTAGGCACTGGGCTAGTTGAGCCAAAAAAATAAAAAAATAATTTTAAAAAGGTATATTATGGCCTTTGTGTGTAAATATTTCATTATATATATGGCCTAAATATAAGGATTTTTATAATTATTTTGATATTTTATTGAAATATTTATACTTAGGTGTGTGTTTTATTAAACCCGTATATGCCTTCTTTCATTCTCTTACACCATAAGTATTTAGCCAATGTGTACATACTCTAACCTCATATTTTTCTTTTATACAAATCATCCCCACATTTTCACCCTCACCCTAGTGAAAACAAAATTTGATTTCTACTCTCTTAGTCACGTTTATTATATTATTTACTTGCATACCTTTTCCTCTTTCACCCAAAATAATACAAAGAGGGACCAATCATATGATTCCAATATCTTTTCATATCCATATTTTTTTATTATTTATACTTATTATTCTAACACCATGTGCTCATTGAGCTAAAATCCATGAATAGTCCATACACTAGTCCCACCATGTATATATTGCTTTATTCACCAATAATCCTCCTCCATGCATGTTTAAAGGGAAACTTGGATGCTTTGTATTATGATATGACAAAGGAGGGGCTCACTCTTGGATGCATTGTACAAATTCAACAAAGGAGGGGGCCACTAAAAGACTTTTGTAGACATAAAAAACAGGCTTTTTGGTGAGATTTTTGGTACCCATCTCCACTCCGAATTTGGAGTGGTGGTCAAAAGAGAAAATGTGGAACAAAAGCTGAATAATCATCTCAAACATTTTGGTGATTTTTGGAGCAACCACCGATGAACTATGATTTTTTGAGTGGACCCCAGTATGCCCATTTTTCTCCCAAGTAGCCCTTAGTCTTCTCTCACCTCTTTCCACACTTCTACACACACACACACTCCTTCCTCTCCTTCCCACTCCCAAACCTGCAACTCCCATGTCCTAATTCAGCCTCTTCACCATTTCCACTTCTCTCACACCTCCATAGCCTTCATCCTCCATTTCTACACCCCTAGGTGCTCCCCTTTCTCTCTACATATATGTCCATATTACCATACTCTCTTCAGCTTTGTAAAGAACATTTAAAAAATCAGCAAAAATCCAAGGTTAACCTCTACAAATGAAGGATTTTATCATGAATTTTCTAAGGTTTGAGGATAACATAGCTTCATCGACACGCTCTACTTCGCCATGCTGACCGCTTCTTCTACCGGTGTTGTAAAGAGGTGAATGTCAACTTCTCCAAGCTTCAACCTTGCTTTACAACCCTATCCCTTCTCTAACTTTTCTCATCATATATCTCACCATTTGGTGAATGATTTTGTAAATATTTTTTAGTGATAAATTACTATCTACTAACCACTAACTTTATTGTAAAATGCACCCTCTACTAGAGTAGGCACTCCCAAATTATTCACTCAATCCTCTCTCCTTTCATCCTCAATAATTCTCTTCCCTTGAGCCCACATCCATGTGACTCAAAGGACAAGAGAGACCCACCCTCATTTAAAAAAATAAAAATATGCATAATCTTTTATTCCTTCAAATAAACTTGATTAGGCCTAATCCTAATCGGGGCTTCTAAAACCTATAAATAGAGCCCTTCTCTCCCTTGTAAGTCATCACATGATCACACCACACCACACCATTCTCAACACATAACACACCACTCTTCAAACTTAGTTGTGTAGAGTGTGTGCATTGTGAGTGCTCTATTCCATCACTACACATAGGTGCATGGAGAAGCTTGAAGTTAATTATGCTATCTAGAGGAGTGGAGTGATACTATACTCTGCATCACACTTGTAGCGTACTCTTGTCCATAAATAAGATTCATATTTTTGGGTGCAATTGTATGCTGCAACTATGACTCTTCTCTCCAAATTGACTTGATAAGTTGTCTCATCAGGTGGTTGAAGGTATATTGTCCTTGAAGTTTGTTGTGCCATTTCATGCTTGGTGGTTTGAGGGCTTGTTGAATTGTTTGCCTAAAAAGTCAATTGTAAGAGGGTGCTCGGTGAGAGGGCTCCCGTGACCCTAAGACAATTTGTGTATTGGCAACAAGGTCAAGTTTTGTGTTGTCTCTCTATTTCTCATCAAGATTTGTGTGCATCTAGTCTTTAAGGCTAAGATTGAGTTGCTCAAGTTGATTTGTGCTCTTTACCTCTCTCTAGCGTCGTGCATGTTTCTGTTTGGTGTGTGTGGCTATCTTGCATTCCCCTCTCTTTGTGCGTTTGAGTATAAGGAGATATCCTGTGCGTCCTGGTTCGCATCTACAACTAGGTGGTGCCCCTTTTCTTGTTTGGTTTCTGGCTGTGGGTTGTTGTTGTCTCTGATTGTGCTTACCCCAGCCCCAATTGAGCAGCACGGGAGCCTCGAAGGGTGTTTAGAGGCCGCTCTTCTTGTTTCCCACCACCCCGAACCGCCTCAAAGTGGTGCCCCCACCGAGGAATGACTTTGTGCTTATTGTTGTTGTACTGCATGAATGCTTGAATCTTAGCATAATCAAGTAGATTATATGAATCATGAAAACTTGTATGACCGAGTTTAATTTCAAGGCAACAAAAATTGATCTAGAATATGGTTTGGATTAGCATAAAATAAGAAAGGAAAAAAAAAATTCACATGAGAATCTAGAATTCATGTTGAAAGACCTTTCAAAACTTTGTGTAGTTAGTTGATGTGATGAGAGAAAATGATTGTTTGGAACTAATCTTTGTGTGGTTCTAGCATTGAGAGATTATGACACGCTATACCTTTGATGATATCCCAATCTTCTTCGGAAATCTAGAAGAAGATGTTGATGATTTTCTTGCTGATTTTAGAAAGGTTTGTCGTATCCTTGGTAAAAGGGATGACATTGAAAAAGGGGATTTTCTATTGCTATGCCTTAGAGGCAACGCTGAGCAATGGTTTTGGAGTATGTCTTCTCAGATTGAAGATGGATATACCCAAATTTCCAAAGCTTTGAAGACCAGATTCTCTAAATTTCCAACAACAGAGACAACATGGGCTTCATTAGGGAGACTTCAACAACATGGTGAAGACTACTATGCTTATGAGGATATTTTTTCTCGTCAATGGGGAGGATGTGGGTTTAGTTCTACATTTCCAGATTATGTAAAAATGGAGCAATTTATTTCGGGTTTGTCTCCTTTTCTAAAGACTAAGGTTACTTGTAGTGGACCCTCTACCTTTGAAGAATCGGTCACTATTACCCGAAGGAAGTTTCACAAGTACTTCTACATCAAAAATGGTTTCCATCATGCTGGAAGAACCAACCATCATGAAAGTTTTTCTATCAAGGAGTCATCTCCTTTGCCCTACTTGTCTCCTTCTACCTCGACAAATGTTGAAGAAGTTACTTACATGCCAACTGATTATTCAAGTGCTAAAGTGTGTGGCCAAGATTCAAATGTGGAATCTCTTTCTTCTACCTTTATGACAAGCATGCAAAAATCGACACAAGATATCTCAAATGGCATTGATGATTCAATAATGGATATATCCAACCTTTTGGCGGAGGATCAATTTCTAGTCCGAGCAAACGAATCTTTTGTGCAACATGACTCTATGGAGAATGAAGACCCTGAAGGTAACCTTGATCTTATGGAATGTTATGAGAGTGTATCTTGTGTAAAAGAAGAGAGTGAAGAAGAAGATGAAATCATAGGTGGGGAGATCATGGACCACATTGATCATAAAGAGATGATTGTGTACATGGAATGTCAACTCCAAAACAAAGTAGAAGAGTGTGAGTTGAATCCATGTGAGGATAATCTTCAAGAAGTGTTTGAGGATGTTGAAAAGCATTGGTATGACCCATGTATGTTAAGCATGGAGGAACCTATCATGCGAGAAGCCAAATTTTTCACAAAATCAAGCAGTAATCAGTCAACCTTTGAGGTGGTACAATGTGAGGAGTTACAACTTTGCCAAAGGGGGGGCTTAGAAGGGGATGAAGAACATGGGAGAGTAGTAAAAAATAAAAAAACATAAAAAGAAACTATCAGAAGGGTATCATTCTCTCCAATGGTGTTTTAGTGGGTGGCTCTTAATTCATGGGACAATCTCTTAGCAAGAAAATACAAGATTTTGAAGCCTCAATCATCTTCACGTTGGGTTTCACCTCTTCAAAGTCAACTTCTCCTCCCTTCACATATACCTTTCATCGGGGGCACCATACCTTCTTAAGTGGAAGAGGACAAGAATACTTGGTGATGAACGGATGTTTCGAAACCCTCTTCATTTGGTTATTTGGTGTATGGAGGTCGCACATTGTGATGCTTCTGTTCTTCATCATAGATGAAAAACTTGTTGATTGCTACATGTGGATATTTCATCAATCAGTACCAAAATCTATTCTCTTCCAATGTGTTGGAAGAAATAGAAACCTTCGTCTATTATCTACTTCTGTGGTAAACTATTTGCAATATCTTCCAATAGCAGTTGGAAGCATGGATCAAGCTTTCCTAAATCATGAAGGTCATAGAATTTTTGACTTGATGAGCCTACCCAGGTTGAATGACTTCTATGAGCTATAGTTCAGGAATTTGCTCATACAAGCTCTTGAAGATCGTAGCAGATACATCAACTTTACACAGGAGAAAGAGCAACCATATTTTATATCACATTCATAGTGATAGATGCAATGATGGACAATAATAAAATCTACAAGTTTCTTCAACCGAAATCAGTAAGTGATTCCATACCATACATCTCTCTTTGGGAAAGATATTTCAAGATCTTTGATCCTGGGGGGTGCTTATGGAAAATTTCTCAATGGAGAAGGTTTACTCAGTCACTTCATTACATCCTGCTATTGGCTCTGAGAACCTTTCATATCACACAAGGTTTCTTAATCATACAACAAAGGTTCTTCAAAGATGAGAGCAGACAAAGATAGACGTTACACAATCTACATGTTGTATGCTCGGATAAATGGTACATGAATGTACCATTATCTAAAGGGGGGGCTAATGATAGCCGTTTTTCGGCTTTCCATAATTGCCATAGTGAGCTAACTCACCCTACCAAATTCACCCAAACACTATGGCTATCCCTACCATTTCACTGTACATAGGCGTTGTGAGAGGGATGAAAACACAGAGAACGCCTCTATAATGACCCGACACACACTCTTGGGAAGATACACACACACACACTATGGGGCACCACTCGGCTTACACAACCACCTGGCCGAGACAGGAAACACACACATGGAGTGAGAGGAGAGAGATTATCCACTTGCCCACTCCACACAGAGACACACACACCCAAAAACTCAGCTCAAAAGAGGATAATTTCTGATGTTTAGATACAAATGAGCTTGGGCCAACACCAATGGGGCAAACAGCTCACACAATATGGGTAAAAGATACCAGATACAATCACAAATTGGAGCGGAAGCTTCGCTCATAGGAGAATTTTACACAGCAAAAACAACAGAAAAAGAGTGAGGAATTTGGAAAAATGGACAGCTCCATTGCGTTCGGAATGGTCCAAAACCCCAGTCTAGAATGTCAAAGTGCTCAAATCCGACCTCGGATGAGCAGTTTACGACCAAAACAGGCTCCAAAAACCCCAAAAACACACCTGCGGCTGTTCCTCCTCTCTTCTCCACGTTTTTTCTGGTCTTCTCTCAGTTTTTTCAGTTCCCACACTTAGCTTTATTATTTGGGCACCCTTGGCCTTTTAGATGACCTCAAACGGACCCCGAACAGGCCAAAAACTGACCTAGCAGTGCATAGTTGTCACCTTTTTGCATCATCCGCACACCTAGCACTCAGATTTCCCCAATAATGCATCCCGCAACCACATGAAGTGGCCCAAAAAAAGGTCCTCATGATGAACTTTCTGCATAATTCTCACAAGCAAACACCCACGTTGTGTCCGTACTTCTCTACGTGCAAGTATTGACCCCATTCGCCCTTCTGACGCCACTAGATGTCATCTGACGCACCTGCTTACCTCATGTCGTCAGCCCGCGGATAGATTCCTTGAGAATTTTTACGCACTACCAACTCCTCATTATTGTAGAAAAAACACACTGGTACTGGTAATAGTGAAAATCGCTGCACTATGTACATGATGTCCTACCTGTACACATGCAGGCCCCTTGTAACCACCTGGCTCTGGAAAATGGGCAATCCTTTATTCGATGCACCATGCATGGATATGTACATATGCGCAATTCCTTGCTCGAAAAAACTCCTGACATAATTTGCCCACCCCCTAGCCTGCTAGAGCATTCATGCTCAACAACATCACTAGTAGATGCTCATTCCACTTGGATGAAAAGGTCAAAGGCATATCGCCTGATTCACAAGAAGCATCATAACACCACACCTACATTTGTCAACAATCAACCAAAATGCACCATAGGCATATCCAACTAACACATCCGCCTTGTCTGGAGTTCCAAACACATAAATAGCATGCCACATTCAACCCAACTGATAGAGACAACTCAAGTGACTCATCACCTGGCATCTTGGCTTCACCAGCCATAGCAACAACCTGCAAATCATGCAACCAAGTAGCTAAAAGCATTGTGTGAAGGTAAAGTTGTTGATATCGAAAGCACAAAAGTATCCCCGCAGCACACATATCCCTAGCATAGGCATCCACATAGCTGAGATTGGACTCATATATGCCAAACCCCTTCTCATCATCATAAGCATACTCATCATCACACATAACTTTATCCACATCATAATCATGACTAGCACCACTATCCATAGCTTCAAGCATGGGTTCATCAGTCTCCAAGAATACAGATCCCTGCTCTAAACCACAATCATGCTCATAAATATGTTCAATCACTGCACATACATCAAAATATGGCTTCAAAATAGGCTCCACATCCAACAAATCCACAAAATGGCTCTCAACCTTGCCCTCTTCCTTAATTTCCAAGGAACTAGTATCCAAAGATACGTGTTCATCATCAATAACCTCAACCTCACACTCAGACCCAGAATCACAAGGTACACAAGTAGCCAATGCATCCTCTTCAAGACTTTTCAATCCTGTATCCAAAGCATTACTCACCTCTTTAGGATATTCCATAAAACTGTCAACCTGCAAGACCTCTTTACGCTTCACAATAGACCTTGGGAAGAAATGAGAAACATCATAGGATAGGCTACTTTTCACCTACTTAGGCTTAACTTCATCTTCCATGTCAAATCCATCTTGCACATGCATACCTGTACTGATACCATGTTCCTCAAGATGCTTAAACTTCCATTCCTTGTGCTTTGCAATGCATACCGCATCTTCAAAAGACTCGGGCCTCTTCAACTCAACCTCGAACCGCAACCAAGGTGACAAAACATCAACAAAAAAACTTCTCTTCAATGAACATGGGGGGGTCTCATCCTTAAGAGCAACACACCAACGAGTCCATAAATATGTAAAACCTTGTACATAGGCATCAACACCTTGACAAGAACCTTGCTCTAGAGCATTGAGCTCATTCCATACTGCATTTGCATCTTCAAAAACCTGGAAACGCTCTAAAAAAGCTTCTATAAACTTGTCAAGACTCAAACAATAAGAAGAAGCCACTGCTTCTTTAGCTTCCAAATCCAGGAACCAAACACGGGCCTCATCTTTCAAAAGCAATCCAAATAGCCTCAAAATCTTTTCCTCATCACACATATTGTGGCTTATGCATGCCACCTCGACTTGCTCTAGAAAGTCTTCTGCATCTTCACCACTTCTTCAATGAAATTCCGGATAAGAGAAAGCCATGGCTACCCAAGTTACAATGCTTTGAGAACCCCTTCGAACACACGTGCAAGAATCCAAAACTTTTAACTGACTCAATTCCCAAAAACTTCAATGGAGCTCAACTTTAGATAAGGACAAACACATGCACATCAAATGAGTTTTCATAGTTGATCATCGGAATTACAACAGGCAAAGGACATTCCAAGATCTCTCGTAATCTTCTTGGCCCGAACATAAAGACTATGCGCTACTGGAAAAAAATCTGCGTGGACACATGAACATTTATCTGGATTCTTTGAGTTAAATGAAAAGGAGTGAATTGAGGTCCATTTTGATCATCCATTAAAGCCAACCATGAAGCTCCCAAGAAAGCACACCTGTCTTATCCTCTGATTTTGCCAAAATTTCAGCAGCATAACAGCATAAATGGATCAAAAGACCAAAAAACCATCCATCACAATTTGGGAAAATTTTGGCAGAGTTTCCCCAGAAGTAGAGCAATATAGACTGTATATGTATGCATAAACTGTCAACAATAGAACCCGAGCATCAAATAGGACTCACTAGTACATAGCCTATGGCGAGGTCACGAAAAGGGTGCTCCAGCTACTTGTATCACTGAAAGGATCTCCACATTTGAGAATCCCCCAGCTCAATAAAACCTCACGCTATTGACCCTCACACGAAGGCTAATGCAAATCGCGTATAGTCAAGTCTCAGAAATGACTATCTTCCAGACCAAGTCTCAGAATTGGTTGGGACTACCAAATAAAACCATATATGGCTCCACAAAGGCGTACAATGGCAGTTTCCACAAGTAACGTACAATCCAGCAAACAATGCACTCAAACAGGCGCCAAATGATGCATACCCACAACAATTGCAAGTGACTCCACTGTCAGTATATCACTGTACTCGAGCTACCTGTACCTGTGTGAATCACTTGTATCTGTACCTGTCCCTGTAACCTGTAACCTGTAATCTGAAACCTGTAACCTGTAATCCCGAATCTCGAAGCTTGAAGCTCGAAGTAGAAGGTACTCGAAGAAGATCCTCCGTGGGGGCGCCAAAAGAATGTGAGCGGGATGAAAACACACAGAACGCCTCTATAACGACCCGACACACACTCTTGGGAAGATACACACACACACTATGTGGCACCACTCGGCTTACACAACCACCTGACCGAGACGGGATACACACCTATGGAGTGAGATTAGAGAGATTATCCACTTGCCCACTCCACACAGAGACACACACATACACACACACACCCAAAAACTCAGCTCAAAAGAGGATAATTTTTTATGTTTAGATACAAATGAGCTTGGGCCAACACCAATGGGGCAAACAGCTCACACAATATGGGTAAAAGATACCAGATACAGTCACAAATTGGAGCGGAAGCTTCGCTCATAGGAGAAACTTACACAACAAAAAAAGCAGAAAAAGAGTGAGGAATTTGGAAAAATGGACAGCACCATCGCGTTCGGAACGGCCCAAAACCCCAGTCTACAATGTCAAAGTGCTCAAATCTGACCTCGGATGAGCAGTTTACGGCCAAAACAGGCTCCAAAAACCCCAAAAACACACCTGCGGCTGTTCCTCCTCTCTTCTCCACGTTTTTTCTGGTCTTCTCTCAGTTTTTTCAGTTCCCACACTTAGCTTTATTAGTTGGGCACCCTTGGCCTTTTAGTTGACCTCAAATGGACCCCGAACATGCCAAAAACTGACCTCGCAGTGCATAGTTGTCACCTTTTTGCATCATCCGCACACCTGGCACTCAGATTTCCCCAATAATGCATCCCGCAACCACATGACGTGGCCCCAAAAAAAGGTCCTCATGATAACCTTTCTGCATAATTCTCACAAGCAAACACCCACGTTGTGTCTGTACTTCTCCGCGTGCAAGTATTGACCCCATTCGCCCTCCTGATGCCACTAGACGCCATCTGACGCACCTGCTTACCTCATGTTGTCGGCCTGCAGATAGATTCCTCGAGAAGTTTTACGCGCTACCAACTCCTCACTATTATAGAAAAAACACACTAGTACTGGTAATAGTGAAAATCGATGCACTATGTACATGCTGTCCTACCTGTACACATGTGGGCCCCACGTAACCACCTGGCTCTGGAAAATGGGCAATCCTTTATTCGATGCACCATGCATGGATATGTACATATGCGGAATTCCTTTCTCAAAAAAACTCCTGAAAGCGTGTGTGAGTTAGGGGACTTTTCCCATATTTTCTTAAAAACCCTCAATTAGCTAGTCACTGGGTTATTTGAGCCAAAAAAATTAAAAAACAATTTTAAAAAGGTATATTATGGCCTTTGTGTGTAAATATTTCATTATATATATGGCCTAAATATAGGGATTTTTATAAATATTTTGATATTTTATTTAAATATTTATACTTAGGTGTGTGTTTTATTAAACCTGTATATGCCTTCTTTAATTCTCTTACACCATAAGTATTTAGCCAATTTGTACATACTCTAACTTCATATTTTTCTTTTATACAAATCACCCCCACATTTTCACCCTCACCCTCGTGAAAACAAAATTTGATTTCTACTCTCTTAGTCACGTTTTGTAAGGTCCCCATCCTGCCTATACCGAGGTCGGGATGGGATCCTTGACAGGTCTATAGCCTTAGAAGAAGACCTAGTCCTGTCTCGTAGCGGAAACGGAACAACCTTTTAAAAGTCCAATAACTATTCCAGCCCTATATCTTCCACATATTGGGCTAAGGAATCCTCAACCAACGCTTTTTTTCCCTCTAACAGATGTGAGGGCATAGCCGTTGGTGGACTCCTCTCCAAGTGAAGAAGTTTTCTAAACATTTTAGTGCGCAGGGATGGATAGTTACCTGACTAATCAGGTCCACTCGTCCATGATTGACAACCTTAGTCAATCCCCACTTGCCACCCCGCACTCACACATGATTCATTTATCTTACTATCACATTGTTTTAAACATTTAAAATAATGGTTTCTTTTAACGTTCCATCACAGTAATACCTTGAAGACAGCATTGAAAGCATTCTTTTAGAAAACAAACATCTTTAAACTTAAGACAGGGTACTGTCAATCAAAACAATGTCCATAATAACCATGATCAATACTCTTCTTGTCTCAAGACCACCTAAGGGTGAAAAACGGCACCCATTCCTTATTCAAATCCAGAGTGGATAAACCCCCACCCAAGGTTCCGGGTGCCCATACACCAAACCAGTTGCCCATACAACCGGGCGGCTCTCCTAGGATAAAAACGGTATCCTAACTTATGTAGAAACATCAAGACATGACACGGAGTAGAAACTCATCGTTCATGGGGGTAACCGACTTAACCGTGGCTAGAAAGCCAATCATTATCATCAAAATATTCCAAGGAGTCGGAGGTGTCTTGAGACAAGCTGTCTTAAGGATGATCAAACATATCTTTCCTAATTCAACCAGTTTTAACCCAAACAATTCTTTCCTATATTATAAACAAATGCACGCTGGAAGTTACCTTCCGTTTTCAGCCAGTTTATCCTTCTTACGTATGCAATGCTAACTTATAAAATAACTTAAACTAATTAAAGACTTAATTGAACAATGGGACACCCACCTGGGATTGATTGGCCATCTGCTGCTGCTGTGCTGGCGCCTGAAGACTCTCCTCTGTAGGCCTACTACTACTAGGCCCGGCTTCGTCGTCGTGCGACGCTCTAGTTCGTTTTGAAGCTACGTCCTCATCATCAGATGTAGGATTTGGTCGGGTTCTTTTTGGTATCATAACTTCTTATCCTTATAAAAAGGTCATCTAATCATTAGGTAAATAGTTCAAAATCTAAACTTAACCTTTGTATTCAACCGTAACCCATCCACGGTTAAATTTATAGTCTTAATCGATAAATTCTTGACCTAGTAATTTCTTATTTGTCTATATAGACATGATAACTTTTTCCACCGCTTCCCTAAGGGTTTTCTAAGCTCTCCTAACTTTCTTATAATTTTCTATATCTTTTTCCTAATTTTCCCATCAACTTTTAAGCTAATAATCTACTTATTTTGGGCTCAATATTTATTGTATTTAATTTCTCTTAAAGATTTCATTTCCTTAACTTGATATCATAGGTTTACACTTACTATAATTTTTCTAAAAACTTTTAACCACAAAGTCTATTTATTTTAATTAATCATTTGCTAAAAATGGGACTTTTGGTCAATTATAATTTCATAACCTCACTAATTAACTATGGTATAATTACCACAAGTAGATTATGATATTTTTGACTTCTGGTAATTATCTTATTATTTTCCAACTTAGTTATATAATTTTCATCTTCAATTTTCAGCAAAAATTAGGATAAATTGACTTAAATAAATACTTATACTACTTTTCCAACCTTGACATATTTATCTTGGCTTCTTTATTATGTAAGCTAATTGTGATAAATATAATGTAATCATATAGCATGATTTACGAATTTCTCCCTTGAAATTTCCACCAAGATTAGTATATTTTGACTTAGATAAATATCTATACTACTTTCCTAACCTTGGCATAATTATCACAGCCTTTTTACCCTATAGTACAACTCTAATAAATAGAATGTAATTATAGCACATGATTTACTAATTTCCCTCTTTAGTTTTTAGATAAAAATAGTGTAGTTTGACTTAGATAAATATCTATACTACTTTTCTAACCTTAAAATAATTATCACGACCTCTTTACCCTATAATATAGCTCTCATAAATAGCATGTAATCATATAGCATGATTTACAAATTTCCCTCTTTAGTTTTTAGGTAAAACTAGGGTAATTTGACTTAGATAAATATTTATACTACTTTTATAACCTTGGCATAATTATCACGGCCTCTTTACCCTATAGTATAGCTCTGATAAATAGCATGTAATCATATAGCATGATTTACTAATTTCCCCCTTTAATTTACCCCTAAAAACAACGTAATTCCACTAAGATAATTAGTTAAACTAATTATCTGAGATCAGCATAATTATCACGGATTTCATAACTTCTAATTAACCTCTAATAAATAACTCAATTCAATTTGAATCTATTTGCTAATTTCCCCTATTTAATTTTTCTAAAAATCAAAGTTTTTTTAATAAAATAATTAGCTAAGTTAATTATCTAAGCTTCCCCTAATTATCACAGGTTCCTTAATACTTAATTAACTCTTGATAAATATATCACAACATTTAAATTCAATTTACTAATTGCCCCTATTTAAATTACTCAAAAAACAGAGTAATTCTGCTTAAGTAATTAGCTAGATTTATTTTGTGAGCTTCTCCTAATTATCAAGGGTTCTTGAACACCTAATTAGCCACTGATAAATAATATCACAACATTTGAATTCCATTTACTAATTTCCACTATTTAAATTACTCAAACAATATAGTATTTTTGCTAAATTAACTAGCTAGATTATTTTTCTGAGCTTCTACTAATTATCGCGAGTTTTTAAACACTTAATGAACCACTCATAAATATATCATAGTAATTGAAGTCAATTTACTAATTTCCACTATTTAAATTTCTCAAAAAACAAGGTATTTTAGCTAAAGTAATTAGCTAGATTAATTTTTTGAACTTCTCCTAATTATCACGAGTTTTTGAACACTTAATGAACCACTAATAAATATATCATAGTAATTGAATTCCATTTACTAATTTCCCCTATTTAAATGTCTCAAAAATAGGGTATTTTAGCTAAAATAATTAGCTAGATTACTTTTCTGAGCTTTTCCTAATTATTACGAGTATTTTAACACCTAATTAACCACTGATAATTATATCACAGCATTTGAAGTCCATTTACTAATTTCCCCTATCTAGATTTCTCAAAAAACAGGGTATTATAGCTAAAGTAATTAGCTAGATTAATAATCTGAGCTTCTTCTAATTATCACGGGTTTTTGAACACCTAATTAACCACTGATAGTTATATCACAGCATTTTAATTCCATTTACTAATTTTTCCTATTTAAATTTATCAAAAAATAGGATATTTTAGCTAGCGTAATTATCTAGATTAATAATCTGAGCTTCTTCTAATTATCACGGGTTCTTAAGCACCTAATTAAACACTGATAATTATATCACAGCATTTGAAATCTATTTACTAATTTCCCCTAATAAAATTGTTCAAAAAAAAGAGTAATTTTACCTAATTAATTAGGAAAACTTCTTTAAAAATTATAGGATAATTTTTCTAGATTAATAACTATCTAATGAATCTCTGATAAATAATTCAACTTAATCTTATCCTAATTAATATTTTTACCATTATTTCATGGTTAATTTGGCTAATTTCCGCCTTAATATGATAGGATAAATAATCAACTTAGTATTACTAAGCTTAATTATAATAATCAGCAGATATTAATTAATTTAAAGAGATTTAAGGAGCATGCATAGGCCTAATCTTTGATTTATTAACAATTTATCTTAATCTAACATTGCTAATTAAGAAGGATTAGGTTAATTACCGTTAGGGTTAATCAATTAGAGATTAAACTCTAATGATTTTTGTGTAGTGTTCTCTCTAGATGAGAGAGAGAGTAGCAAGGCTCCGAGTCTATGTAAAATGTGAAGCTAGGGGTCATATTTATAGTTTTCTGGCACTCTTAAGCTCTCACGGGGTTAAAAAAAGCAGTTGCATGAACTGGCTTGTAGTTCAAGCAGCCCCCTACAGGTCAAAAAACGACCACTGCTGCTAAATGAGTCCCTGGTAGGTCAGTGATGACTCTCCCATTACGTGCCAGCTTTTAAAATATCAATTATGCTATATTTTGACCTATTTTTGCTTAATTGGTAAATATCTTGTAAATATCTAGGAGGGCTTTAATAAAGTCTATGCTTAAGTGATTACTGCAACACTTCAATTTTACCTATTTTACTCAATTCACAGTGTAAACTTCCAGGGGTCATAACTATGCCAGTTTTTATCGGAATTTATGTTCTGAAAATTTCTAGCCCGAGGTTTGCTGTGCTTAAGATTCCAAAAATACCAATATTTGCCATGGTCGGACAATTCTACATTGCTTTTTCAATAATCATATCAGTTTGATTAAGCTTTATACAACCTTTAAGGTTTCAGAAACTGGAAACCTTACACGTTTATTATATTATTTACTTGCATACATTTTCCTCTTTCACCCAAAATAATACAAAGAGGGACCATATCATATGATTCCAATATCTTTTCATATCCATAATTTTTCCATATTTTTTTATTATTTATACTCATTATTCTAACACCATGTGCTCATCCAGCTAAAAATAGTCCATACACTAGTCCCACCATGTATATATTGCTTTATTCACCAATAATCCTCCTCCATGCATGTATAAAGGGCAACTTGGATGCTTTGTATTATGATATGACAAAGGAGGGGCTCACTCTTGGATACATTGTACAAATTCAACAAAGGAAGGGGCCAATAAAAGACTTTTGCAGGCATAAAAACAGGCTTTTTGGTGAGATTTTTGGCACCCATCTCCACTCCGAATTTGGAGCAATGGTCAAAAGAGAAAATGTGTAACAAAAGCTGAATAATCACCTCAAAAAGTTTGGTGATTTTTGCAGAAACCATCCGTGAGCTATGATTTTGAGTGGACCCCAGTCTGCCCACTTTTCTCACAAAGTAACCCATAGTCTTCTCTCACCTCCTTTCCCACTTCCACACACATACACTCATTCCTCTCCATCCCTCACTCAAACCTGCAACTTTCATGGCTTACTTTATCTTCCTCACCATTTCCATCTCTCCTTACTCCATAGCTCAAAAGATTATCATCTCTACACACATATAGCTCAATTTCTCTCTCTAGAATCAAATTCATATTACCCTAACCTCTTCATCCTTTCATAAAAGAGAAAAAATCAGCAAATAACCAATCTCAAGCCCTGCAAAAGGAGGAGTTTGATCATGGAGAATTCAACTTCCCCATGGTCACAAGAACTGCACCGACAAAGTTCTACAACCGCTTCATTCACTAGAGGAGAAGGTGGAAAATTTCATTTACATCTTGTGGTTTCCACCAAATTGTGTATATTCTCATTCTTCTCTTACTTTTATCATTGTATAAATCATATAATGCACCTTGAGTGCATATGCCATGTAATTTTACCCTATCCTACTAACTTCAAACTACTAACACTAACTGCTAACCCTTTTTTTGTAAATTGCACCCACTCTACTGCACCGTGGAGTAGGCAACCTCACACAAAAAATCACTCACCTCTCTAGAATCTTCTCTATTTCACCTCAATAATTCTCTCCTCTTGAGCCCACATCCATGTGACTCAAGAGACAAGAGAGCCCCACTCTCATAAGAACATATAAAAAAATTCATAAACATGATTTTCTATGAAAATTTTGATTAGGTATAATCCTAATTAGGGCTCTCCTCACCTATAAATAGAGCCCTTCTCCCTTTGTAAATAGAAGGATCCCTACACTATTGCTCACTACTTTGAGCGTGCCATTCACCGTCTTAGTTGTAGGGAGTGAGAGTGAGCTCTCTATGCACCATTACATGTGGTGTATAGGAAATCTTCTTTGAGCTAGTTGTAACATTGAAAGGGAGTGAGTGATTCATAACTTCCAATCAAAGTTGTACCTACTCTTGCGCATCAATTTAATCAATAAGTTGGGTGCAAATCGCGAGTCAAAACTCTCTTGAGTCTCTCCAATTCACGCTTGGCAACCTCATCTCGTTTGGTTTAAGGTGACGCGTTTTCATTTTGAGATTCTTTAGTAGTATCTGCTTGTATGTGACTCAAGAGCTCTTGTGTTTGTTTTCGTTGCTTGGGAAAACATTATAAGAGGGTTGTATGGTGAGAGGTCTCCCATAACCCTAAGATAATGTGTAGATTGCAACATCATCAAACTTAATCGTGTCTCTTGACTCTCCTCCAAGCTGTTCATACACCCACATCAATCATTAAAATTGAAGCTAAATTCTTGCATAAAGATCTCTCTCTTTCTTTTGTGTGTGCATATGTATATGTGTGTGTGTGTGTTTGGTGTGTGTATTTGTAGCATTTAAATTAGTGATAGTGTACCCTCCCTTCTCCCTTGTATTCCTAAGGGATTCTCCTCTTTTGCGTCCTAGTTCGCTCTCTAACTAGGTGGTTCCCCTATCTTGTTTGAGTTTGGCTGTGGGTTGGTTGTTGTGTTGTGCTTGTGGTTGCCCCAGCCCCAATTGAGCAGCACGGGAGCCTTGAGGGGTGTTTAGAGGTCGCCTCTCTTGTTGCCCGCCCCGGACCGCCTCAGTAGTAGGCCTTCAATGTCCAAGATAAGGACTCTTCTTTATTTCTTGAGCATAAGTGGCATCTGACTAAAGGATGAATAATCTTCTTTTGAAGGTCCCTTAGAAGTACCATTAGATGAGTCCTTATGGCTTGAAGAAGATTTCCATCCCAATAAAGAAATAGTTTTTGGTTTTCAGTCTGCCTTGAAAACATGGAAAATTAGCCAAGACTTGATAGTTGCTAGTGTAAATGCACACATAACCAAGAAATAAAATATTTGTATTTAATCTAGCCTAGAATAAATAGATTAATAATATAGATTACACATGCATCCAATAAACAAGATAATGATAAGTTGTACATTTTTGAATAGTTGAAGCCTTGTATGGTTTGCGATCTAGATTGGCCACCTGTCTATTCTAGGTTGGTTTTTGGCTAAGATACACAATATACATGAATATGAAAGAACATACAAGCATGCTTTTCTTGGGAAAGAAAGATAGAAAATATTGACAAAATGAGTGTGGATTGGATGGGTGGTCAATCTATGTGTAGATATGTACATGTAACAACATATGACCATCACTTGATCTAGAATGGACAGGTGGTCAATCTAGACAACACATGCAACTCTTAAAGAACATGGTTATGCATGTCTTTCCTAGAAAAGAGCGCATTCATATATGACCATCACGTAACCTAGAATGGACAGGTGGTCAATCTCAAGCGCACATATGCATAACAAAGTACATCCCACCATAAGCTATAGCGTGGAATGGAGAGATGGCTAAGATACACAATACACATGAATATGCAAGAACATACAAGCATGCTTTTCTTGGGAATGAAAAATAGAAAATCTAGGAAAAATGAGCATGGATTGGACAAGTGCATAACGTATGTATAGATATGCACATGTAACAACATACAACCATCATCTGACCTAGAATGGATGGGTGGTCAATCCTAGATAACACATGTGACTATTAAAGAACATGGTTATGCATGTCATTCTAAGAAAAGAGAACATTCAATATGACCATCACCTGACCTAAAATGGACATACACATTAATATGAAAGAACATACAAGCACACTTTTCCAGGGAAAGATAGATAGAATTTTAGGAAAAATGAGTCTGGATTCGACAAGTGGTCAATCTAGGTGCAAATATACCTATGTAAGAACATACACAGGTGTATGAAATAACATACAAGCATGCTTTTCTTGGGAAAGAAAGATAGAAGGGATAGAAAAAATGAGTCTAGATTGGACAAGTGGTCAATCTATGTGGAGATATGCACATACAACAATATATAACCATCATTTGACCTAGAATGGACAAGTGGTCAATCTAAACAACACATGTGACTATTAAAGATAAAAAATGATATGGGATTGGACATCACTTGACCTAGCCTGTGGTCAATCTAGATAGCACATGTGACTATTAAATAACATGGTTATTCATGTCATTCTTAGAAAAGATTACATTCATATATGACCTCACGAGACCTAGAATAGACATGTGGTCAATGTGAATAGCACATATACATAGCAAAGTATATCCCACTATAACCTAGCGTCGAAGGGACAAATGACTAAGATACACAAAACACATGAATATGAAAGAATGTACAAGGATGCCTTT
The DNA here is from genome assembly GCF_014529385.1 of Adiantum capillus-veneris. Taxonomy (NCBI): domain Eukaryota; kingdom Viridiplantae; phylum Streptophyta; class Polypodiopsida; order Polypodiales; family Pteridaceae; genus Adiantum; species Adiantum capillus-veneris. The sequence continues at coordinate 22,157,150 of NC_140941.1, read as the reverse complement.
TTTGGGAAAGAAAGATAAAAAATATAGAAAAAGGGAACTTGGAGATCATGTGGTAAATCTATGTGTAGATATACACATGTAACAACATACGACCATCACTTGACCTAAAAAGGATAGGTGGTCAATCTAAACAACACATATGCCTATTAAAGAACATGGTTATGCATGTATTTTCTAGAAAAGAGCACATTCTCATATGACCATCACTTGACCTAGAATTGACCACTTTTTTATTCATCTAGCCTAGAATGGATAGAAGGCTCATCTAACGTGTGCATATTGACGACTTGTCTATTTTAGACATGATACTTTGCTAAATTTATCAAAAATTGAATCTCTTGGGGAGCTTGGTCATTGCATGTCAAACTTATTATCACATTATTCACCATTATCTATCTACCACTTAGTCTTCTAAACCTTTCAAAGAAATATTTTGCATAGAATTCCAAGAAAACCATGCAGCCTCTCTCAATAAAACCACTTATAAATTTGAAATTGGCAAGATGGTCATGTTGGATCAACCACTTGGTCATTCTAGATTAAAAATATTGACCTTCATAGTCTAGAGAAATTTATTGCGAGAAACTATGAAAATTATCAAACTCCATTTGTGATTTCACAATGTCCTAGTCCTCCTTCTTGATTAAAATTTAGTACTTGGATTTCTACAGTGAACAAAGTTTCTACAACTAATTATAGAATAACCCAAGTTACATATTATAACAAGTGATATTGGAAAAGCCAACAAAGCAAAACGACGTGTTAATACAAAATATTCTTGAGAATATGAAATTGTGTTCTTAATACATGTCTACAATGACATTAAAATCTTCAATCTGCTACAAGTCTCTATAGATCATGCTTCAAATAGCATACTCCCTAAAGAAAATCTACAAGAATAAACACAATCAATTGTCAATCATAATATTTACACTAGATAACTTCTAGTGTAAATTAAGAGTATGGCTAGGATTGAGCATTACCTTAGAGTCCCTTATCAAGTTTGAGAAAATTGTGCTGAAATAACAACTTCTTGATAAAGGCTTTTGCAAATACAACCTTCAAGGGTGCAGTTGTGCAACCTAGTTTCCTTGCTAATGAAATCAATTGAGGCCCCTTTATGGTGTCAATACTTGAGGATTCTTTTGAAAATATCTCTCTTGGCTAAAAGCACACTTTGGTGGTACAAAAAGGAATGTCCTTGACAGAACCTTTGACAACACCTTTGACCAATTTTTGAGCTACAATTTCTACATGTCACATGAAAAACTACCTATCATACTATATATCAGTGGATAGATGTTCAAAAGGAGAATCTAAAAACATAAGGTCCGAAAAGTTTTGACTTGAACTACAAAAATTTTACCAATCCCCACGTTTTCATTGGTAGAAGTAAAATAGGTACTTTTTTTGTACCACCAATCCACGCTTTCACCCTCTTATCGTCTGCCTTTCTGTTTCTTGTCGGCTATTTGAGTTTGTTGATCCCTCTTGTGTGTCAATAGAATTATCTATTGGCAACCTACCTGTTTCAACTTCTTGCATTGACCATTTTGCATTAGGTTCTCTCCAATATGCAATGACATCATCATACTTTCTATCATTGGAAATTGGGGGTTGTCCATACCGCTCGCATTCAATAGCTGCACGAACATCCCTAGCTTCATCAAGCTTTAATAAATATGGAAGTAGCTCACCCATGAGAACATTGTCCATCTTATTTTTCTCATCAAACATCATTGAGAATATGTAGTTGTTTGCTGGTGAAATACAACCCTTGTATGAGGAGTCATCAATAAGAATTGTTCGTCGAGGATCACATTCAAACCCAAAAGACATTTTGGCTAGTGGCTTAAACATTGCTAGCACATTTGGATTGTCCGATCCATATAGGTTCTTAAGGACAAAGCAAGATTCTTGACCCCACACTGCAAAGAATGGTAATGTTGTCTATGCCCTATTTGTCAATGTCCTTACAATTTGGAGAACATTAGCTAGTTTAGCTGTTGACCAAACTCCCACACTGAATCTTTGCAATAAAAACTGTAGAAACTCAAGACATCTTGGCCTAAGAACAATATATCCTCTAGAGTCTAATTGAATAGACTCATGAGGTTGGATGATTGGGGGCAACGTTTCAGTAAAACACCATTCAAGTCCAACACAATTGTCAATGTAAACTTCTTTGACATTATTGGGCTTGAGCTACTGGCATCAACTTGATCATCTTGCACTTCTTTTTCAGGTTGTAATCCATCATCCATTGGAGCGGTTGCCATT